>NC_092762.1:14890921-15240956 GCF_047496795.1 Chiloscyllium punctatum | reverse complement strand
GCACTCTGTTCCCCTATGTCTGTCCCCCCTCTCTCTGCCCCTCTCTCTGTCCCACTGCTCTCTGTCCCCCTCCCTATTTCCCCCTCTCTCTGTCCCTCACTCTCTCTGTCCCCCCTCTCTCTGACACCGCTGCTCACTTCCCCTCTGCTCTCTGCCCCCTTCTCTCTGCCCACCTCCTCTCTGCCCTCCCTGTCTCTCTCCCCTTCTCTCTGTCCCTTCTCTCTGTCCCCTTCTCTCTGTTCCCTTCTCTCTGTTCCCTGCTCTCTGTCCCCACTGTCTCTGTCCCTCACTCTCTGTCTTTGTCTCCATCTGCCCCCTCTCTCTGTCCCCACTCTCTCTGTCCACCTCTGTCTCTGTCCATCACACTCTCTGTCCACCTCTTTCTCTGTCCCCCTCTCTCTGTCCCCACTCTCTCTGTCCCTACACTCTCTGTCCCTCTCTCTCTGTCCCCACTCTCTCTGTCTCCACTCTCTCTGCCCCCTCTATCTGTCCCTGTGTAACTCTGTCCCCCCTCTCTCTGACCCCCCCTCTGTCCACCTCTCTCGCTCTGCCCCCCTCTCTCTGCACCCCCTCTCTGCACCCCCTCTCTGCACCCTCTCTCTGCCCGCCCTCTCTCTGCTCCCCTCTCTCTGCCTCCCTCCCTCTGCATCCCTGCCCCCCTCTCTGCCTCCCTCTCTTTCAGCCCTCCCTCTTTCTGCACCCTCTCTCTGCCACCCTCTCTATGTTCCCCTCTCTCTGCGCCTCTCTCTGTGACCCTCTCTCTGCCCCCTCCCTGAAATTCTCTCTCTGACTCCATGACCTCCTCTCTTTGTCACTCATCTCTCTCTGTCCCCCCCTCTCTGTCCCCACTCTCTCTTTCCCTCCTCTCTCTGTCCCCCTCTCCCTGTCCCCACTCTCTCTGTCTCCCATCTCTCTGTCCCCACTCTCTCTGTCCCCCTCCATCTGTCCCCCTCTCTGTCCCCCTTCTCTCTCTACCCCCTCTTTATATCTCCTCTCTGTCTGTCCCCCTCTCACTGTCCCCACTGTCTTTGTCCATCTCTGACTGCCCCACTCTCTCTTTGGCCCTTTCCCTCTGCCCCCGTCTCTCTGTACCCTGTCTCTCTGTCCCCCCTCTCTCTCTCCCCCACTCTCTGTTCCCCCTCTCTCTGCCCCCTCTCTCTGCCACCCTCTCTGTGTTCCCCTCTCTCTGCCCCTCTCTCTGTGGCCCTCTCTCTGCCCCCTCCCTGAAACCCTCTCTCTGCCCCACTATGACCTCCTCTCTTTGTCACTCATCTCTCTGTTCCCCCCTCTCTGTCCCCCTCTTTATGTCCCCCTCTCTCTCTGTCCCCCTCTCCCTGTCCCCCTCTCTCTGTCCCCACTCTCTCTGTCCCCACTCTCTCTGTCCATCTCTGACTGCCCCACTCTCTCTTTGGCCCTGTCCCTCTGTCCCCGTCTTTCTGTACCCTGTCTCTCTGTACCCCCTCTCTCTGCCTCCCCTCTGCCCACCTTTTTCTGTGCCACTAAGTCTGTCCCCTTCTCTCTATCACCCTCTCTCTGTCCACCCAACTCGCTCTGCCACCTCTCTCTGTTCACTCTCCCTGCCCCTATCTCTCTAACCCTCTCTCACTGTCCCCCTCTCTCTCTGCCCCCCGCCCCCTCTATCTGTCCCCCCCTCCCTGTCCCCCTGTCTCTGTCCTCCCCTCCCTGTCCCCTGACTCTCTATCACCCCCCGCTCTGTCCCCCACTCTATTTCCCCCTCTGTCTGTCCCTCACTCTCTCTGTCCCCCCCCTCTCTGACACCGCTGCTCACTTCCGCCCTCCTCTCTGCCCTCCCTCTCTAAGTCCCCTTCTCTCTGTTCCCTTCTCTCTGTCCCTAGCTCTCTGACCCCTGCTCTCTGTCCCCACTCTCTCTGTCCCTCACTCTTTGTCCCTGTCTCCCTCTGCCCCCTCTCTCTGTCCCCACTCTCTCTGTCCACCTCTCTCTCTGTCCACCTCACTCTCTGTTCACCTCTCTCTCTGTCCTCCTCTCTATGTCCCCCTCTCTCTGTCCCCACTCTCTCTGTCCCCACTCTCTCTGTCCCCCTCTCACTGTCTCCCTCTCTCTGTCCCTTCTCTCTCTGTCCCCACTCATTCTGCCTCTCTCTCTGTCCCTGTCTCACTCTGTCCCGCCTCTCTCTGACCCCCCTCTCTCTGCCCGCCCTCTCTCTGCCCGCCCTCTCTCTCTCTGCCCCCTCTCTCTGCCACCCCTCTCTTTGCCCCCCCTGCCCCGTCATTCTGCCCACCTGTCTCTGTCCACCTCTCTCTGCCCCTCTCTCTGTGACCCTCTCTCTGCCCCCCTCCCTGAAACCCTCTATCTGCCCTCATGACCTCCTCTCTTTGTCACTCATCTCTCTGTTACCCCCCTCTCTGTTCCACTCTCTCTGTCCCCCTCGTTCTGTCCCCCTCTCTCTGTCCCCCCTCTCTCTGTCCCCCCTCTCTGTCCCCCTCTTTCTGTCCCGCTCTCTCTGTCCCCCCTCTCTCTGTCCGTCCTCTCTCTATTCCCCCATCTCTGTTCCCCCCTCTGTCCCCCTCTTCTCTGTACCCCTCTGTCCCCCCTCTTTCTGTCCCTCCTCTCTCTATCCCCTCTCTCTGTCCACCCTCTCTCTGTCCCCCTCTCTCTGACCCCCCTCTCTCTGACACCCCTCTCTGTCCGCCCCCACTCTGTCCCCCCCACTATGTCACCCCTCACTCTGTGCCCCCCTCGCTCTGACCCCCCTCGCTCTGTACTCTCTCTCTGTCCCCCTTCTCTCTGTCCACTTCTCTCTGTCCCCCTCCCTCTCTGTCCCCCCTCTCTCTGTCCCCCTTCTCTCTGCCCCCTTTCTTTCTGTCCCCCTCCCTCTCTGCCCCCCTCTCTCTGTCCCCCCTCGCTCTGTCCCCCCCCTCTCTGTCCCCCTCACTCATTATCCCCTCTCTCTTGCCCTTCCCTCCCTGGTCCTCCTCTCTCTCGCACTCCCCTCTCTTACACTCCCCTCTTACACTCTCCCTCTCTCTCGCGCTCCCCTCCCTACTGCCCCTTTCTCGTCTTCCCCTCTCTCAACCTCTCCCCTCTCTCTCTCGCCTTTCCCTCTCCACCTCTCTCGCCCTCCACACCCTCCCTCTCACCTCTCTCGCACTCCATACTCTCCCTCACCTCTCTCACACTCTCCCTCCCTCTCGCCCTCGCCTCCCTCTCCCCCTCTCTCGCCCTCCCCATCTCTTGCCTTCCCCTCACTCCTGCTCCCTCACCTTTCTCAACCTCTCCTTTCCTCTCACCCTCCCTTCCCACCCTTTGCTCGCCCTCCCCTGCCTCCATCCCCCCTCTTGCCCTCCACCCTCTCCCTCCCATCACTCGCCTCGTCTCTCGCCCTCTCCCCTCCTCTCACCCTCGCTTCACTCCCCTCTCTCACCCTCTCCCTCACTCTCGCCTCTTCTCCCTCTCGCCCTCTCTCGCCTTCCTCCTCTCTCGTCCTCCCCTCTCTCACACTCACCCTTCTCTCGCCCTCCCCTCCCTCCCTACTCTCTCTTGCTCCCTCTCTCCCTCTCACCCTCCCCTCCTTCCATCATCTCTCACGCCCTCCCTGCTGTCTCACCCTCCCTTCTCTCGCCCTCTCCTTCCCTCTCGCCCTCACGTCCTTCACTCCCCTCTCTCGCCATCCCCCGTCTCTCACACTCCCCCTCTCACCCTCACCCTTCTCTTGCCCTCCCCTCCCTCCCCTCTATCGCCCTCCCCTCTCTCGCCCTCTCCATCCCTCTTGCCTTCACCTCGCTCCCCCTCTCTTGTACCCCACACTCCCACCATCCCCCCTCTCTCGCACCTACCTCTCTCACCCTCCCCCTTTCTTGCCCTCCCCCTTTCTCGCCCTCCTCCTTGTCTCGCCCTAACCTCCCTGCCCTCTCCTCTCTCGGCCTCCCCTCTCTCATCCTCCTCCCCTCTCATGCTCCCCTCTCTCGCCCTCCCCTCCCTCCCTCCCCTGTCTCATCCTCCCCTCTCTCAACCTCCCCTCTCTCGCCCTGCGGTCTATCACTCTCCCCTCTCTCGCCCTCCTCTCTCTCACCCTCCTCCTCTCTCATGCTCCCCTCTCTCGCCCTCCCCTCTCTCGCCCTCCCCCTCTCTCTCATCCCCTCTCTCGCCCTCTCCCTCCCTCTTTCTCTCTCCCCTTCCTCCCTCCCCTCTCTCCCTTCCATTCTCTCGCCCTCTCCCTCCCTCTCTCTCCCTCCCCTCCCTCCCTCCTATCCCTCCCTCTCTCTCTCCCTCCCCTCCCTCCCTCCCCTCTCCCCACCCCCTTTCTCGCCCTCTCCCTCCCTCTCTCTCCCTGCCCTCCATCCCTCCCCTCTCCCCATCCCCTCTCTCGCCCTCCCCACCCTCTCTCCCCTCTCTCGTCCTCTCCCTCCCACTCTCCCCTCTCTCGCGCTCACCCTCTCTCCCACCCTCTCTCTCTCCCTCCCCTCCCTCCCCTCCTTCCCTCCCCTCTCTCGCCCTCCAGTATCTCACCCTATCTCTCCCTTGCCCCTCTCTCTCCCCCCGCTCCTTCACTCTTGCTCCACCCTCTCACTCTTGACCCCCTCAATCAATGTCTCTCTCTGTCCCCACCTCCCTCTGTTTGTCTCTGACTGAATCTCTCTCCCTCCCTCCCTTTATCTCAGTCACAACCTGTTTTCCTGGTCCTTCCCTCTTCCTCTGACCCAGAGACTGGGGGTTGGGGGGATGATTGGTCGTGAGGCTGCCTGTGGTGGGGGGTGGGAGATGTGGGAGGTAGGAGAAGGGGATAATGGTCTATAGATGGAACTGGTGGAGGGAGGCAGAGACGGCAGGACAGAGAGAGTGAGGGTGAGGGGAAGGGAAGAGTGGAGGCAGGTGGAGAAACCGGGGTTGGGTGTGTGTGAGAGAGGGGGAGCGAGGGAGTGTGAAGAGGAGGGGTGGTGAGAGAGAGGGAGAGATTTGAGTAGAAAGTGGGGGGAAGATGAAATGGGGAGACCAGGCTGCAGTGGTGGGACAGAGGGAGCTAAACCCAGCTCCTGAGTTCAGGGCGCGGTGCCCTCCCCTTCCCTGAGGACCAGGACTTGGGACTGAGTCTGTCTCTCTCCAGCTCAGCTTCTCCAACACAAAGACACACAACAACATCAGTCACTCTGCTGCTCAGCACTCTTTAATCAACATTTTTATTGGTTACAAATGGAAGTGATGGATACAGTCAGTGGGATGGTGCCTTTTCTCACTGGCCACTGAGTTGTGAGAAACATTGAAATGTTTCCCTGTAACCCCCCTGCGGGATTAGGATGGGCAAACCAGCGCTACCCTCAGTCTGTTACCATAGCGACAGGCTGCTCCATCGCTGAAACACTGAACTGAAATGAGAAAATCCCGGATGGATTGATTAATGAGGGAATTTGATGGATGGATGGATTTGGGTGAAGGGATATTTCAGCACATTCTTCAGCTGCTGCCTAAACTTAGTCTGGGTCACGGCATAAATCGCGGTGTTTGTGCAGCAACTGAGGAGCTGCAGCATGAAGCCCAGTTCCTGCACAAAGGGATCGAGAAACACAGAGTAATATCCAATATAATACATCCGGTACCATATAGAATACAGCATTAACGTTGACCATAACAGGATGAAATTGGCCGAGATCATAAACAGTAAAATGATGGATTTTTTTCGGTTTCTCATTTCAGTGTCAGACTGAGCGTCCCCATTGGTGTGAGCGCGGAGTCTCCTGCGGGCTCTGCTGGTCACTAAAATGTGTCTGACAGTGAGAACATTGAGCAGCAGAATCAGGAGGAATGGGACACACGGGGTGAGAATGTGGTGGAGGAACTCGGTTGTGGCCCAGACAATGGAGAATACAACAGCGTCTGTTACCTCACAAAACCAGGGGGCGTTCCCCAGCCAATACCGAGCCGTGAGCATAAAATACCAGGAAATGTTCTTTAAACAGCTCAGCACAGTCACTGCTCCCAGAACCACAGCCGCCGTTTCCCCACTGCAATATTTACTTTTCAGTTTCTGGCAACAAATGGCCACAAACCGATCAAAGGTGAAAGTGACGGTGAACCAGACAGAGCAGTCAGTGGCTGCATAAAGCAGGATGGCGTGGATATTACACACGGGGACGGAGTTCGTCAGGAAATAAAACTGTTCCCGATAAACAATGGGAATGTGTCTCAGGATCAGGTCGAGGATAATGACCAGGAGATCCGCCGCTGCCATGGCCCCCAGGTAACGTCTGACACATGGAGACAATCCACAATCTTTATAAAGCAGGACGTAGATGGTCACTACGTTAACTGTGAGGAAGGAAAACAAACCCATTATCCATCAGCCTGGAGGCAAAGGGACCCGTTTGATCGGGGACCCAGTGAGATTTTCAAATGTGTCCCTGTATTCAGGGATTTATTAAAATAATTGGAGCTGGAATAACAAATGGGAAGGTCGGAATTACTGACAAAAATGTGACATAAACCACAAGAAACCCTCCCTCCCCAAACACACAGAGACACATTCATAAAGACAGATGGTTTCTAGAACATTCCCACACACTTGATCACTCGAGAGCAGACACAGGTCACTCCTGCCCAGTTCCTAATACGGAGGGTGGGAACGTTGCTGTCCTGAAGGATTCTCTCCCAGTTTCCTGAAGACAAACGGAGTTTGGGAATTCCTGTATTTTGTTCTAAATTGTGGTCGATCCTGTGTCGTGGAGAAATGTAAACACAGGGAAAACGTATTCCCCCCTTTAACTGCCCGAGGGTCCTTCGGAACAGTGTGTCCTTCTCCCTGGAACGGGATCTCTTCCCTCGGGATCTTATCGTTTGCTCAATTCACTGACGTCCGGCCGTTCACAAACAATGTCAGGGACAGAACGTTGCAGGGAATGTCAGTTATAGAATGTCAGGGACAGAACGTTCCGGGGAATGTCAGTTATAGAATGTTGAGGACAGGACGTTCCAGGGAATGACAGTTATCGAATGTTGAGGACAGGACGTTCCGGGGAATGTCAGTTATAGAATGTCAGGGACAGAACGTTCCGGGGAATGTCAGTTATAGAATGTCAGGGACAGAACGTTCCAGGGAATGACAGTTATAGAATGTTGAGGACAGGACGTTCCGGGGAATGTCAGTTATAGAATGTCGGGGACAGAACGTTCCAGAGAATGACAGTTATAGAATGTTGGGGACAGAACGTTCCAGGGAATGTCAGTTATAGAATGTTGGGGACAGAACGTTCCGGGGAACCCCTTGACCTGTCCATGACCTTTCCCTCCTCCCCACCCCACCAACACGATGTACTGTGCCTGGACACACTGTAACATTAATGGGGTGTGAGACGGAGCGTCCAATCACAGGAATGGGAATTAAAGGCATTGCCAGATCAGCTGAAATGGTTAGATATACCACATTCTCAATCCACCTCACAGATCCAGCCCAGACACCATACACCCAGAGGAGATATCTGTTCACCGTGGAACACTGTACAGACCAAGCCAGTGTCCTGCTCAGTACAACCCAGCAATCTGTCCAGATTCATCCATTATACTGGTCAATACAATTCAGCAATCTGTCCAGAGTGGAACACTGCGCAGACCACAGCAGTGCATTGATCTATAAACCCGGACTACATATCTGTACAGAGTGGAGCACTGTGCAGACCACTGCAGTGCATTGATCTATAAACCCGGACTAGATATCTGTCCAGCACAGGGAGCTGTGTAGACCACAGCAGGGCACTAATGTGTGAACCTGAAACAAATATCCATCCAGCATATGGAGCTGCACAGACCACATCATTGTATTATCTATAAACCTCAACCAGAATGAGTGACCAGCACAACGACCTGTGCTGTGATCACCCGTGCATTGATCTGTAAACCAGGAGCAGTTACCATCCCAGTATGTAAGACTGTGTACCCCACCCCAGTACATTGATCTGTAACCCAGGAGCAGTTACCATCCCAGTATGTAAGACTGTGTACCCCACCCCAGTACATTGATCTGTAACCCAGGAGCAGTTACCATCCCAGTATGTAAGACTGTGTACACCACCCCAGTGCATTGATCTGTAACCCAGGAGCAGTTACCCGCCCAGCATGTAGGGCTGTGTACGTCACCCCAGTGCATTGATGTGTAAACCAGGAGCAGTTACCCTCCCAGCATGTAGGACTGTGTACACCACCCCAGTACATTGATCTGTAACCCAGGAGCAGTTACCTTCCCAGTATGTAGGACTGTGAACATCACCCCAGTGCATTGATCTGTAACCCAGGAGCAGTTACCCTCCCAGTATGTAGGACTGTGTACCCCACCCCAGTGCATTGATCTGTAACCCAGGAGCAGTTACCCTCCCAGCATGTAGGACTGTGTATCCCACCTCAGTGCATTGATCTCTAACCCAGGAGCAGCTACCCTCCCAGCATGTAGGAGTGTGTACCCCACCCCAGTGCATTGATCTGTAAAACAGGAGCAGTTACCCTCCCAGCATGTAGGACTGTGTACCCCACCCCAGTACATTGATCTGTAACCCAGGAGCAGTTACCTTCCCAGCATGTAGGACTGTGTACACCACCCCAGTACATTGATCTGTAACCCAGGAGCAGTTACCCTCCCAGCATGTAGGACTGTGTACACCACCCCAGTACATTGATCTGTAACCCAGGAGCAGTTACCCTCCTAGCATGTAGGATTGTGTACCCCACCCCAGTACATTGATCTGTAACCCAGGAGCAGTTACCCTCCCAGAATGTAGAGCTGTGTACCCCACCCCAGTAAATTGATCTGTAACCCAGGAGCAGTTACCTTCCCAGTATGTAGGACTGTGTACCCCACCCCAGTGCATTCCTCAGTAACACTGTGTTAGATCCCTGCCCAGTGTGGGGAAACTTGTAGCCCATGCTGGAAGTGACAGGATGTACAACACTCACCCATTTCCTGCTCCATATCTCCATTGTGTCATGACAAGGGGGTGCTGTGGGTGTGAACATCACTGACTGGGAGAGATAGTGGGGGAATCAGTTTAATATCATCACATGGGAGGGGTTTGGGGTATAGACAGTTAGAGGGAGACTGAGAGACAGTGTCATTGAAGGATGTGGTCCCAGGTTGCAGAATACTGAAAGCTGGACACTTCGATAACATCCTGAAACATGAGCCAGTCTTCCCAGGAAAAATGGGAAAATGGGATATTGGTGTAAGGTCAGATGATGGAGAGTTTTGGATGAGCATTTGTTCTCCAGCTTTGTAAATGGTGTCCTTCATGGCTGGAGGTACACCCCATCAACCAGATGCTCCTGGATATTCCATGATCCCTGATACTGGTGCCATCTTTAAAAGGCCAAGGGGCACATGATTGAGCTTTCTCAGTTTGGACCTGCCCTGGACAGTTTACCCTGAGCCTGGCAGATAAGGGGCAATTACACCATGGTTTGTCAACGGGCGTACGGAGGTCCTGGTGGCTGGGCTAGTACAGAGGGGGACCATTCTCTTCCCAGAGGGGGCGACACCACCAGACCCACCGAGCATGGTCTGAGCTCCCCACCCAGCTCAGTGCAGTATCTGGGGTCTGAAGAAATGTCCAGCAATACAGGACAAGCTTCAATAACCTCCCCCACTCGCTCAGGATAAGGGTCACTGTATTCTCTCTGCTCCCTCAGTCTCACTGTATATCTGTTATTGCACCGACCCCCGAACAAGGCTCATGGTCCACCACTCTCACTGCCTCATGCTGCACCTTCTTTCTCTGTCTCTGTCTTTGTCTCTCTGTCTCTGTCTCTCTCCCCCTCTCTCCCCCCCTCCCTCCACTTCACCCCCACACTAATAACACTGCATGGATACAACACTGTGGACTGACTCCCTCCAGACACCTCACCATGACCCCCTCCCCGCCTACACTAGCACTAACAGTAGGACCACACCCACTCCCTCCCTCACTCCCTCCCTCTCTTCCTCCCATTCCAGGAGAAACAGCCTGGAAAAGGACAGAAAGATCCAAGCCGGGTGGTGGAGTGCCCGATATCCGTTCCCTCACCCCCCCTCCCCCCGCCATGTGGGGAGGACCCTGGTACTGGAGCCGGAGAGGACGGGGACATCTCGTGTGGAGATTCTGAAACATCCAAGTCCCACCGACCGAGTGAGGAGCAATGTTCAGTGAAGGCAATTCTCACTTTAAACCCACTGGCAGTTCCGTTTCCCCCTGGCACAACTTAGAAGCCGTGGCCCTAATGCCATCTTCCTTTTGTGTCGAGCTGGTACAAATGGAATCCCCACGGTCTTGGTGGGCAGGAGGATGGGCTCACAATACATCGTCACCACCACCTCCCAGGAAGGGAGCACGGAGACTCCCTCCTACATCTCCCCCTGTAAACAGCTCAGATACTGAAACTAATCTGTGATAGTTACTGCTCTCCCCACTTGTCGTGACATCTTCAACAATCTGTGCTTATATACACCCAGAGCCCTCTGCTCCTGCACCCCCTTTATAATGGTACGGCCTGTTTTAAACTGCTTTTCATTGTCTTTCCGACCAAAGTGTATCACTTCACACAGCTCTGCACTGATCCCCATCTGCCATAAACCTGAACACTACACCAACGTGTGATTGTCCTGTTAGAGTTCCACACTCTCCTCCATAGACTTCAGAGTTCTTCCAGGTTCGGTGCCACCTACAAACATTGAGATTGTTATAGTGTCACAGTCCCCATGAAACAACTGAAATCCTGCCCCACATCCACGAGTGTGAGCAAGTGAAATACTGATATATTCCCACGGACTGAGTCGAATTGACATGCTGTCAATGGAGCAACAGTCCTGACACACACCAGATGGAGCGAATGAAATATTGACAAACCACAGAGCAAGAGAAATCGGATAGGTGCCACTTATCGATATTCATCAGGGTACAATGTGATGAAGTTGAAAGGGTGTACTATACCTTTAAGAGAGAGGGAATGCTGTTCTGAACTGAGAGTTTATAAGCAACTGAGATATGAGAGGATGGCAGACCCAGAAACAGTATATTGCTGTAGAGCTGGAGTCGGGTAATAAGCAATGAACACAAAGAGGGTCCCAGAGTTGTGAATAGTTGATGCAAAATTTTCACTTTCAGAGTGAAAAAAAATTGATATTTTTTATTTAAACAGTGAAATTTGGCAGATCTGTCCCTCATATTTTAATAGTTTACGAGGCGAATTGAGCATTACTTTATGTTTCATTTAAGTTACCAGATGAGCTTCCCGCCGTGTCCGAACCATCCCCGTGTGTGTATCTGTGTGTCTCTGTGTGGGGCAGGTCTGGCAGTCTCTGTGGTGCTTAAAGTGATACAATGCCACCCTCTGCTGGCCTCCACACGCCACTGCACAGGCATTGGCAGAGGGTGAAAACCAACAGGGATTCATTCAGAGATGGGGAGGGAGAGGTCAGCTGATCACAGCACCATCCAAACTGATGTCTTATCCATGGACTGATCTAAATGTCCTTTAAACGTTGTAATTGTCCCTGCTTTGACCACTTCCTCTGGAAGTTCATTCCACACTCAAGCCAGCTTCTGTCTAACATAATTACCTCTCATGACTTTCTTAAATCTTTTTTCCTCGCACCTTAAAAATCCCTCAGTTTTGAATCCTCAACTCTAGAGAAAAGACATCAGCCCTTCAGCTTCTCTGTAATCCTCATTATTTTATAAACCTCTGTAAAGTTATTGCTTAATCTCATATTCTTTAGTGAAAAAAGTCCCAGCCGATCCAGTCTCTCCATATAGCTCACTCCCTCCTTTCCCAGCAACATCCAGGTTAATCTCTTCTCAATCCTCTCCAACTTAATAATATCAACGTCAGTAATATCAAAGTGAATAGTCAAGGTATTTTCTAAGGGTACGGGGAGTCCAAAACTAGAGGACATAGGCTTAAGGTGAGAGGGGAAACATTTAAAAGTGACCTAAGGGGCAGCTTTTTCACCTAGAGGGTGGTGTGCCTATGGAATGAGCGGGCAGGGTGACCAGACTGGACACCGAATTCAAAAAGAGGTCTCACCAATGTCCTGTACAACCACAACATGACATCCCCACTCTGATACTCAAAGTTCTGTCCTCTGAAGAGATGTGTGATAAACACCTTCTTAACCACACTATCTACATAAGATGCAAATTTTAAAGAATTAAACCTGACGGCCTCGGTTTCTGTACTACAACACTGCCAAAGGCTCTACTTTTAATTGTATAGATCCTGCTGTTGTTTGATTTACCAAATCCAGTACCTCGCATTAATCCAAAATAAACTCCATCAGCCACCCCTCAGCCCAGTGAGTGATATTACTGTCACCTCCCCCTCCCCTTCAATTTTAAAGTGCCCATCCCTCTCCAGAATGCCTGCACACTCCGGCCTTGATTTTCACAAAGACCCTGAGCTTGGGTTGCCTTGTGTGGTTTGGGGGAGGAGGGACAGATTGCAGACACAGTCAGTGGGGAGGAGAGGCTGGCCAGTAATCAGCGGCCAGGAAGAGGGGAGTCGCACATTAGAGTTGGGTAAGAGTGATCGGTGTTTTGTGACCAGAAATTAAGCTCTTCCTTCGTCTCTGGTGTTCAGTAATAAATATCTAATTGAGACCCTTCATTGGGCAGAGTGTGTCTGCAGGATTTCTGTCCCTAATATTGCAGACTACAGATCATAGCAATTAAAGATGTTTATATTTAATTTCAATGGCATAGCACGTACACTCAATATCCTTCAGTTGAGACAAATATCTTGCATTTATTTAACAATACAAAGTGTTTTTTGTAATTCAGTAATGGTAACCAGATTATAATAAATCCACACCGAGCTGAAAGTGGGCACTAAAATATGACCCAAAATCTGGGTATGGTAGTGTAGTGGGTAGTGTCCCTGTCTCTGAGCCAGAGCTCTGTATTTGATGCCAATTCCTGAACTTGCGTGGTGGTGTTCCTAGCTCTGGACTAGAAGGCTTGGATTCAAGTCCTGCCTGTTGAAGAGGTATGTCCCAGCATGTCAGGACAGGCTGATGAACAAACACACAGGAGAATACTGTTACAGCTTTATGGGTATTGCTGAGTGATGCTAGTGTCCCTGCCTCCGGGCACAAAGGTCTCGGTGTGAAGCCCACAGAAGTGTCTCAGGATACATCTGAACAAACTGATTAAAATGGATTTAAAATTGTGACTTGATGGAGAAGGAACAGGTATCAATATTGCATTTCAGAATTTAGGCCCAGGATGACTGAAAGTACAGCCATTCGTGTTGATTGGGGTCACATTTCGCAGCAGTAAAGGTTTATAAAATCAGAACGATTATGGATAGGGTGAGTAGTCAGGGGTTTTTCCCCAGGTTTGGGGCGTCCAAAACTAGAGATCATTGGTGGAAACTGAGAGGGGAAAGGTTTTGAGGAGACCTAAAGGGCAACATTTCACACAGAGGGTGGTGAGCGTATGGAATTAGCTGCCAGAGGAAGTGGTGGAGGCTGGTACAACTACAGCATCTGGGTACTGAGAGACCTGGCGAGCTTTTCCAGCAATTTCTATATTTCTTTTAAAAATGCATTTATTTTAACACAGGTATTCTGAATAAATTAAACATTTTTATTTTTTAATGACGCAGGGACATATAAATATATCTTCAAATTGACTGAGACCATTTTCTGCGAAGGGTATGGCTCTGTGTATGACAGCAGCAATGATTCACCTACATGGAACAGGGAATGTGATGGAGACATAGTTTGGACAATGTACAAGGAGGCCTCACAAGGTCCAGTTTGGGAGAGGATGACATTACTGTGCAATTCAATTCAGAGAGGGAGAAAATGTAATCTGCCTGAGAAGTAATGGCCTATTGCACTCTCTCTCCTTCATTGTTCCTCATCACAGCAATGTGTGCGAGCTAAACAAATGTCTACAGTCATCATTACCATTCTTATTTGTATGGTATCCCTGCAGTGTTGACACAGGCCCTTCGGCCCAACAAGTCCATACCAACCTCCCCAAACCATTTCCCTATATTTACCCCTGACTAATTCACCTAACCGAGAAATCCCTGAACACTACAGACAATTTAGCATGACCAATCCACCGAACCTACACAGTTTGTGGTAGGAAACTGGATCACCCATTAGAAGCTCACACAGAAAAGTGGAGAATGTGTAAACTCCACACAGACAGTCACCCAAGGCTGGAATCAACCGCAAGTCTCTGGTGCTGTGAGGCAGCAGTGCTAACCACCGTAGTACCCTTTGGATGATCCCTAACCAGCATTCACTGGAATCTACTCACTGCCTAAAGCAAAGGGAATTCAGCCAAATCCAAACTCTCCCAGGATGAAATCCCATTGCTAGCAGCTTGTGTGAGTACAATATCTTCAGAAGCAGAATCTCACAATTTTTCCTTTGTCACACGTTCCAATAATATTGGGACAAAGTTCTTTCAAGTTAAAATTGCAGAGATTGTGTGTGTGTGTGTGTGTGTGTGTGTGTGTGTGTGTGTGTGTGTGTGTGTATGTTTGTGTGTGTGTGTGTGTGTGTGTGTGTGTGTGTGTTTGTATGTGTGTGTGTGTCAGCATTTTTAGAAAGGGAAATATTGATTATATAATTGCAATACCCAAACAGTTTGCCATTCATCTTTCCACCATAGTTTGAGTAACATTGTTTTGGATCATGAACATGTTGTTTTAGCAGATTAAAGAAACTAGTCTGACTTGTTCCTAAAACTGACACTGACCCAGTCTGAGACCGATATCATCAGCCATATCACCAACCTGGTCACATTTAACATTTGTTATGAGCAGTGGAGGAGTGGGACTAGAAAAGGAAACAGTGACCCAAAAAGCTGGGGAACTATAGACCGGTGAGCCTGATGTCAGTGGTGGGTAAGTTGTTGGAGGGGATTCTGAGGGACACGACTTACGTACATTTGGGAAGACAAGGGCTGATCGGAGTAGACAACATAGCTTTCTGCATGGGAAAACATTGATTTGGTTGAGATTTTGAAGAGGTGACAAAGAAGATTGATGAAGGCAGTTTGGTAGGCATTGTCTATATGGACTTCAGCAAGGTGTTCATTTAAAGAACAAAGACCAAAGAAAATTTACAGCCCAGGAACAGGTCCTTCTCCCTCCAAGCCTGAACCAATCCAAATGTACTGTCTAATTCAGTCGGTCAATTCCTAATCATCTGTATCCCTCTGCTCCCCACCTACTCATGCATCTGTCCAGACGAATCTTAAATGAATCTACCGTGCCTGCTTCCACCACATCTGCTGGAAACGCATTCCAAACGCCCACCAGCCTCTACGTGAAGTACTTACCACGTGTATTCCCCTTAAACATTCCACCTCTCACTTTGAAAGTATGACATCTCGTTATTGAATCCTTCAACCTGGGAAAAAGCTTGTCTCTATCCATACTGTCTATACACTTTGTGATTTTGCAAACCTCAACCAGGACCCCCTCAACCTCCTTTTTTCTAGTGAAAATAAACCGAACCTACTCAGCCTCTCTTCATAGCTAGTATTTCATTCCGATTGGTAGACAGATTAGTAAGTTTCAGTCACATGGGATACAGAGGAAGCTCGTCACAATTGGCTTGAAGGAAGACGGATATTTTTCAGACTGGAGGCTTGTGAGCAGCAGTGTGCTGTAAGAATCAGTACTGAGTTCACTGTATTTCATCAATTATGTAAAGGATTTGGATGTGAATATTTTGGCCATTGTTAGTAAGTTTACAGATGACATCAGAAAGGTGGTGTAGTAGATTATCTCAGAGTACAACAAGACCGCAATTAGATGGGACAAAAGGGGCAAGGAGTGACAGATGAAGTTTAATTTAGAGAAATACGAGGTTTTTGTATTGTGTGAAAGCAAATCAAGGCAGAAATTATACACTTAATGATAAGGTCCTGGGGCGCGTTGTGAAACAAAGGGACCGAGCGATGCAGGTATTTTGTTCCTTGAAAGTGGAGTCGCAGGTAGACAGAGTGGTGCAGAACACATTTGGCACATTTGCCTTAATCAGTCAGAGCATTGAGTATAGGAGTTGTAGTGGTATGTTACATCTGTACAGGACGTTGGTGAAGCCACTTTCAGAATACTGCGTACAACTCGGTTTTCTGCAGAAATGATTTACACAAATGTCCCAGGAGTGGAGGTTTGAGCTTTAGGGAGAGGTTGATTAGGTTGTGGTGTTTCCCCCAGGAGTGTCAGAGGTTGAGGGGTGACATTATAGAGGTTTATAAAACCATCAGGGGCATGGATATTCTGAACAGCCACGTTCTGCTCCCCAGGATAGGGGAGTCCAGAACAAGAGGGCAGAGGTTGGAGCGGAGAGGGCGAATGATTTAGAAGGGACCTGAAGGTAAATATTTCACACAGAGAGTGGTGCGTACATAGAAAGTGCAGTCAGAGGAAGTGCTGAAGGCGGTTACAGTCGCACATTTAAAAGTATCTGAGAGGAGGAATATTGGCCAAATGCTGGCAAATGGGAATGGATCAGATTTGATATCTGATTGGAGGGAACGGATTGGACTAATGGATGACTCTCTGATTCTACAAGAGAGATGACAAAAAATTCTGAAAAGACTTGTCAAGTCAGAATTCTCTTCACTGGAAGTTTATTGTGTCTCTATGCTCATATTGATTGAATGCTGCGTTGGGTAAATATTTGACAGAGAAGTGAATCATGCATAATGGGACACAGACAGGAAAGTGGGGCTGAGACCCCAACCTGATCAGCCACAATCTTAGTCCCTGGTAGAGAACGCTCAAAGTATCTAATGACCCACTCCTGCTCCTCAGTGCCATGTTCCTGTGTTCCATTCAGCCCCTCATACCTGCTAGACAGGAGCAGTTGGAGGCTACTTACTCCTATAACCTGGTGCACAGAAACACAGGAGACTATTCGGCCCTTCAAGACTGTCCCACATTGTTTGAGGTGATTTGGGAAATGTAATTGGGAAGCCCAGGCTGGGTATGAAAGAGGCCCCTCATCTCTCTTTGCAGAGCTCCTCCTCTCTGCAACTTGTGATTCATTTGTTGGTCATGTTGTAGACCCAGATTCACTGTGATTACAGCCCACATACCTCACCAAGCAATGGCTCACAAAATCCTCTGGTCTCCCTGACTGCAACATTCAATAAAAGAACTTTCATGAAAATAACACCCACTAACTTTCAAATAATAGAATGGGAGAACATCAGAAACAGGGGCAGGTCGTTCACTCCCCAAGGCTGCCTTACCCTTCACTAAGATCATGGCTGATCTGCTCTTGGTCTCAAATCCTTTTTCATACCCATTTATTCATAGCCCTCACTTCCTTGACAGGTCAATATCTATCTACCTCCTCTTCAAATACTTTCAGTCATCTTGCTCCCCAACACTCTTGAGAAGAGAAATCCACTCATTCAATCCTACCTGTTTGAAGAAAACAGTTGCTGCTCCGATATCATGGCTTATTGATGTGAACAAAAGATGTTGACTCAAGGGTTCAGGTAAAAATGACTGGCCCTGATATCAAAGCAGTGGTTGACTTCTGTTGACACCAAGGCGCTGGACTTAATGGGAATCAGAGTAAACTCTCCAGTGTTTGGTGTCAAACATGGCACAAAGTAAGATGTTCATCATCTCAGTTCTGGGTCACCTCTGTCGGAGATCGTGAGGTCAGCTTCCTTTTCTCAAAGATCTTCAGCTGCTTCATCAATGTCTCCCCGACCCACCCTCCCCACCATAAGATCAGAAGTGGGGATGGTCACTGAAGATTCCACAATGTTTGGAACATTTTGTCCCCCCTCAGCTCCTGAACTGGTCTGTGTCCATTGCAGCAAGACCCTGACTCCATTGAGACTTGTGCTGTTAAAGTGTCAGTAACATTCATGTAACAGTACATTGCCACAGTAAAACAAGAGTTCATTCACCATCTAACTCTGGTTTCACAGGAATATGAGGAAGCCATTCAGCCCATTTACACTATTGGAGAAGAACAGTGACAGCCCATTCAGTGCCTTCAGCCTATTACTCAGGAAGGGAAGGAGTCTAGTGTGATGGACCACACCAGAGCCCCCCGAAAATATTTGAAGGCAGTAGCCGCGATTCTAATGTTTTCTTATTTTAAAGGAATTGTAAAGTTTCTGTTCCAGACGCAATGTGATTGGTCAAACTACTCGGTGGTAAGCAAAACACCATTTACTTAAACACAAAAGATGACACAAAACCAAAGAAAGAGGAATTTAGAATAATGTAATTACATTGGACAGCTTAACAGAATAATAGATCTAGGAGCTATTACTGATGAACTGTTCCAATATTGGAAACTCCCATAAACACAGCCCTTGGCAAAAAGAAATATTCAGATACAGAATGTCACAAACATTTCTCCAATCCAGGAATTAAAAACAGCAGCAAGAGAAAATTCAGAGAGAGTATCAGCTAGGAGACATTCCCTAAAGCTTCCAACTTTGTGGAGACCCCAATAGTTTCTGATGTTACTGAGAAACCAAAACCCAGTGATCCTCATCTGTGAGAGCTGGCCACACCCATTCAGACTTGATGGCCTCCCTCACTGTTACTCAAGTGGTCTTAACTAGCCAGCTTGGTAACAATCGTTCAATCTCTCTCTTAAAAAAAACAGGACAAAATGACCCCTTAAAGCTGCAGCATTGTCACACTTGTCAGCACATCGAGCTGTCAAACAGGAACCCAGTCAGGCCCTTGGCCCTGTCCAATTGGACGATGAAGTAGCCAGTCAGTCCCTTGAGCCACTTACACAGGAACAGAAGGAGGCCATTTCCACCTCAATGCGCTTACACGGGGACAGAATTAGGTAATTTATGCTGATTCCTGATTAATGTCTTATGCCCGAAACGTCGATTCTCCTGGTTCTCGGACGCTGCCTGTCCTGCTGTGTTTTTCCAGCAATTCACTATCTACTCTGATCTCCAGCATCGGCAGTCCTCACTGTCTCCTAATTGATGCTCTAACATGATGAACAATTGGAGCAGAGGCTGCACAGAGAGATTGCTCCACGGTGTTCCTCTTGGCTCCGTGGCTTATGATACACACGTGGGACTTTAACGTGGTTTTCTAGTGGTGAGCAGGGAAGCCATATGTCTTGTGTAAAGTCTCAAGAAGGCACCTTCCATCTCCACGAAGACAGCTTGTTGTTCTCTATGTAGGGCGGAAGCTGGTGGGAATGGCTACCTGTTTCAGATAGAAGATATTGTGGCTGCTGTTGGGGCTTGTGAGCAACCTGACGTTCAGTACAGGGTTCACACGCCGACTGCACAATAACGTGGGGAGAGTTAATTAGGCATATAAACTATTAGGAAAGTCATGTTAGACTGATGAATGGATGCTCTAAGTTCAAATAATGGTGATCTTGTTCATGTTGATCTTGTCTAGTGCACGTCCTGTTCAGTGTAACCTGTATGCCTTACTCTGTCCAAGTCTATTTCCACCCTATGATCTGTCTGGCCATGCTTCCTATGATCTTCCTCCACTGCTCATAAATAAAGTTTTTCCCTGGATTGAGATACACGTGACAATAAATCAAACCAATCAATCCTGGGTAAAGTATAGAATTTCTCTCCCTGTCAATGTCTTTTTTGGAAATAAGTGATCGCTACCACTCCTCGTGTTTCAGCATCACCATTTCCTCGTCTCTCACAGTACTACAGAGTAAACACTCATCTCCTTCACTTTATTCTCATGATACCATCACTGGTTTATGTGGTAAGGAGATCATTCCTTACAAAAGTGATCAAATCTGTACAGAGTGCCCGGAGTTCTCTCTCAGCAAAGCTCTACAACAGCAGGAAGATGACATTACTTATGTACTCGAATCATCTTACAATGAAGGAAAGCATACCATTGAATGCACCCATTACTTACACAGGGTTTGTTTCTGAGCAGTCAGCATGAACTTGTGAGTGGGAGATCATGCTTCCCAAATTTCTTAGAGTCCTTTTGTGAAGTGACCAAGAAGGTTGACGAGGGAAGAGCGGTAAACGTAGTCTGTAATGATTTCAGTAAGTCCTTTGATAAGGTTTCACATGGCAGGCTGCTCTGGAAGGTTCCATCACGTGGAATGTTGGGGGATTTGGCCAATTAGATACACAGTTGGCTTGATGGTAGGATGCAGCGGGTTTAGGGGAAGGATGCTTGTCAGACGGGAGGCTGGGTCCATAGCTGTTTGTTATCTATGATTGGGTTGAGAATGTATAAGGCATGATTAGTAAGTTCGCAGATGACACTAAAATAAGTGGGATTGTGATTCGTGAGGAAGATTATCACAAATTGCAGCAGACCCTTAATCAGGTGGGCAAGTGGGCCGAGAAATGGCAAATGGAATTTAATATAGAAGTGTGAGGTCTTGCATTTTGGAATCTCAAATCAAGGTAGGAGTTCCATGGTGCATGGGAGAGCCTTATGGGGTGTAGTGGGCAGAGAGACCTTGGCGTTCAGGTGCACGGTTCTCTGAGAGTGGAGTCACAGGTCGACAGGGCAGAGAAAAGGGCATTTGCGACACTGGCCTTCATCAGGCAGGGCATTGAGTATAGAATTTGGGAATTTATGTTTCAGTTACACAGGACTTTGGTAAGGCTGCACTTGGAGTATTCTGTTCAGTTTTGTCACCTTTGTTATGGGGAGGATGTTATGAAATTAGAAAGCGTGCAGAAGAAATTTACAAGGACATTGCCAGGACCCATTGGTCTGAGTTATAGGGCGAGGTTGGGCAAGTAGGTCCTTTTCTTTAGAGTGGAAGAGACTGAGGAGGGTCCTTATAGAGCTGTATAAGATCATGAGGGATATGGATAGGGTGAATACTCTCAGTCTTTTCCAAGGTTTAGAAAATCGAGGACGAGAGGGGATCAGTTTAAGGTTAAAGTGGAAGGAATAAAAGGGAACCTGAGGGGCCACTTCTTTACACAGAGGGCTGGTACGTGGATGAGCTGCCAGCAGATGTGGTTGAGGGGGGTACATTAACAACATTTCAATAGCATTTGGATAAATATGTGGATCGGAAAGGACTGGAAGGATATGGGCCAACTGCAGGGAATTGGGGTTAGCGTGGATGGACATTTACAAAGTGGTGTCAAACCCCTCTGTTAATTAAAACCAAACATCCAGAAAAGCTCGCCTCACCTTGTTAAACTGTTAAGATATGAGTGACACAGATCTCCTACAATCCACTATTTAAACAAAAATTAACAAGTTAATTTCTTAACTTTAAAAGTGAACACTAAACAACAACTATTCACAAATACAAGCCCCTCTTGTCTGAGCTAATTACTATCTGACTCAGACTCTGTAAAAATATGCTGTTCCAACAACCCAATCACAACCCAAACCCATGCAACATCACAATCTCAAGACCACACATTCTCTATCTTCCCCGCTGTGTTCACTCTTTCAGCTGCTGATCTCCTGGATCATTTTTTTACGCAAGTAGGTTTGACATGAACATGTATCTTTGCTAGAGAGTGTTAGAAATGGCCAGTTAGCACTCCTGCTCTACAGCAGTTACTCTGCTGTAGGATGGCAGTGGCTCTCCCTCTAGCGTTCAAAATGCTGGGTTTATATACTCCCCACATACAATAATTCTCATAATTCGATTTCTTTCCAGGTGTCCAAGCAATAATATTCACATTCTGTTGGCTTCTGGTATCCTGAGCGTTATTTAAACTCTTTGGTTGTCTTTGAATTGTTGTCAAAACAGCAACCAAAACTCAGGTTTCCATTTCCCAGCTCAGTGTTACATGTGGAACATTTTGAACTTTAGCTTGCATCTCTGGCTGTACTTCCTATTCAGCAAAACCCGTTCTGTCTTAAAATGACCGGACATGCTTTCGGCTTCATAACATCTCCCCACATCAAAAAAAAACATGAATTGGCAGAATGAAAAGATGGCTTCATTTCTTTTCCTCTAATTCTTAATCCCATTATTATGAATTACAAAATTATTAATCTCAGCTATACCATACATATTAATTCTGCACACATATCTATAACACTGCAATAAGTCAAATTTTATCTAAACGTATTCCATAAAATCGGGGTTAACGCATCTGCTATCATATTTTAGGACCCACAACATGTACATTTTGTAATGTTAAAGTCGGTAAGATTAGACTCAAATGAAATAGTCTCATATTCTGGTCTTTAAATATTCCAAAAAATGCGAGAGGTATGTCGTTCTCCACAACGATCTCTGACAATTCCTTTGTCATACAAACATAAAAATATTGTCAGTCCAGTGCTAAACTTAATCATTCTTTTTCAATAATGGAGATGTTGCATTTTTTTTTTGGTGGATATTGAATTTTTTCGACAAGTAGCCAATTGGTCATTCAATTCCATCATCCTCTTTCTGTATCAATACATCTTCGACCACGATACCCCGAGCATCAAACACAATTTTCAAAGGGTTTCAGAATATTTGGTGCAGCTAAAGCTGGTGCGGTGATTAATCCTGCTTTAAAATCCTCAAATGCCTCCTGGCATTGTTCTGTCCACCACAAGTCTGTGTTCTTCTTAATAAATCCATCAGTGGTGCCAATACGCTGCTGAAGGTTGCAACAAACTTCCGATAGAATCCACGCAGTTCGAAAATTCGAAGCACCTCTTTCTTCGAGGATGGTTGTGGAAATTCCGCAAAGCCCTTCGTCTTTGTGTTCCATGAGGTCAACCTTCCATGTCCAATGTAATGTCCCAAGAACTTCCCCACTGCCTTGGCGAATTCTGTTTTCTTTAAGTTTATTACCAAGTTTGCTTCTTGTAATCGTTCAACATGCTCTGCCAACTGTAACATGTGAGCTTTCAATCACTTGCTAAAGGTCACTACATCATACAGATAAGCTGCATAATTTGTTCATCTGGCCACAACTCTGTTCCTGAGTCTTAAATGTATCTGGAGCATTATTCATTCACGTGAAGAACTCTAACTTTTTTTGTCATCTCTGCTATCTTTACCAGATAGTTGAACTGACTCAACACTTTTTTAATTTGAAAGGGGGCACTAAACCTGGCTTTGAAGGGATTTCCTACCACTGGTGGCAATACTAATACCTCATCCCCACGGGAAATCGTCAAAGTTTCAGAGTTTCTATCTGCCACCTGCTTCATTCCATGCTGTGTCCTCTTCAGGTGCTGTTTAGCTAACTCACCTACTCCATCTAATTTCTCCCTCACGTGTGACACATAATCCAAGTGTGGATCTCCGACTTCGGTCCTGTCAATTTATATTTAATTGATTTCAAAGGACCTCTCACTTCATGTACCAATATTAACTCAAAGGAAGTAAACTGAGTAGATTTATTTGGGGCATCTCTCATGGCAAACAATATAATGAGACGCCTTTATTCCAATCATTCGGATAATTCTGACAGTACGCTGTTAATATTGCCTTTAGCATCTGATGCCAACTTTCCAAGACTTCCTGGGATTCGGGATGGGATGCACTTGATTTAAACTGCTGTATGCCGAAGTTATCCAAGATGTACTTAAATAGCTGATTGGTAAAATGAGACCCTTGGTCTGACTGAATCACACTGCATAGCCCACAGCGAGTAAAGAAAGCTACCAACTCCTCCACCTCCCCTTTTGCCTTAACACCCCATAATGGAATTCTCCCTGGAAATCTGGTGGACACATCCATTATGATCAGCAGATATCGGTTTCCTCTTTAATTTGAAAAGGGGAGCTCCACCACTAATCATAACTTACGTGAAAAGCTCTTCGAATACAGGAATTGGCAACAAAGGTGCTGGTTTTAATATGGCCTGTGACTTTCCTCCCATTTGGTATGTATGACATGTACAACAAAAAGTAACCATGTCCTTGTTCATTCCAGCCACTAGAAATGCTTTAGCCTGAATATTCCGTGCATCAACTCCTTTGGCGTTTTCTTTCGGTTTTCCTTCCTGTTGTAACTTACGACAGTAGGATCTTGTTACTACACAGTCTGGAAAAATCCCTGGGGTATTTTCCTTTTAATTCCCCTGTTCCCTGGTCTTACTTTGGCTTCTCCACCACAAGGGGCGCCTTTCACACCTTTGATCCTGCTAACTCATTCCCAAGAACAAACTGCATTCCTGGAACTGACACCCTGTCACTCAATCTCACTGTTACTTCCCCAACCTTGATGTGGCACTGCAACCTGATTTTACACAAGGGAATGCTTAATTTCTGTCCCCATCCCACAAATTATCATGCTGTTGAGTAATATGTCAGAAAGAGTGAAAATACGATTAGAGGCTGAGGGAAAGTGAGGACGACAGGTGCTCGAGATCAAAGTTGAAAAGTGAGGGGCTGGAAAAGCACCGCAGGTCGGCAGCATCCGAGGGGCAGGCAAGTTGACGTTATAGACAATAGACAATAGACAATAGGTGCAGGAGTAGACCATTCTGCCCTTCGAGCCTGCACCACCATTCAATATGATCATGGCTGATCATCCTTAATCAGTATCCTGTTCCTGCCTTATCTCCATAACCTTTGATTCCACTATCTTTGAGAGCTCTATCCAACTCTTCGTTAAATGAATCCAGAGACTGGGCCTCCACTGCCCTCTGGGGCAGAGCATTCCACACAGCCACCACTCTCTGGGTGAAGAAGTTTCTCTTCATCTCTGTCCTAAATAGTCTACCCCGTATTTTTAAGCTGTGTCCTCTGGTACGGCACTCACCCATCAGCAGAAACTTGTTTCCTGCCTCCAGAGTGTCCAATCCTTTAATAAACTTATATTTCTCAATCAGATCCCCTCTCAGTCTTCTAAACTCAAGGATATACAAGCCCAATTGCTCCAGTCTTTCAGCGGAAGATAGTCCCGCCATTCCAGGAATTAACCTCGAGAACTTACGCTGCACTCCCTCAATAGCAGAATGCCTTTCCTCAAATTTGGAGACCAGAACTGCACACAGTACTCCAGGTGTGGTCTCACCAGGCCCCTGTACAGCTGCAGAAAAACCTCTTTGCTTCTATACTCAATCCCTCTTGTTATGAAGGCCAGCATGCTATTAGCCTTCTTCACTACCTGCTGTACCTGCATGCTTACCTTCATTGACTGGTGTACAAGAACACCCAGATCTCTCTGTACTGCCCCTTTACCTAAATTGATTCCATTTAGGTAGCAATCTGCCTTCCTGTTCTTGCCACCGAAGTGGAAAACCATACATTTATCCACATTAAACTGCATTTGCCATGCATCTGACCACTCAACTAACCTGTCCAGGTCACCCTGCAATCTCCTAACATCCTCCTCACGTTTCATCCTGCCACCCAGCTTAGCATCATCAGCAAATTTGCTAATGTTATTACTAATACCATCTTCTATATCATTAACATATATTGTAAAAAGCTGCAGTCCCATCACTGATCCCTGAGGTACCCCACTGGTTACTGCCTGACATTCCGAAATGGAGCCGTTTATCACTACTCTTTGTGTCCTATCAGCCAACCAATTTTCAATCCCAGTCAGTACTTTGCCCCCAATACCATACTCTCTAATTTTGCTCACTAACCTCCTATGTGGGACTTTATCAAAAGTTTTCTGACAGTCCAGGTACACTACATCTACTGGATCTCCCTCGTCCATCTTCAGAGTTACATCTTCAACAAATACTGGAAGATTAGTCAAGCATGATTTCCCCTTCATAAATCCATGCTGACTCTGACCTATCCTGTTACTACGATTCCAGATGTGTCGTAATTTCATCCTTTATAATAGACTCCGGCATCTTTCCCACCACTGAGGTTAAACTACCTGGTCTGTGATTTCCTGTTTTCTCTCTCCCACCTTTCTTAAAAAGTGGTAACATTAGCCACCCACCAATCCGCAGGAACTGATCCCGAATCTATCGAACTCTGGTAAATAATCAACAGCGCATCCACGATTTCTTGAGCCACCTCCTTCAGTACCCTGGGATGCAGACCACCAGGCCCCGGGGACTTATCAAACTTCAGACCTAACAGTCTCTCCAACACCAATTTCTGGCAAATATTAATTCGCTTAAGTTCAGATCCTTCAGCCACTGTTACCTCAGGGAGATTGCTTGTGTCCTCCCCAGTGAACACAAATCTGAAGTACCAATTCAATTCTTCTGCCATTTCTTTGTTTCCTGTAATATATCCCCCTGTTTCTCTCTTCAAGGGCCCAACTTTAGTCTGAACCATTTTTTTGCCTTTCACATTCCTGAAAAAGCTTTTACTATCCTCCTTTATATTTTTGGCCAGTTTTCCTTCGACCTCATTTTTTCTCTGCGTATTTCCTTCTTAGTAATCCTCTGTTCTTCTTGAAAAGCTTTCCAGTCCTCTGTTTTCCCACTTATCTTTGCTATGTCATACTTTTTCTCTTTTAACTTTATATCTTTCTTAACTTCCCTCGTCAGCCACGGCTACCCATGCCTCCTCCTGGGATCTTTCTTCCTTTATGGAATGAACTGATCCTGCATCTTCTGCATTATACACAGAAATATCTGCCATTGTTCCTCCACTTTCATCCCTGCTAAGGAATTAAACCATTGAACTTTGGTCAGCTCCTCCCTCATAGCTCCATATTTCCCTTTATTCAACAGAAATATTGTCACTTCCGATTGTACCCTCTCCCTCTCAAATTGCAGATTGAAGCTTATTGTATTATGGTCACTACTTCCCAACGGCTCCTTCACTTCGAGGTCACTGATTTATTCTGATTCGTTGCACAATACCAGATCCTGAATTGCCTTCTCCCTGTTAGACTCCAGCACCAGATGTTCTAAGAATGCATATCGGAGGCACAAAGTCTCTTTCTTGAGGTCCAATACCATCCTGATTCTCCCAATCTACTTGCATGTTGAAATCCCCCATAACAACTGTAGTAACATCTTTGCGACAGGCCAATTTCGCGTCCTGATTCAACTTACATCTGACATCCAGACTACTGTTTGGGGGCCTGTAGGTAACTCCCAAGAGGGTCTTTTTATCCTTAGAATTTCTCAGCTCTATCCACACTGACTCTACATCCCCTGATTCTAGGTCCCCCGACGCAAGGGACTGAATATCATCCCTTACCAACATGGCCACCCGACTCCCTCTGCCGATCAGTTTGTCCTTATGATAGCACGTGTAGCCTTGTATATTCATTTCCCAGGCCCTGTCCACTTGAAGCCACGTCTCAGTTCTCCCCACAATATCGTATTTGCCAATTTCCAAAAGAGCCTCAAGCTCATCCATCTTATTTCTAATGCTTCGTGCATTCATGTATAGTATTTTTAATTTGTTACTGCCCTCACCCTTCCCATCAACTCCTATTTCACTCAACCTTACAACATGATCCCTTTTTGAGTTTTCTGTCTCATTGATACTATTGTCTTTCTTGATTTCCCTTGTTCTAATTTTCCCTTCAATTTCCTTCTAAAACTTCCAGTTTGTCCTCTCCCTCCCGCTACTTAGTTTTAACGTAGCTGTGTTGCAGTAACAAACAAGCCTGCCAGAATGCTGGTCCCTAATCTATTAAGGTGCAAACCGTCTCTCTTGTACAATATATGCTTACAACAAAATATACCCCAGTGATCCAAGAATTTAAATCCTTGCTTCCTGCACCATTTTCCCAGCCACGTGTTCAAATCCATTATCTCCCTGTTTCTGGCCTCACCACCCTGAGGAACTGGAAGCAAACCCGAGATAACCACCTTGGACGTTCTGCGTTTCAGTCTTCTTCCTAGTTCTCCGAAGTCCCGCTGGAGTATGTTCTTCCTCTTCTTTCCGACATCATTTGTGCCGACATGTACCACCGCCTCTTGCTCTTCACCTTCGTCCTTGAGAATTTCCTGAACTCTGTCTGTGATGTCTTTAACCCTGGCACCAGGAAGGCAACAAACCATTCTTAAGTCCCGTCTGCTGCCACAAAAACCCCGGTCAGTTCCTCTCACGATGGAGTCCCCTATTACCACAGCTCTGTGTGATGTCCGGCTCTTCCGCTGTGCCTCCACGCCAACTTTTGATTGACGGACCTGGCCGCCTCGTGGACTGGCAGTGTCATCTGTCTCTACTGTTTCCAAAAGATTCAACTTGTTCCCGACAGGTACTTCCCCCGGAGTCTCTTACACCCGGGGGCCTCCTCTCCGCCTTCCTCATTGTCTGCTCTCTTCTGCTCTTTTCTGGTAAGGTGTAATAATCTCGCTGGAGGTCTTGTCCAGAAAGATCTCGTTCACTCGGTTGAGCCTAAGGTCCTCGAGTTCTTTCATCAGTGCTGCAATATGCTCGGTCAGTAGTTGAACGTGAACACACTTTCCCCCCTTATACGAACCAGACAGACCAGAGTCGTTGACCTCCGACATCAAGCACGTAGCACACTGAACTTGGCAGTCATGTCTTCACCCTCTTCAACTGTGGCGTAATCACTTCACTCAATCTCTTTGTCAAAGACTCCTTTCAGGCGTAAATTCTTCATCAGGAAAGTAAGGGAGGGGGAAGGGGCTGAGAATTAAATAGGATGGTGGGGGTGGAACTGGGTGGAAGGTCGCTTGGAAGGCGATAGGTAGATTTAGGCGGGGTCTGATGGTGATAGTTCGGAGGGGAGGGTAAAGTGGCTAGGTGGTAGGACAGCTGAAAACGTCAAACTATTCAGCATCAACGTTGACTTCACCAATTTCCAAAGTGCCCCTCCCACAACCATTTAAATTAGCACTGCCCTCTTGAACTGCCCTAACTGTCCATCTTCCTTCCCACCTATCCACTCCACCCTCCCCCTGACATATCAGTTGTACTCCAACCTACATTTTCCTATCACCCTCCCAGTGACCCTCCTGCCAGCCCAGCTCCTACCCTCGTATTTACCTTTCAGCCCCCTTGTTCCCCGCCACATTCCTGATGATGGGTTTATGACTGATACATTGATTGTCCTGCTCTTTGGATGCTGTCTGATCTGTTTTGCCTTTCCGGCTCCTCACTTCTCAACTATTAGAAACTGAACAGATCCTGCATCTTGCAAAATTATTACTTCTGTCCTCTCCCCACACCCCTTTTTTTCTTCGTAAGTTTTATCTACAGAGGTGTATTCTTTGTAGGGATCAGGCACTGACTCCATACCCAGCCCCTGTCTCGGCTGTGCACTCTCCTGCAGCTCCTCGGCTCTACTTGGGGTCTCCTTTACCAGGTTCACTAATACCACTGGCTTAATCACATCTTTTCCCAAAGTGCCTTGCTTCAATGCCCAGCACGGTGTGTCCCAGTTTACTGCAGTGAAAATACCTTTTCCCAGTGCCCTTCTTAAACCACCAGCACTGTAATTTTATGTGTTCCGCTCTGTTATAATGAGAACACCTGAGGCCTTTCACCACCTTTCAACCCCCTTGGGCTTCTTTTTCACCGGTGGTAAACTATTGCCAGTGTGCCTTACTCTATGTTTTGTAGCTTAGGATCTCCCCTTCTCCCAATTTCCATCCCTCACAGGATGAAAATCCTCCCAGAAGCTAAATATAATCTCATGCACCAGTGCATATTTACCTGCCATTTCTGCCACGCTTCTCACTTCTTGACCTTCCTATTCATTCACTTGAATTCTTACCATCTCTGGAAGTGAGTCTTTAAACTCCTCCGGCAGAATAATCACCCTTCGAGCCTCACAGGTCTTATCCATTTTTAAGGCCTGGACCCATCTCTCAAAATGACTGTGTTTAATTCTTTCAAACTCAATATAAGTCTGACCTGGTTCCATCTCTATATTTCTGAACCGCTGTCTATATTCATCTAGCACCAATTCATAAGCACTCAACATAGCCTGCTTGACATCTGCATAATCTCTTGCTCCCTCACGTGACAGCACTGCATATACCTCTCAAGCTGTACCCACCATCTTAGTCTGAACTAGCATTACCCACAGGTTCACTGGACATGCCATCTGCCGAGCCAATTTCGCAAATGAAATAACAACGGTTTTGGCATTTTTCGCACTGAAATATGGCAATGTATTAACACAGTTGTATACATCCCTACATTCTCCCTTCATCTTCATCCTGCTAATTTAACTTTCTTAACTAATTCCAAACTTTTGAATTTCAAATTCTCCCTCTCTTCCTTTTTCCTACATTTCTCTTTCTCTATCTTCTCTCTCTTTCAGTCTCTCTCTTTATCTTCTAACTGCAGTTGTCATATTTGCAATTTAAGTTTTTTCTAACTCGACTGCAGTTGCAAGCTTCAGCTTTCCTTTTGTCCCTGGTGAAACCCAATTCTAATCTACATGTTAATTCTAAAAGTATGCCCTTCCTTTATCTTTCTACACGTTCTTGGCAAATTTGGGTACCATCTTCAAACCTCAGAACCTTTTTAGTAATATTAAAAGCCATCTCTTTTAAATTAACCGACCACAAGGAAACAAAATTAAATGAATTTTCTCACCTGTATTACTTGAAGATCTAGGTCACTAACTGCCAAGTGATGGAATCTGCTGGGACCTTTTGTACCCCAAATCTGTTCAAATCTGTCTAAATTCCATACGACAAGCCCTCAAACGGTTATGATGTTGATGTTGAACCCCTCTGTTAATTAAAACCACACACCCAGAAAAGCTCACCTCACCTCGTTATCAGTTAAAACATGAGTGACAAAGTAGTCGCAAATTCCACGATTAAGAGAAAAATAACAATAATAATTATGTATGTTAACTCACTGAACTTGAAGGTTTGTTTTCAGATGTTTCGTCACCAAGACTGGGTAACATCATCAGTGAGAGTCTTTGGTGACGCACTGGTGGTATGTCGTGTCTTTCTATTTCTAGGTCTTGGTTTCTTAAGTGTCGTGATGTCATTTCCATTTTTTTGTTCAAGGGAAGGTAGATAGGATCTAAATTAATATGTTTATTGATGTACTTCTGGCTAAAATGTCATGCTTCTAAGAACTTTCGTGTGTGGCTTTGTCCTAGGAAGTGTGTGTTGTCACAGTCAACGTGGTGTCCTTTTCCTGTATGTATGGGAACTAGTGAGAGTGGGTCATGTCTTTTGGTAGCTAGTTGGTGTTCATGTATCCTGCAAGCACGACAACAGGATAGTGTGAAATGGAGGAAAAATGATTTTTTATACACTGTTTAATCAGTGTGTGTTCAGATAAGGAAGATTGTTCATATGTGTACAACACATTCTGAATGTACAACGGAGACATAGTTAACGAAAAATGATGCACACGATGTATAAAATTTATAAATCATTAAAACAATATTTGATCCTTATCTGAAGTGATATCTTCCCTTTCTCTCAACGTTCCCCCTTTTCTGGGACTCCCAACTCTAGTCTCTCATTCTTCTTAGGATGTGTGTTATAAATTCTTGTTTCTGGTTTCCCAACTTATTTCAGTTAATCCACTTTCTACCAGGAATTAAATATGTTGGCCTGTTGGGTTCTTTCCAAAGCTAGTGTCTGTCATATTGTTGGAGAGAAAAGTTATGGCATCAGACCCAGCATTTTAACATATTGCTCTGTTGTACGTGCACTGTACAAAGGACCACCGCACACAGGAATTGCCAAAACATTGAGGGAAGTATATCTATTTATTTCGATCACATAGTTTCTCATTTTCCACATCTCCATATCTATATCCTCTCTCTCTCTCTCGTTCACCCTTTGTATCTATTTAAGAAATCCACCAGTCATTCTTCGTGGCCCATCTCTCAAAACTCCTTCTTTCAGTTATACGCAATGCTTTCTTCAAGATGTAATGTGGTTATAATTAAGCAATGTAACTACCAAGACATGCGGGAGGAGCTGGCCAGAGTTAATTGGAAGGGGAGCTGAGCAGGAAAGACCATGGAGCAGCAATGGGAGAAGGTTCTGGGGATAATTCGGAAGATAATACCAGAAATGCAACCCCAAGAAGATGAAACATGCTCATGGGAGAATAAGGCAGCCATGTGTTACAAGGCATCAAACCAAAAGAGAAAACATGCAATGTGGTGAAGATGATTGGGAATCCAGAGAATTCATTGGCTCTGCAACTACATAAGGCTGGTATCACTGACACTACAGAGCTCTTAATCATGGTCAGGGAGAGAAACAGAGGAAACACATTCACTTTAAACACAAAAGATGGTATTTCTCAAGGAAAAAGATTCAGGTGAATTAAATATTTGAATTAAGATCAGTTAAATGTTTTTGCGGAATGTGTCAGATTGGAAGCAAGACCCGGGGAGACAGACCCTCAGCAGAATGAGAGTATGAAAATGGAAGTATTTCCACATCAGAAACCAGGTTAGGTCACTGAGTGCAGGGCTCATGGGTGAATGGGTCTCAGTGAGATTTGGGGAACAGACAGCAGAATTGCATTGCAGATATTGCACCTCGAAACTGTGTATTCACGTAGTGCTGAAGACCACAGCAGCAGGAGAAGCAGAGCAGCATTCAACCACAACCTGTAACTTCTTGCCAGGGTAACACCTCAGTCTGTCATTACCATCAACGCCATCTATGACTCAGTGACGAGTGTGGGTGAAGATGTCAGTCAGAATCACATGAACTTTAACCTGATGCTAACTCATTAAAGCTACCGTGCTTGACAAACAGATCTGATCGAAGCACAGCAGTCCTGTCACATTCAGTCATAAATGGTGATGGACGATTAAACAAATGACTGGAGGAAAGGGCTCCACAAACATTCCCATCTTAAATAATGGAACATACCTGCACATCAGTGTAAAAGAGAAGGATGTTTTATCTGCACCATCCTCTGCAAGAAGTGCCAGCCCGATCCCACCCATCATGGCTGGAGTTACTCATGATCGCCAGGATGCCCCGATAGTCCGTGATCCCTTGCACTGGTGCCATCTTTAAAACATAATGGACACACGATTGAGCTCTCTCAGTTTGCAGCTGCCCTGCACAGTTTATCCTGAGCATGGCAGGTAAGGATAAATTGCACCACGGTTTGTTGACAGGGGCATGGAGGTCCTGGTGGAAGGGCTAGTACAGAGGGGGACCATTTTCTTCACAGAGGGAGCCACACCACAAGACCCACCAAGCATGGCCTGAGCTCACCAACCAGCTCAGTGCAGTATCTGCGGTCTGAAGAAATGTTCAGCAATACAGGACAAGCTTCAATAACCTTTTCCCACTCTGTCAGGATAAGGGTCACCATTCTCCCTGCTCCCTCACACTCACTGTATAGCACTGTATATCTGTTATAGCACCGACATCCGAACACGATTCATGGTCCATGACTCTCACTATTGCATGCAAAGCCTACACACACACACAGACACACACACAAACACTCTCGCATTTGCAATATTTCCACATGTTGATTGAATATTCTGAACAACGCTGATTGTGGAATGTTCAAGTTAGTGTTCCAAATAATTCCCATTTTCAGGAAAATGTCAATGACCCAGCATGTAACACAGAAGGGGAAGGAACAAAGTTGTACAATTTTCAAATCACATGCAATTCAAATCCACCATGAGGCCATTCAGCCCTTCAAACGCATTCTAGCATTTAAGAAGATTGTGGCTGATCTGATGCATTTCTCAGTTCCATGTTACATGAATTTTCACTCAATCAACCCCTGGGCTCCTGTCACTGAGCAGACAACACTCAGGCACTTTTACTCCGGTTTTCTTCAAGCGCCTGCTCGAGGGCTTTTCCCATGGGGGCGCACTCTCCCAACAATATATTCCACCAGCTTTCTCTGTCGATGTAATGGTAAGCACATTTTACACAGAGCAATCAAAAATCTACACGTTATCGATATCCAGTCACACTTAGTAATTCTGGTTATTTCATATGTCTTACCCTATCGTATTCAGCCAAAGACGGATTTGAAATACTTGTCTCATTATAAAATACAATTTGTAGCAGAGAACGTTTTTACCCTCAGTCGTTATTTTGACCGTTATCTGAATTGTAACTTTTTCATTGTTATGACTGTTTCTCTTGCCCTTTGCCTGTGCCTGTTTCTGTCTGTAACAGTTACACTGTCTCCCACTCAGTTGGCTGGACGGCTGGTTTGCGATGCAGTTGGAGGCCAGCAGCGCTGGTTCACTTCACCACAGTGACAGAGGTTACCATGATGGGGACACTGTCTCATCCTCAACCCATCACTCGAGGCGTGGTGACCCTCAGCTTAAACGACCACAAGTGGTCTCTCTCTAATGACAGAGCAGCTCTATGGTCCTTGGAACTCTGTTCTATCACTGTTAGCATTTTAAAATGTTTTCTAGATTACCATTTCATTTTGCCGGATGTTCTGAAGCAGTGTCATTTTGTACCACAGTCAACATTTCCCGATGGTGCACATCGCTGCCCATTCCTTGATAATCCTTGACTCTGTTGCTACTTATGAACATTCTGTCTGTGCCTCAAAAATATTCAATAACTCTGCCTCCAATGGTCTGCGGGGAAGAGAGTTCCAAAAACTCATAGCACTGAGAAAGCAAAAAAAAAACCTCACCTGGGGTGTGAGGTGAGTTTTTGTCTACTTCCCTGAGATTGGATATAATTACATTGGAAGCAGTTCAGCAATGTTACACTTCATGTATTCCAGGGATGAAGATCTTATGTTATGGTTACTCATCGAAAGAGAGGTGATCTTACTGAAACATACAAGACTTTCAGTAGAGTGTATCAGGTAGATATCCGTTGGATATTTGTATAGTCCAAACTTCTTGATATTGTTATAGAACCTCAACCGTGTGGAGGCAGGGAATTCTGCCCATCAAATCCACACTGACCCAGCGAACAGCATCCCAGCCAGACCTGCCCCCATCCTATCCATGTAACCATGCATTTCGCATGACTGACACATCTAACATGCACATCCCTGGGCACTATGGGCAAATTGGCATGGCCAATCCACTCTAGGCTGCACATATTTTGACTGTGGCAGGAAACTGGAACACTGGGAGGAAACCCACACAGACACAGGGAGAATATTCAAACTCCACATACAGGACGTCCGAGGTTGGAATTGAGTCCAGCTCCTTGGTGATGTGAGGCAGCAGTGTGAAACACAGATCCATCATGATCCTCCATTAGTTATATTAGTTACTTGTGTCTGACTAAAGAGATCTGCTTGACTTGTTCTTATCATTGAACCTGACCGAGTCTAAGACTTTTATCATCGGCCATATCACCAACCTGGTCACATTTAAAATGTAATGTGGGTAGTGAAGGAGTGGGACTAGAAAAGGAAACAGTGACACCCTCCAACCTCTGTCAGAACCGGAGTGAGGAGAAATTCACAAAGTGGGAATGTATTCACGTAGGAATTCTCCTTCCCAGAAGTAGATGACTGAAGCTTTATATTATGTCGAGGCTGGCTTCATCTGATTTTCGATAGGAAGTGGATAATGGTGCTTGGAGTGAAAAGTGCAGCTGGGACCACAATGAGATGAGCAACGACCTTATCAACTGGTGGAGTAGTGTCAAAGGGCCGAATGTCCCACTCGTGTCCCTCAGCCTTATGTTCTGATGTTCCATTCAGCCTTTCGGACCTGCTACACAGGGGCAGATCGAGGCCACCCCGATGGTTAGGTGTAGTTTGGGAAATGTAATTGGAATTGACCCGCACCCCAATCCCTCTTTTCAGGTTTCCCGTCTCTGTAACTTCTGCTCCAGATGTGGATCATATTACAGATCCAGATTCACTGTGAATACAGCCTTCTACCCGCATCCAGCGTTAGCTCAAACAAATCCTCTGCTCTCCCTGAATGCAACATTGTACAACACTATTTTCAGGAAAATAACCAACTACTTTCCAGAAACATAACATAAGAATGTAAGAAATAGAAACAGAAGCAGGCTATTCGGCCCCTCAAGCCTGCACTGTCATTTAATAAGAACATGGCTGAACTACTTCAGGGCTCAACTCCACTTTCCCGCTAACCCCTTGTATCCCTCAACTCGCTGATATGTCAAAACCCAATCCAGCCAGTCTGTAAATACATTCAGTGACCCAGTCTCCACAACCTCTGGGTAAGGGAATTCCAGGCATTCACTCCCTTCTGAAAGAAGACGTTTCTTTGTATCTCAGTTTGAAATCGATATCCCTTATTCTGTGTCTACAACCCGAAGTTCGACTCTCTGCCCTGGAATTGATCCACATTCTCGAAAGCTACCTTGTCAAGCCCCCTCTTCCTCTTGTCCATTTCAGTAATATCATCGACATTCATTTCAACTACAATGAATAAACGCCTCACCATTTTAGATGTACTCAATAATTCAACCCTTTCACTCCAGGAACCCGCCTAATGAACCAACCTAGTTATTTGCTGCATCAGCATGCTGACGTTATGCTTCAGACACAAAAACAATCCTTTTGCACTGATCCTTTTGTGGGTGTCTTCTCCATTAAGTAACAGCCTGCCTTTTGGTACTCAGTGTCATCCTCAAACTCGGATATATATTGCACTCAGCTCCGGCTTTCAGTATAGATTGTAACTAAAGATTGCATTGGACTGATATTTGTGATACTCCAGCAGATAGATTTCATCAGGAAGATCCATTAACCCTGACAGTCTGATTTCTATGTGTTAACCAACCGTCATCCCATGCTAATATATTAGCTATCAAATTATGAGCTTCTGTCTTGTGTAACAAGTTTTATTTCATGAAACCTTATGAAAAATCTTGAGAAAGCCTCGTATCTACCAGATCCCCTTTATCATGTCCTCTTGTTACATTCTCAGGGATCTCCAGAAAAAAAACTTTGCATGATTTTACAGGCAAAATATAGATCGCCTTTCACAAAACCATGTTGAATTTGCATGAAGCTTTTTCTAATTGTCCTGAAATTCCTTCCTTAATAATAGACTCTAGCAGATTCCCAACAATAATATTGAGGCTAAATGGTTACTGCTTTCAGTCTCGCTGTTTTCTTGAAAACAGGCGCCCCATTGAAGGGTCTCCAGTTTCACTGGAAAATTCCTGCAATCCAAAGAGTTATGAAATATTTCTCACAGGAACACCAGTCACTCTGTAACCGCCGCTTTTAAAACCAACTGTGGATTACTGCTGACCTGCGTACCCTTACTCTTATCTGTTTATTAAAAAGCCTTTTTCCTTTTGTTAGAGGCAGTTCACTAACTTCCCTCTTATTGCTATTTTGATTATATCATTGAAATACTTACAGTGCCTTCTAATGTGAGGAATGATATAAAATTCTGGTGTAAATTATCTGTCTGTTCCCTCTAGGCATACCCTCCAAACATCCTCAATATATTTTCCTGACTTCATTTCTACCAAAGGGCATACATTCATCTTGAACTTTCTTTATATACATATTAAAGCTTGCACTGCTTGCTTTTATATTTCTTGCCAGTTTTCTTACATCATATCTTTCTTCCCTTTTTCCTTGCTTCCTTTGATTCATACAGTCATATCGTGCACAAACAAACCCTTTGGTCCAACTTGTCCATGCTGACCAGGTTTTCCAAACTAAACTAGTCTCATCTGCTTGCATTTGGCCCATATGCTTCTGAACGTTTCCCATTTATATATTTGTCCAAATGTCTTTGAACTGTTGTAGCTGCACTTGCATCTTCCTCTGGCAGCTCATTCCATAAGCAAATTACCCTCTGTGTGAAAATGTTGTCCATTTGTCCCTTTTAAATTTCCTCCTTTTAACCTTAAAGCTACATCATCTATGTTTGGACTCTCCTATCCTCTCAAAAAGACCTTGGCTATTCACCCTATCCATGCCTCCCATGATATTAAAACATCTAGAATGTCACCCCTCAACACTCCATCTGATTCTAGCTTCAAGAGCAAACATTTAAAGATAACCACTGCAAATTTGTAACAGTATTAAAAGTGACAGGTAAACAACACACTGCCCAAACTTCATAATGTAATTTGTTTTTCTCCATGTTACAATGCTAAGGCAGCTTGCAATTCTTACTCGTGCTAATGAGACGTCAAGCAAACAAATTCCTTTGTCTAAAGGGGGTGATGATCTCAACAGTGAAAACGTATATTTGGCCAGTTCTATGTTAAAAAAAAAGAATTCTTATACCATACGGTCAGCATGCACCTTTAGCAGAGTGAGATGAAGGCTGGGTGTACTTTTTGGATTTGGGATCACAATGTGAATTCAGTGCAACGGGAGAATGGTGTTTTCAATACGGTTTACTCCAACAATGAAACTTTCCAGAGTGAGATGTGAGTGGGAGGTCTAAGGCAACATGAATGGTGAGGCTGAGCCACACTGAGACCAGTGGCAAGGTGGCAGCACAAAACGCAGATTGATGCTAGTGCAGGGAAGGTAGACTGGATCAACGAGTTTCTGGTGAAGTGGGGAGGGACCATAATGTGAGAGAATGTGCTCTGTAATTTGAGATGGAGAACCTGGAATCAGGAAAGGAGAGGAGCAGGGAAGAGGATGGAGCAGCAGTGACAGGGGTTTCTGGGGAGAATTCAGGAAACACAGCTGAAAGTCATGCCCAGCATCTGCTTCTGATCCCTGAAATAAACATCCTAAATCTGGCCCTACACTAATGCTCATCATAGTATCCTTGTCAACCATAGGTGGTACATCTTCTAATCGAGTCCTTCTTTTTGAACAGAAACAACAATTTCTGAGCGTTATTGGATATCTGCTTGAATGTCTGCCCAGGTACACCCACTGACCTTCCTCTGGGTCTACTTCCACATCCCGCTTCAGATCAGATGTGAGACAGAAAGCCTTAATTTAGATGTCTAAGTCTTTTCAATCATTCAGGGGGGATTTCTGCATGTAGCTGAACACATGATCAGCGGAAGCTGACTCCATTCTCCCAGTTTCTCCATCTCTGTTGTTTCTGTTTGATGACGCCACATTCCAGTGAACTGCCTGTGATGTGACGTCCTTTTCCTTCAAATCAGAAGTCCGCTAATTCCATTGAACAGGGCCTTCAGCTGTGACTATCACATCTCCCACGCTTCTGTCTTCACTCCGTCCCCTCCTCACCAGAACAATGATAGATCTCCCCTCGTCCTCACTTCTACTGTACTAGAATCCACATTCACAGAATCATCTTCCACCATTCCACCATCTCCAATGGGACAGCACTATCAAACACATCTTCTCTCGCGACCACTGACAGCATTTCACAGAGACCATTTCTTCTGTAACACCCTCCATCATCCTGAACACTTCCCAACTCCCCATGACACATTCCCATGCAATTACAGAAGCTGCAACACATGCCCATTCACCTCTTCCATCCCCACTGTCCAAGACCCCAAACCCACCTTCCAGGTGAAGGAGCATTTCACTTTCACTCTATCAATCCGGTCTCCTGTCATTGCTGCTCACAATGCTGTCTCCTTTACATTGGGGAGACCAAACAGAGACTTGTTCAAGGACCACTTTCACTCTGTAGGAATGACCCTGAGCCTCTCATTGCTTCCCATTTCAATAACTGACCTTGCTCTCATCCTAAGATTTCGGTCCTGAGCTGCTGAAATGTTCCAATGAAATACCACCCAAGCTCGAGTAACACCTCACTTTACACTTTAATGTATTACAGCCTGCAGGAGTTAATACAGAATTCCAAATTCACAGCCTGACTCCATTATGGCTGTCCTCCATTTTTCATGTATTCTACTTCCTGGCCTCCCAATGATCTCATCTGTGTCTTGTTTATCCTGCACTCAATAGAGACAACCCATGTCTGCCATCTACACTTTAATTTACACGAATTTTATATCTGTTTCTCTTTCACCACAATTAAAAGCCCATTCCTCTGTGCCATTGCACCTCCACATGCTCTGTTTCCTATCATCGCTCGTCCACTTTAGCCGAGGCATTAAGCAGCCCTTTTCAGTTCTGAACAAGGGTCACGCTGGACTTGAAACACTATCTCTGTTTCTCTGTCTGCACAGATGCTGCCAGACCTGCTGAGTTTCTCCTGAAATTTCTGGTTTTGAACATATTCTCAGATGTATGTCAAAGCTGCTCAAATGTCCTGACCCACTTGGATTGCCGTACACTGGGAAGTGTAAATTAACAAAAGATGCACAAATATCTTGGTTCTGAAACTACATACGACTGGAATCATTGACACTACAGAGTTCTTAAAGAACGTCATGGAGAGAAGCAGAGTGAAGCACATTCAATTTAAGCACCGAAAGTGGCATAACCGCAAGGGAAAACGTTCAGATGAATGTTAGAATTAGAATCGCTACACTGTGGAACAGGTCCTTCTGCCCAACAAGTCCACACCGATCCTCTGAAGAGTAAACCAAGCACACCCATTTTCTTATCCTATATTTACCCCTGACTAATGCACCTAACCTGCAAATTTTTGGTTTGTGGGAGGGAACCAAAGCACTCAGAAGAATCCCACATGGAGAATGCGCCAGCTCCATAAAGACCGGCGCTGGAGGATGGAATCGAACCTGGGTCCCTAGCGCTGTGAGGCAGCAGCACTAAACACTGAGCCATGGTGATCCCTCACGGAATGCGTTTTGGAGTTTTGAAAAACCTGACAAGTAAGAGGTGTGACACAATAAACAAACGATCAGAGGGATGAGAATATGGAAATGGAAGTGCTACCACATCAGAAACCAGAGTAGCTCACGGGGTGCGGGTCAATGGGTCTCGGTATCAGTTGGGTGACAGACAGCAGAATTGCATTGCAGACGTTACAGCGCAAACCCGGGAATTCATGTAATAGTGTAGATCACAATTGGACAGAAGGAGAATTGTACTGAGTTACAATCTGTAACTTTTTGCCCAGGGTAATTCCTCAGTCCATTATTCTCATTAAGCTGAATGATGTTTCAGTCACGAGTGTAGGTGAACATACCAGGTTCAGAACCGTGTGGACCTAAAACTGATGGCAACCCATTTAAAGCTACCACACTTGACTACTCACATACATTGCAAACAACAGGAGTAACATCTGATAGAGAGGACGAAATGATTACAAAGCAAACAGATCAGATCGAAGCTCTGCAGTCCTGCCACAGCTAGTCAGAAATGGAGTTGAACTATGAAACTACTGACGAAAGAAGAGGACTCCACAAATATTATTTTTTTAAATTATTCAATGGGATTAGTGTGTCGCTGGATAGGTCATCTTGTATTGCCCGGAGGGTAGTTAAGAGTCAAACACATTATTGTGGGTCTGGAGGTACATGTAGGCCAGAGCAGGAATGAATGGCAGTTTCCTTCCCGAAAGGGCATCTGTGAACAAGATGGGTTTCTCACACAATCAGCAACTGTTTCTTGATCATCATTAGACTCTTAATTCCAAATATTTATTGGATTTGAATTCCACCATTTGCTGTGGCAGTATTCGAACTGGGGTCACATGAGCATTGCCCGGGTCGCTAGACTAACAGCTCAATACCACTAGGTTATTGCTTTGCCATTCCCCGAAAGAATGGAACTTTGCTGCACATCAGTGTAAAAGACAGTATGCAATGTCTGCACCATCCTCAGCCACAAGTATCCCTTAGATGATGCCCAACCAATTCGATTTGCTGCATGTGACATGAAGAAACAGCTGAACACAGTAGGTAAGAAAAAGGCAATGGGCCCTGACACCATTCCTGCAATAGGACTGAAAACTTGTGCTGCATAACAAGCCGTGTCTCTGGGAAACTGTTTCATTCCAGCTCCAACTCTGATATCTCCCTGGCAACGTGGAAAATTCCTCAACTATGTCCAATCCCTTAAGAGAAGAATAATTACAATCTGACCATTTACCACCCCCTCAGTCCCATCACGATAGACAAAAATGTGTGAGTTATTTTTGACAGAGCTGTCAAGCAGCACAGAAATTATCAGCTCAGTGTGGTTTCCGATTGGTCCCCATGTGGAGATGGTGCTGTTGTGGAAATGTCACCGGATTACCAATCCCGACCAGGCTAATGCTCTGGCAGCTGGTGGAAGTTAAAAACAACTAATAAAATATCGAAATCTAAAATCTGCTGTCAGTAACAGTGACCTTGAAGCCAAGTCGATTGTAAACACCAATTGCCTTCCCAATGTAATTTCAGGCAGTGAATCTCCCCTGCTTTCCTATTCTGGCCGAAAAGTGCCTCCACACGACAGACATGTGGCAAACTCTTCAACGGTCTCTAAAATGCCAAGCAAGACATTCTGTTGTATCAAACTGTTCCGAGCCCTTAATGGATAAAATTGAACAGAACACCCAGCACCAATCTCGGTATGAGAAAAGGTAATGGGAAACACAGTCTTGTTGATCCAGAAGATGCCTCCTTCCTAACAGCTGAGAGCTTGTGACACAGTTATAGAGTTTTTACACAGACTGCACAGAAACATTGGGGAGGGAATAGGTCATTCAACACATTGAGCCTCCCCCATTCTAGTTTTTGGTCTAACATCTCTTCAATTTTTTTTCCCAAACACTGCATACTGTATATCCTTTGAAGTGATTAATTATTGGAACAATATGAATTAGGAACTTCGGTCCATCAATTTTGCTTTCCCATTCAATATAACGATGGTTGATCCTTTCTCCCCACACCAAACTTCTGCTGCAACCTCGTCCCTTTAGTGTCAAGAAATACTTAACGAAATTCAGTGCCTTGCCTTCCACAGGCTTGTGTAGCATAGAATTCCCAGCTTCACCAGTCTGTGAGTTCAGACATTTATTCTCATCTCAATGCAGAGTGCCCTGGCCGTACCTAATATTGTGGCTGCTTGTTTTAGACGTCCCAGTAGGTGAATTATCATCCCTGCTTCCAATAAATCTCGCCCTGTCAGAGTATTATATATCTCACTGAGATCTACACTCATTTTCCTAAACCACATGGAATACAGACTCAGTCGCCCCAAACTCTGCTCCCACAACAAGTTTGTCATCCTAGAGATCAGTCTGGTCATTCTTTGCTGCTCTCCCTCAATGTCAGGTTTGTCCTTTATTAGGTAAGGAGACCAAAACTGCACACAATACTGCACAATGTTCGAGATGGGGTCTCACCAAGGTCAAGTAGAGTTGTAATAAAATACCCTTATTCCAGGACTCAAATTCCCCGGAAATGAAGGTCAACACATCATTTACCTTCCTAAAGGCTTTCAGTTGCTCCGTTAATGCTTTCAGTGACTGGTGTACAGGGAGATCCAGATCCTTTTCAATGTTACATATACCCACTGGCATATGTGCCAGTGCCAATCCCAGTATTGACGTCTGGCTTCAGAATGCACTGCCGTGAATGGACCTCAGAGTTCAGTGAAGAAGTCAACAAAGTATGCACGTTACTATCTTCATCGACCAACATTTCACATCAATTCCTTTTGAAATGCTAGCCTGATATTATATTTTTCCAACCAAAATGTTCAGTGTTACGTCAATCCACATTGCTGTTCATCTGCCACGTATTTGCCCATTTCCTCCACGTGTCTCAATTACCTTTAACTTCTTTACATCCGCCTCATCCAATCAATTCTCAGTTTGCTGCCATCAGCAGATTTTGAAACATTCCATTTAGTACCCCAGAGCAGATGTTTAATCTACTTCCTGAATAGATGGGTGCCAAACATCAATTCCAGGATCATCCTGCTCGTAATTGCTTTCCACTCCAAAAAAAAGGAACTGTTTATTCTGACTCACTTTTTCTTTCAGCTCTCTACCATTCTCAACCCATGCCAGTATATTAGATCTCACTGTTGCACACTGATATGGGCCAGGACAGAACACCTCAAGTCATTTTAAGGAAGTAGTGCAGACTCAAACTTTGCTTCTTGCCTTAAGCAGGTGTAAGGAAGATATTCCAGGAGTGACGCAGCTTGTTAAGCCACTTAGTTTTAAATAAAACAGAATTTATTTTCAAGGTTACGGAATGAAACACAAACAGAAGAGAATAGCATGCAGAATAACAACCTATCCGAAAACCCAACAGATTATCCTAACTTAATGATGTAAGCAAATTAAATTCATAAGGAGTGGGTACATGGGAAGACGAAGAACTGACTTTCAATTCAGCCTACATAGATGTGGGGCATTACTGTGTGACATGATTAGGGATGACAATACCAAGAGACAGCCAATTAAAAGCCATTTCCATGCTACTACTTCCACAGTAGGTAGAACTAAAGTGACTTTTCCCAGCTTTTCTCATTTTAAAGTTTTATAAATAAATATTAAAAAATATTAAAAGTTGGCTACTCAGCTAATCGTCCAGGTGAAGCTTTCTGGTCTTCAGTAGCACTTCATTTCTCAACCGAGAATCTGAAATTGGTTGAAAGCCATTGGGTGGTACCGTGGCAAAGTGGTTAGCACTGCTGCCTCACAGCGCCAGGGACCCGAATTCAATTACTGCCTCAGGCAACTGTTTGTGTGGAGTTTGCAAATTCTCCGCGGGTTTCCTGCGGGTGCTCCGGTTTCCTCGCACAGTCCAAAAATGCGCCGGTTAGCTGAATTGGCCATGAGCAATTGCGCAGAGCGAAGGGGTAAATGTAGACAATTGGATCTGGATGAGTTGCTCTTTGGGGGGTTGGTGTGGACTTGTTGGGCCAAAGGGCCTGTTTCCACCCTGTAAGTAATCTGTATCTAAATAATCTAAGGTGTTGTTCGAAGTACTTGAAACAATCGCCATAAACACCCCATGGAAAATTCGAAAGGAAAAATCAAACCCAGTTTCTTCCAGGAGAGATATCAGAGAGAGGGGGCGGGGGGATCAGCATGGAACTTCTTCTTTGGCCTGATAGCTTCATAATTGGCTGCCTGCTTTCAGTAAACAGCCAGTCTGTGAAAAATCAGTCCAAACAAATCAAAGCAGAGGGTCTGCGCTGGGAGAACTGGCCACTCAACTTTCATAAGAACAGAAGGACGAGGATCAGGAGTAGGCCACCTGGTCCTTCTAACCTGCTCAGCCATTCTGTAACATCAAGGCTGATCGACTCGTGGACTCATGTCCACTTACCCGCACTCTCTCCATATCCGTTATTTACTTGATTGTTCAAAACATATCTATCTCAGCTTGAAAAACATTTACTGAAGTAGCGTCAACTACTTCACTGGGCAAGGAATTCCATAGAATTACAAGCCTCTGGGTGAAAAGGTTCTTTCTCAATTCAATCCTAAATCTGCTCCCTCTAATATTGAGGTTATTCCATCTTGTCCTAGCTTCACCTGACAGTGGAACCATCCTCTCTACTTTTTTCTGACCTCTTCCCTTCATAATATTGTTTATGTTTCTATAAGATCCTCCCCTCATTCTTCTAAATTCCAATGAATATAATGCTGATCTACTCTGTCTCTGCTCATTAGACAATCCCCTCAACTCCAGATTCACCAGAGTGAATCTCCTCTGCATAACCTCCACTGCCAGTACATTGCTTTGCAAGTAAGGAGGCCAAAACTGCTCACAATACTCCAGGTATGACCTCACCAGCACCCTGTACAGCTGTAACATAACCTTCCTGCTTTTAAATTCAACCCCTTTTGCAATGAAGAACAAAATACCATTTACGTTCCTAATTATTTTATGTACCTGCAGATCAACCTTCTGTGATTCATGCACAAGGACAGCCAGGTCCCTCTGCACAGCAGCATGCTGTAACTTTTTTACAATTCAAGTAATAATCCTTTTTACTGGTACTCCTAACAAAAAAGATTACTTCATATTTAACATTGTATTCCATCTGCCAGACCTATACCCATTCATGCAATGTAACTATTTTCCTCTGCAACGTTTCACAGTACTCGCAAACTTTGATCTACCACTCATCTTCGTGCCATCTGCAAATTTTGACCAACTACGCATGCTCCCAACTCCACATCATCAATATAAATTGTGAATAATTGCAACCCCAACACTGATCCCTGAGGCACACCACTCAGCACTGATTGCCAGCCAGGATAGCACTCATTTATACCCACTCTTTGCTTCCCGTTAGTCCACCAATCTTTTATCCATGTTAATACTTCAGCCGTAACGCCATCCATCTTTATCTTATGCAGCAGCCTACTATGTGGCACCCTATCAAAGCCTTTTTGAAACCTAGATACACCACATCCACTGCGGCCTCGTTGTCTATCTTGCTCGTAATGTCTTCGTAGATTTCCAAAAGATTGTTAAGCATGATCTGCCCTTCATGCATCCTCGCTGCATCTGTGCAATGGACCGTTTTCTATCAAAATGCCTTGCTATTTCTTCCTTGATAATATTATCAAGGCATCTTCCCCACTACTCAGATTAAGCTAACTGGTTTATAATTCCCCAACTTTTATCGACCTGCCTTTTTAAACAATGGCGTTCCATTTGCTGTTTTCCAATCTGCTGGAACGACCCCAGAGTTCAGCAAATTGTAGAAAATTACCACAAGTGCACTTGTTATTTCTCCTGCTATCGTTTTAGTACCCTGGGATACATTACATCAGGGCCAGGGGATTCGTCTAACCTTATCTCCATTACTCGATTAGCTTGCCCAATGCTACCTCCTCTGTAATAATGATTGTTCACAAGTCCTCACCTACCTTCATCTCTTTCGTAAAAACAAGGACTGCAGATGCTGGAAACCAGATTCCAGAGTGGTGCTGGTAAAGCACAACAGTTCAGAGCATTCCTGATGAAAGGCTTTTGCTCGAAACGTCGATTTTTCTGCTCCTCAGATGCTGCCTGAACTGCTGTGCTTTACCAACACCACTCTAATCTAGAATCTTAATCTCTTCGTCGATCACTGACATGTTATTAGTGTCGTTCGCTATGAAGACTGATACAAAATACCTGTTCAATGCCTCAGCCATTTCATCATATCCTGTAACTAAATGCTCCTTCTTATCCTCTCAAGGACCAACATTGAAGTTAGCCACTCATTTTAATTTTATATATTTAGGGAATTATCTGCTATCTGTCTTCATATTCTGTCCTAGTTTTTTTTTCTCGTGTTCTATCTTACTTTTCTTTATAGCTTTTTTCGTGGCTTTCTGTTGATCTTTAATCTTTTCCCAATCTTCTAGGTTCCTGCTGTTCTTGACCACTTTGCATTCCATCTCTATCAATTTGATAGCCTTGCGTATTTGCTTAGACACCCACGGCAGACTGTCCCTTTTCTGAGAGTCTTTCCTTTTCACTGAATATACTTTTACTTAGGACTTTGAAAAAATCCTTTGAAAATCCTCCACTGCTCGTCAACTCTCACCATAAAGTATTTGTTTCCAGTTAACTTTTGCCACGTCCTCCCTCCATTCTGTTGTAGTCTCCTTCGTTTTAGCACAGGACCCTGGTATTAAATTTTATCTTCACTCTCCATCTGTGTTTTAAATTCAACCATACTGTCATCATTCCTTCCAAGTTGATTCCTAACTAAGAGGTCATTAATTATTCCTGTCTCATTACACAGGACCGGATCTAACATAGCTCGCTCCTCATTGTACGTGTTTTAATTTTCAACTTGAAAGCATTCCCAAGTTGTCAAACCCAGACTCTTTGGATTCGCTGCTTTTCAGACTGCTATGAAAGAAAAACAAAGACAGCATAACCTTGTTAAAGGAGTAGCATTGTCACAACACTACACTTGGGACATCATCAAAAATGTTTCTGAAAATTCAAATTCACTGCATCTATTGCTTCGCCATAATTTATTTCGCAGTCGGAATCTTCAATATTATTCTCCATTAATAATTTGGTATTGACTTGATCCATGCTCATTACTTTCAAATTAACATAATTCTCAAAGTTCCCTGGCAAAGCGTTCTTTCTAATAGACTCTTGTATTGTCCTGATTGCTTCTCTGGTACTAAGCAGATGGTAATTTCCTGCTGTCTCCCTGCCTCCTTTAGAAATATTGGGATTCCATTTGCTGCTCTCAAATCTGTCAATTCAATCACCTGGAATTTGGAACACGGAAAGCAGAGTATCCATTATTCCCATGGCCACCTTCTTTAGGAATCAGAGATATAGATTATCATTCCATGGGGATTTATCAGATTTCAGTACAAATACTTTCTCCAAAACTGCTTAGTTAGTGATTGATTGTATTTCCTTTCTTTCTCAGTAGACCTCAAATTGTTTGGAAGCATTTTTTTAATATCCTATCATGAAGGCAGAACTGAAGTAGATGCTTCATAGTCTGCCATTTTCCTCTTCTCCATTCGTTGGTTTTGGACTGTAAGGAAGCTACAATTATCTTCTCCAACATTTCACCTTGGTATATTGTACGTTGAGACGATTTTACATTTCACGCTTGTAAATGTACTCTTCCAAAGCCCATTAGTTGCTGTCTTAAGCTGTTCAATGATTGACCTTCCACAGACATATAATCACAGAAGCATAGACTCTGTACCATCAAAAATACCGCACGATTTATATTATTCCAAATTTCCTACATCAGTCCCGTAGCCATGAATGGTATGACACTTCAAGTGCTCGTCCAAATAATTTTTAATGGTTGTGAGATTACCCGTGATAACTGCCCCACCTTCGGAAGTCCATTCCAGATTCCATGACCCTCTGGGTGAAAAACAATCCCCGAATCATCTCTAAACCTCAAATCCTTCCCTTTAAACATGTGCTCCCCTGTTCTTGGCCATTTGACTAAAAGGAACAGCTACTGTCTATCTACCCTGTCCATGTCCCTCTAATCTTATCCTTCTGAATCACGTCCCCCTCAGCCTTCTCTCATTCAAACTAAACAATCCGAGCTTATTCAGCCTCTCTCCATAGCTGACATGCTCCATCATTGGAAACATCCAGGTGAATCTTTGCACCCCCTCCAGAATAATCACATCATTCCTGTAATGTGGCTCCCAGAACTCCACATAGTATTCCATATTGGCCTCAACAAAGTGCTACATCGATCTTGTAATCTATGCCTCGATGAGTAAAGGTTATGCCAACTGCTTCCATTGACTTCTTACGTAACCTTTTATTCTCCCACGTCACATTCAAGAATGTGTGTAAAAGCTCCCTATGATCTTTCTTGTGTGCTACAATTCATTGCGTATTCCCCATTTAGTTCCTTCTGCCAAAGTGCATCACCTCAGTTATCAGAGTTACATTCCATCTGCCATTGATCCACCCATCTGACCATTCCATCTGTATCCTACTGTCACATAAGACCTTCCTCCTCACTGCCAATCACCCGGTCAATCTTTGTATCAAACACAGACTTACTTATCACACTCCCACTCCCCCTCTACATCCACACCTGCACCATTTATGAATACCACAAGTAATAATGGACACAGCACTGATCACTCTGGTATACCGGGGACACCGGTCTCCAGTAACACAAACAGCCTTCTAACACCACCTGTCTTGTGCAAAATTTTCTTTAACACTGATCTGAAACACACTGGTGTATAGTTCCCTGTTCTATCTCTACAACCCTTCCAATAAAGGGTGTTCTCCAGTCCTCGGACACCTCACCTGTGACCAGATTCTATTTAAAAATTTGCATCAGCGCCTTTCATCCCTTGTCTCCAACAGCAGCCTGAGATGTAACTGATCTGGACTTGGGGATTGGTCCAATTTTATACCAGTCCATCTTCTTGAGTTTTGTATCTGCCTCCTCCTTTTCCCAAGTAAAACAGACGTGAAATTCTCATATAACAATCAATCAGCGTCTCCAGTTTCAAACACAAATTTCTACCTTGATCGCAGACCAAGTCTCCTCAGCAGTCCATTGTGCCATCTGAGGAATTAATCTGGAGAAAGCCCATTCAATATATGTGATCAGTTTATTTTACTTAGATCACGACATCAAAATTGTACAGGTACAGTCTCCCCAAATCTCTGTGTTACTCGTGCAGAATGTCTTTACTTCTAGTAGGAGCAAATCACTGCAGAAGCAAAATCTGCACTGAGACCAACACATGCTATAGATCACAGTGAGTCAGACAGCGTCCGCAAAGAGAGATTAAGTTAACACTTTGAGTCTAGTTGATTCTTCATCTGTATTCGGATTCCCTTTAAATGAAGGCGTTTAAAGGGAGACAGCACTGAAACCTGTGGCACACCAGCGTACACCGGGCTGCAGTCACACAAACAACCTTCTACCACCACCTCTGTTCTCCAATAGTTTCTCCAGTGCTTACCTTCCCCTGTTTGCATATGTTCCTTCCAATACACTTTGCTTTAATGTTTTCTGCTAACTTACTGCGTGTGCTAATTAAAACTCGTACTGAATATCTGACTGTACCATATTCACTGATTTGCCATTATTTACAAATACAAGAGATATCTTCAAGAAAACCTTTGTAAATTGTAACTTCCCTTTCATAAGTGCAGAACAATTCACTTGAAATTTGCTATTACTTTCTCAGTGTCCAAAAAGATCTTCGTTACAAAAGGTTGAAACAGATTCCCTACTGCGGATAACAACTAACTGGCCTGTAGTCCTTCACTCTCCCACTCCTTCCCTTCGTTAATCATTTGAATGCATTTATAACCTTCTGAAGTGATTACAGAAAAGTACAGTTGTCCCTATTGTAATCAACATGTGTATTGCTGTTTTCTCTGAAATTTCAGTTTGAATTATATCCCGTCTGTCAGACTGATCAATCCTCATCCCAGTTCTGTTTCCAAATACAACTTCATAACTGTATATGAATTATTTTAGTCTTTAGTTACAAAGATCCCGTGGTGACCTGGTATTTCTGGGAGATTTTCTGGAAGTCATCTTTGAAGACAGATGCAATTAACTGTTTCGTCTCCTTGTCATTTTTCTGTTCTCTACAATAAATTATTGTATCCAGACATACGCTGTGTCACATTTGATCTTGATTTCATTTTCCTTTCAAGTACCAACAGATGCTTTTCGCCAGTATTTACAATTAACAAAGAAAATCACAGAACAGGAACAGGCCCTTCAGTCCTCCAAGCCTGTGTCGATCCAGATCCTCTATCTAAATCTGTCGCCTATTTTCTAAGGATCTGGATACCTCTGCTTCCTCATATTAAATGACGCTATCGTCCCCATCTCTACTACCTCAGCTGGCAACGCATTCCAGCCACTCACCACCCTCTGCGCAAAGAACTTTTCGAGCATATCTCCAATAAAGGTTTCCCCTTTCATCTTGAATTCTTGACCCCTAGTAACTGAGTCCCCGACTCTGGGAATAAGCTTCTTGCTATCCACCCTGTTTACATCTCTCAAGATTCTGTAGGCCTCAATGAAGTCCTCCCTCAACCTTCATCTTTCTAATGAAATTAATCCTAATTTACCAAATTTCTCTTTATATGTCGTTCTCACCATAATAGGCAACATTCTGGTGAAAATCTTCTGCCCTCTTTCCAAAGCATCCAGAACCTTTCAGTAATGTGGCAATTAGAACTGTCTGCAGTATTCCGAATGTGACCGAACCAAAGTCCTATATAACTGTAATACGGCCTACCTACACTTGTACGCAATAGATTCCAACAGATTCCCTCCTGTTCGTGACGGGTTAACTGGTCTGTGGTTCTCCACTTCCTAAATTGTTAGAATGCAGGAAGGAACTATGCTGTATGCCTTCTTGATCATTCTATCGACCTGCCACTTTCAGCGAACAATGGACCTGAACACCCAGATCTCTCTGCACATCAATTTTCCCCAGGGCTTTTTCCAGTTACTGCACAATTAGTTCTCGAATTGGATCTTCCAAAATGCATCACCTCACATCTTCCTTTTCGCCACCCAACTCTCCAATCTATTCACATTCAGCTGTGTTCTCTGACAGTCCACTCAACTTTCTGCTACTCTACCAATCTTAGTGTCATCTGCAAACTTGCTAATCAGACCACCTATACCTTCCTTCAGATCATGTAGTATATCACAACAAACAGTGCTCCCAGCACGGATCCTGTGAAACACCACACAGAACAATTGTCCATTTTGAGAAACTCCCTTCCATTCCGACACTCTGTTTCCTGTTGCCCAGCCAGTTCTCTAATCCATCTAGCTAGTACACCATGGACTTCTGCGACTTCACCTTCTCCATCAGTCTATCTCATCAAACGCCTTACTGAAGTCCATGTACATGACATCTACATCCCTTTCTCCACTATCAACTTTTTCATTCCTCAAAGAATTCTATTACGTTTGCTAAGATGTGACCTTCCCTGCATAAACCATGGAAGGTCTTGTGTGGAGTCCGACTTTTTTCACCCTGGAGTCATACTGGTTTTATTTCCACTGCAAGACTTTATAAAATGCCACATGATTGGCTGCGTAAAAAATGAATGTTGTTTTGAACAAAATACAATCTATCCACCAAATATAAAACTGCAAACGCAAATTAGCCCCCCAGATTTATAGGTGTGTCTGTGCGAGAGATGCGGAGTGTGTATGTGGCGGGGGGTGGGGGGAGGATGGAGGTGGCGTGCGAGTGAGAGAGAGAGGGTGTGTATGTTTCTTTCCATGTGTGTGAGCGAAAGAGGGTGTGTGTGCGTGTATGTTTAAGGATGAGAGTGAGAGTCTGTGCTACTTTAAGACCAGACAGATTTAGCAGATCCCTTTCCCCACACACACCCAGTCCGTGGTTTCAGAGCGTCCATGCTCTGCAGCCTCTGCTCCATTTGTTGTTCATGTTACACACACTGATGCTATAACTACAGTCCCAATGCTCCATCCAGAGTTGGGTCACCAAATCTTCAGGTCTCCATGAACGTCTGAGGTAGCTCACAGCACAACCTCCAGCAAACCATCCCCATCCCCATCCCCTCCACTAACTTTTCAATAACAGGAGACAATCAGACTTCCATCCACTAAAAGTGAGATATCTCCTCCTTTATAATTATACTTCAGGGTCCTCCTCTTGTTCCTGACCACGTGATCAGCTGAGAGGGACAAACACAGGCGTTCAGTAGACAGGCACAGACCAAGTTTTAAAGACATGAGTCAAAGATGCTGAAACTCCCTGTCCAACATGGAGCACAACTTGGTACGCACTGGGAAGTGAGTAATAACCCGAAACACAACCCCCTGTCTATGGAGCACCACATGGGACACACCAGCAAGTGAACAAAAGCCCAGCACACGCACCGCTGTCTAACATGGAGGACGACGTGGGGCACACCGGGAAGTGAACAGCTGCCCTGAATACACACGCACCTCTTCATGAAGCACCTTAAGGCACACACCAGGAAGTGAACAACAGCACACACTCCCCTGTCCATGGAGTAACACTTGGGACACAACAGGAAGTGAACAATAGCCTGACACACACCATTACATTATTTCTGAAATTCATGATGCCAGCATTCGATACAATACACAACGAAAAACCAAGGCCAGGGAAAGAATCAGATGGACAGAGACATTCACATTAAAGATAGAAACGGAAGGTGTAATATTTTGTTAAGGCAAATTGTGTTAGCACTTATAGGTAGCATCCTGGGAAGTGTTTTCAAACACAGACAGGTACATACAAATTAAAGAAGCCCTGCAGTGTGGAACCAGGCCATTTGGCCCACAGAGCCCACAATGACCCTCCTGATAACATCCCGAGCAACAAACTGAAACGTTACCCCGGTAACTCTAAATTTTCCACAGACAATCCAACGAACCTGCACATCCCTGGATACAGTGGAACAATTTATTGAGGTCACTGAATCTAACCTGGACATTTTTGGCTGTGAGAGGAAAACCAAACACCCAGAGGAAACTCACGCACACACAAGGAGAGCGTGCAAACACCACACAGAATGTCACCAAAGGGTGGAATCGAACCCAGGTAATTGATGCTGTAAGGCAGTATTGCTCTCCACTGTGACACTCAATGACCAGCTGCGCGAGAAACTGCATCCTCCCACTTTCTCTGAATCTGTCACATCTGTTCAAATGATGCCGAATTCCAATGTGGTGCTTCCAACAAGCCTTCCTTTACCTCCACAGGGCCTTAAGCTGTGACTGACACACTGCCTGATCTTTGCCCTCACCCCTTCCCCTCTTCCCAGATCAAGTTGTTCATTAATACTGCAACATGCAAGATAATTGCTGATCTAAAATAAAACAAAGAGCTGCATATACTAGAGATCAAAAACAAAAGCTGTTCTGATGAAGAAATCCCAAATTAAAAATGTTGACTCACTCTCTTCCTACAGAGTATTAGGAAAAAGTGAATTCTGAAGTAAATTCATGATGAAAGGCTGATGACCGAAACATAGACTTTCCTGCTCCTTGGATGTGCCCTAACCTGCTATGCTATTCGAGGGTCAAACTTCCGACTTTCTTCCTTCAAATAGTACCAGACCCGTCGGGTTTTGCCTGCAAACGCTTGTATATCTAATCTCCTGTTTAGAAAGTACATTTTTTCCCTGCAGTATTGACTTCCATACACAACTCCCACCAGTATTTGCTTGTACTTCTTGTTTATAATCTCTAGTCAAATTGTTTCTGTGTAATCTGATTGCTGGGGTGAGATGAATGGTAGATTCAGCGAGATCTTTCCTGAAGCCTTCCTTGACATCACAAAACCTCGCTGCACATTGTTCGAACAATATATGAATTGGAAAGGCAGAGAAGAATATGGGCCAAGTGCAGGGAATTGCGGTTAATTATGACGGACATTTTGGTTGGTATGGATCAGTTTTGGCTGAAGGTCCTGTCTCCGTGCATGACTGTAAATGAAAGTGGTTTTGGGTATAGACAGAGAGGGTGAGATTGAGCAACAATATCATGGAAGGATGTGCTCACATGTTTCAGAATGCTGAGATTTAGACATTTCGATAGCATCCAGTAAAATACGCCAGTATTACCAGGAATGATGGTGAACAGAATATAGGTGTGAGTTCAGATGATGGAGAGTTTTGGATGAGGATTTGTTCTGCAGCTCTGTAAATGTGAATGGGGTCAGCAGAGTGTTCAACTTATCCGTCTGAATCTAACAATAATTTATCTTTGAGTGATTTCCATTGAGTGTGACAGGGGGATTCTTTGCACGAGGCCAAACTAGTTTTCTGGTGCTATCTTACCGAACTCACCTCATTAACTACTCGCCCTAACCCATTGTGTCACTCTCATTCAATGTTAACCCGATTCTTCCACCCACTTTGGCTGGAGGTACCCACTATCTCCCAGATGCCACTGGATATTCCATTATTGCTGGCACTCGTGCCATCTTTAAAAGGACAATGGGCACTCGATTGAGCTTTCCTCAGTTTGGAGCTGTCATGTACGTTTTACCCAGAGCATAGCAGATAAGGGTCAATTACCCCACGGTTTGTCAACAGAGTCACAGATATCCTGGCGGATGGTTTAGTACATCTCTTCCCTAGTACCACCAGACCCACCAAGCATGATCTGAGCTCACCACCCAGCTCAGTGCAGTATCTGAGATCAGTAGCAATGACCAGCACTACAGGACAAACATCGATAACATTCCCAACTCTGTGAGGATAAGGGGCATCGTATGCTGTTGATCCCTCACACTCAATGTATGTCTGTTCCAGTACTGACATCCGAACAAGGCTCATGCTCCACCACTCTCACTCTTGCATACAGCACGCCCCCGCCCCCCCCCCCACCGTGTCTCTTTCTTTTGTAATATCTCCACAGATTGTAGAATTCTCCAGAGAATGTTGATTATGGAATGTTCTAGATAATATTCCAAATAATTCCCAGTTTCAGGAAAATGACAGTGCCCCAGTGTGTAAAACATGAGGTGAAGGAACAGTTTTTTTTTAAATCATATGCAATTAAAATTCACATTGAGTCCATTTCGCCCTTCAAATGTGCTGTACCATTTAATAACATGGGTGGTGATCTGACTGTCTCCTGAGCTTCACGTTGCAGGAACTTTCAATCATTCAGCCCCCTGGTTTCCTGTCACAACCAGACGACACTCACGCACTTTCTACCCTGGGTTTTTTCAAGCATGTGTTCGGGAGGCATTTCCCATGGGGACCAACCCTCCAAAAAATATGTTCCATCAGCTTTTTACTTTCATACAATGCTTCACAGAGACCAATCAAAAATGTACTCATATTGTATAGTTATCGACATCCAATCACAATTAGTAATTCCGGTTATTTCACTTGGTTCAACTTATTCAACCAAAGATAGCATCCAATCAACTCTCTCGTTATAACGTACAATTTCCAGCGGAGATTTTTCCCCCTCAGCAACTATCTTGACCGTTATCTGAATTGTACCTTTTTTTTCCTTCTTATCAAAGTTTATATTTTACATTGACTTTGGCTATTTCTATTTATAGCAGTTACACAGTCTCGCAATCTTTTGGCTGGATGGATGGCTTGTGATGCAGAGGAAAGCCAACAGCGCATGTTCAGTTCCCCACACAGACAGAGGTTGCTACGAAGGGCACACCCTCTCAACATCATCCTGTCACCCGAGGTGTGATGACCCTTAAGATAAATCAAAATTTGTGGTCCCACTGATGAGAAAGTGGTCCTTTGGGACTCTATTCTATCCATGTTAACATTTTAATTTTTTTCAAAAATATTTTTATTCAGAGAAAATTAGTTTAATGCTTCAATGAACAAATAAGTACGCAACTCAAAAAGCAATGCAAATTGAACACAATTACACCCATGTGCATGTATATAAGAAAAGGTAAATCAACGGGCCGAAGAAAAATAAAAAATAAAAAACGAATACTGGAACTCATTATAACAAAACTATAGCTCTCAACCTTCAAGAGCGTTAATTAATACACGTTCATTTGTTCGTAATTCTTCCTCTCTGGACATTAGATTCATTAGTCAATTTCGTCATAGCTATATTAGCCTGTACCTTGGTAATTCAAAAAGGGCTGTCATGACGAATAAAAATCCTCTATTGTATGGTGCAAAATACCTTTTAAAAAGTCCAAAGGGCTATGCTCCATGACAAGGTTACGACAAACCAATAGACCCAGGGGGTTTTCAGACACCCAACTCAACAGAACTTTTTTTTTCTGAACTCAGAGAGTGAGGGTATTGAAGTATTTTTTCCTATGCACATCTGAGTAAGGTAGACTGGGCAGGCCCAGGAAAAGGGAAACCTGAACCATCTCCAATTCTGTCCGCAATATCCTGTCCATCGCAGCGAACACACCGCTCCTATAGCGCTGGTGGATGGTCAACAAGCAATGAGTAAGAGTGTCCATAGTCATTTTGTATTTAAGACATACTCCCACTTGAATTTTGAGAGAGTGTCTGGGGCCAGATAGACTCTATGATGAATCTTCAACTTCAGGGCAAAAGTCTTCTTACAGATTGAAATACTTCTTGTATTTTCACAAATATCCTCCCCTGTGTCCGAAGAGATCTGAACCCCCAAAATTGTTTGCAGACCTCATAAAGGCACAAAGTCTCGTCTAAGGGGTCACTCTGCAACAAATGGTAAAGGGTACTGACAGAGAGTGTGTTCTTAGCAATAAGCACCCTCTTTTCTGTATCAGATCTGTACGGGTCTATTAAAAGCGTGGTTCTTTTCTGAATAACATCTCTGATCTGATAAAAAGAAAACAGAACAGATCTCTACTCGGTAGTCATTAGTTACGACTTATTTTGATCAAAGGGCATCATTGTTTCTCCCTCAGATAAATCATCCAAGCAAGATAAACCAACTGGTTGTCCATAGTTTAAACATGGAATCCAGTATTCCCCGTCGGAAACATGGTACACCACGTTTTGGGGTAAGAAATGGGGTTTGGCTATATTGCCCTCGATCGGACACATTACAGTCCCTACTTTAAAATTATTGATATTTATTGGGAAATGGTAATACTTCGTAACTGTCCTCATTTTGTCTATGAGTAGCAGACTACTAAGGGAGTACTTTGCCTTGACAATGGAAGGATAAATAGTTTCCATCCTCAATGTGAGGGACTCAGACAGAATTTTGAAATCAATATTTAGACGTGAGATAGGCCGATAGGAAGCACAATCTTTCGGTGTCTTCCTTTTCTTCAGAATAAGAGAGATATGAGCCTCTCTTAAGGATGGTGGGATGCAGTCGTGACTGTGTGAGTGACGAACATAGTAAGCATCGGCTCTGACAACAGGTTTATAAATTCCTCATAAAACACACGTGGACATCTGTCAGGACCGGGCGCCTTTCCGCCTGGAAGCTGCTTTACACCCTCCAGCACTGACAGTGGTGAATGAAGGCAAGACTCTTATTCGGGGGTTACCCCTGGAAGGTCCAAGTTCTTGAAGAAAGATTCCAGCTTAATCCATCTATCCTCATAATGCTCAATCTGATATAATTCAGAGTAAAATCTCCGAAATGCTGTTTTAATTTTTATGGGATCGCAGGAAAGGGTCCCAGTACCTTCCCTAATTGAGGTAATGGCATTGGGGCTCTCTTTTCCATCGCATGATAGGCTAACTTCTTGCCCGGTTTTGTTTTGCAAAAGTAAGTTCGTGCTTGGCTGTCTGTGTGAGCATGGAATTCACTGCAAACCGAAGCGTTGTGATCCTCTACAGCCGAGCCACCGAGGGTCTATCACAGTGTGCCCTCTCGGCTGCCTTCAACCGTGCCTGGAGCAAGCGTTCCTGCTCCAGCTTCTGCCGCATCCTAAGGAATTGTTCCTTTGGCATAAGCCTTAGCAATTCCCATAGAATGGGTGTGTTACTGGTTGAATCTGAATTAATGGCTAAGAAAGACCTGAATTCATTACAGAAATACTCAATGTACTTAATATCCTTAAGAATAAAGGGATTAGCCAGTGTCTTGAACCTGCTATATTTCCCTTGAACTTAACCAATAAGTATGCCGCTGCATTGGTCAGAAATGGTAATATTCCCAATTGTCCAGAACACCACTGAATTGAAGATTGCTGCAAGGTGAGGATGACATCAACACTAGTGTGGCATTTCTACGGGTTAAAGAAGAAAATAAAATCCCTGTTTATGAGGTGGATCTGCCTCCATACATCCACCAGCCCCAGTTCCACACAAAAATCCACTAATTGCTTAGATTGGAAAGATGGTGCTTGGAGCCTTTGGGCATACTGTCCACTGTGGGTGCAAAAGACAATTGAAATCTCCTCCTACGATAATGTGCTGTGAAGAAAGGTTACTTAATTTGGAAAAAGCATCTATCAGGAATTTCCGGCAGTGAACCGGGGGCAATAAACATTCAAACTACTGCTTTGTTCCCCATATATCTTTGAGGGTTATAATCCTCCCGTGGGTATCTAATACAATCTACTAATTTAAATGTAAGATTCTTCCTCACCAGTATGGTTTCTCTCTTATTCCTAGTGTTAAAAGATGAGAAATAAACCCGATCAAACCCAGCTTGCTGTAATGTCAAATGTTCCTTGTCATCAAAGTGCATCTCTGCAATACGACAATATCCACCCTCTCCTTTTTCTTAACTGGCGAAAAACTCCCCTTAATGTTCTAGATACACCATTTAAGCACGACATTTGCCATTATACACTGAAACAATATTTGAACTCCAGAGAGGAAGAACTCGAATTACAAATCGCTGAGCACCAATGAAAACAGAGTCATAGAGCCTAAAAAAACATACAACCTAAAGCTACTACAACTAATAAGCTCTCAAAACGTTCCAAAACTAAATACATACAAATACAAAAAAAGATACAAAGTGCCAATGGCACTCAGGAGGGGCATTTACCCCCTGTCGACTGGGAGCATTTCACGTCACAAATCTCTATCTTCTGCCCCGTTATCAATACTGCATCCAGGGCAATTAATCACAAACATCGGGACTGAACTGCCCTTAGGTAGGCATTCAGTCATCACGATCACCTTCATAACACCGTCCAGCTTGAGCCCAACCCAACACACAAACTAAGCAAGAGAAAAACGAGCATTAATACTAATGAAGGAGTTAAAAGTATGTACTCTATCCAGCCCCGTCTATAATTTAACTCTGCTTAATACCAGAAACTGCCATCAAACTTTCTTTTAAAAAAGAGAAACAAGGTTATCGCTTTCCAATAACGCATCCAGCCTACTTTAAAGTGCCCATAAAGTTTTCACAACCTCTGGACAGTTAGTGGATCTATTGAAAGATCCACTAGTGCATACGGAGCACCGCTGAGTTCATTAAGGAATACTGAATCTCAAGTTCCCTTAATCTTCTCTTGTTATCATCGAAAGATTTTATTTTCTGAATCACTGCCGCTGAAAAGACCTGGAAGAACATAATCCTGAAGCCCTCTTCGGGTCTCTTCCCTGTATTCTGGAGGCTTCCCTAAGTCTTTGTTTTTCCCTGCAACAATGTAATAGCACAAGGACAGGGTGAGGGCGTTGGTCGGAGTATGACCCGCGCACCGTAACCCGATGAACTGTCTCACTCTTCACCCGTCTCTCTTCAGCTTTGTTGTGAAGGAATCTTTGCAGCCAGTTCTCGCAAAAAAAACTCACTGACTGATCACCCTATGTCCGGTCCACCAGACCGATTATGTGAACATTCTTCATCCTGTCCCTGTTCTCGAGGACGTCACCTTGTTCAGCTAAGTTACGGACCTGTTTTGCAAGGGTGAGGATCCGCTCCTTACAGGAATCGATCACAGTCTCTGCCCCTACAGTTTGGCTCTCGACCTCATCCGTTCTGTTTCCAAGGCTTTCAAGTTGCTGCTCATGTTTTTGGAGCACTGCTGAGAGTGGTTCTATCCTCCCGCTGAATTTTTCTTCAATCATGGTTTCAGTCATTTCCCGTAACTTGGTGAACTCGGTGACCAAGTCCTGGTGAGTGACTCGGTCCATTAAACGAACAGAGGGTGTTACAGGTGCGGCCACAGACATGCTGAAAGCTTCTGATGGGTGCGCTGCGTGTTGGGACTTACTCGATCCTTTCCCATATTTTGTCATTTCCACTTGACAAAATGGCATTAGTGAGGATTCTGTAGCTCTTTTAGTGTTCAATTGTAAGTAAATGACTGTGGTGGGGTGGGATAGAGCATTATTGTGGTACAGAGATCAGCAAAGCTGACCTTTCAGATCGCTGCCATCTTGTTTCCCCGTTAAAACCTGATCGATGTTATCATTTCATTTAATTCCTGGATATTCTAGAGCCGTGTCATTCAGTACCACTGTCTACATTTTCCCCAACACTGCACATTGCTGCCCACTCCTCGATAATCCTTGACTCATCTGTGATTCGTGAACCTTGCCTCAAAAATATTCAATATTTCTGCCTCGAATTCTCTGCAGGGAAGGGTGTTTCAAAGACTCACTACACGCGGAGAAAACAAAAATATACAGACTCATTGGCATATGTGATTAGTTTTATTTTTGCATTCTTATCTGAGAAAGGATACAGTAACAAGGGAAGCAATTCATAGGTGTTTCACTCAATTTATTCCATGCATGAAGGGCTGATATTATGGCGACGTTAAAAGTTTACCCTTGGCGTGAGAGATGATCTTATTGAAATATACAAAGCATTGAGGCGAATGGATCAGGTATATACTGACTGTGAGTTCGTAGACCCCAAACTTGATACTGTTGTCATTGAACCCCTACAGTGTGGAAGCAGGACATTCGATCCACCGAACAGTATCCCATCCAGGCCTATCCCCCTACCCTATCCATTTAACCCTGCATTTCCCATGACTAACCCACTTCACCTTCACATCCCTGCTACTCTCGGTAATTTAGCATGGCCAATAAAACTAAGCTGCACATCTTTTAACTGTGGGAGGAAACTGGAGAACTGGGAAGAAACCCACACAGACACGGGAAGAATGTTCAAACGCCACATAGAGTTTCAGACGAGGTTGGAATTGAGCTCAGCTCCTTGCAGATATGAGCCAGCAGTGCGAACCAAAAATCTAACATGCTGCTTCATTAGCCCTATTAGTTACCTGCGTCTGACGAAAGATTAGATTAGATTACTTACAGTGTGGAAACAGGCCCTTCGGCCCAACAAGTCCACACCGCCCCGCCAAAGCACAACCCACCCATACTCCTACATTTACCCCTTACCTAACACTACAGGCAATTTAGCATGGTCAATTCACCTGACCTGTACATATTTGGACTGTGGGAGGAAACCGGAGCACCCGGAGGAAACCCATGCAGACACGGGGAGAACGTGCATACTCCACACATTCAGTCGCCTGAGGCGGGAATTGAACCCGGGTCTCTGGAGCTGTGATGCAGCAGTGCTAACCACTGTACCACTGCAAAAGAAATCTGCCTGACTTGTTCCGACCACTAAACCTGACCCGTCTGAGACCTTTATCATCGGTCATATCACCAACCAGGTTACCTTTAAAATTTGTTGTGAGCAGTGGATGAGTGGGAATGGAAAAGGAAAGAGTGACACCCTCCAACCTCAGTCAAAACCGGACTGAGGAAAAATTCACAAAGTCGGATTTCACTCAAGTGGGTATTCCCTTTCCCAGAAGTTTGGGATGGCGGAATCATTATATTATATCGAGGCTGGTTTTCGATAGACAGGTGAATCAGGGATAATGGTACATGGAGACAAAAGTGCAGCTGGGACCACAATGGGATGAGCCATGACCTTATTTACTGGTGGAGTAGTGTCAAAGGGCCGAATGGCCCACTCATGTCCCTCAGCCCTTTGTTCTGATGTTCCATTCATCCCTTCAGACCTGCTACAAACAGGCAGATCGAAGCCACGCCGATGGTTAGGTGTAGTTTCGGAAATGCACTTGGAAATTCCAGGCTTGGTCAGGAAGTGACCCGCAGCCGCAATCCCTTTTTCCAGGCTTCCCCACTCTGTAACTTCTGCTCTGGAATTGCTTTGAAAGCAGTTCCCATATCTCATCCAGGGTTAACTCAGGCAAATTTTCTCCTCTCCCGAATGCAACATTGTACAACACGACTTCCAGGAAAATAACCAATTACTTTCCAAAAGCATGACATAAAAAATAAGAAGTAGGAACATGAGACGGCTATTCGGCCCCTCAAGTCTGAACTCTCATTCAATAAGAACATGGCTGATCTACTTCCGGGCTCAACCCACTTTCCTACCCAATTTCCTGCTTCCCTGCACAACTCTCTGGGTTAGGGAATTCTAGACATTCACTACCTTCTGAGAGAATGAAACATTTTTCACCTCAGATTGAAATCGATGTTCCTTATTCGGTATCTACCACCTTGAGTTCAAGACTCAGGGAAACACCTTCTCAACATCTACCTTGTCAAGCCCCCTCTGTATCTTGCACATTTCAATAATATCACCATCATTCATTTCAACCACAATGAATAATCTCCTCACCATTTTAAATGTATTCAATAATTCAACCCTTCCATCTCAGGAAGCCGCCTCATGAACCAACCTAGTTACTTGCTGCATCAGCATGCTGACGTTACGTTTCATACTCAGGAACACTCCAAACCCTTTGTTCTACTACTTTATGGGAGTGCTCTTCATTAAATAGCAGCCTGCATTTTGGTTCTCAAAGTGATCCATTCACTCCAATGTATATTGCACTCAGCTCCCGCCGTCAGGCTATCAGTATAGATTGTACATAACTGATGCCATCGGCCTGATATTTGTGGTAATCCAGTAGATACGTCTTTATCATAAAGATCCATTACTCCTGACTCTCCGATTTCTATGTGTTAAGCAACCATTATCCCATGCAAATATATTATTCATCATACTACAAGCCTGTGTAGTGATGCCTTGTGAAAACTTTCTGCAAAGCCTCATGTCGACTAGTTCCCTTTATCAAATCTGCTTGTCACTTTCTCAGGGATTCCTGATGAACGGCTCCTGCCCGAAACATTGATTTTCCTGCTCCTTGAATGCAGCGCTTTTCCAGCATGACTCTAATCTTGACATTCTCAGGGATCTCCAAAAATGAATTTGTATGATTTTACAGAGCAAAAAGAGTTTCCCCTTAACAAAACTATGTCAACTCTGCATTAAGCTTTTCTAAGTGCGCTGCAATTCCTTCCTTAATAACAGGCTGTAGCTCATTCCCAGCAATAATGGTTAGGCTAAATTGTTCCTGCCTTCTGTCTCATTCCTTTCTTGAAGACAGGCACCACATTGGAGGTTCTCCAGTTTCACTGGAACACTCCTGTAATCCAAAGAGTTATGGAATATTTCACACAATGCTGCAAGTCACTCTGTGACCACTTCTTTTAAAATTAACTATGAATTACTGCTGACCTGCCTACCTTTATTCTCATCAGTGAGGTAAATACCTTGTTCCTTTTGTTAGAGACAGTTCAATAACTTCCCTCCTGTTACCATTTTGTTTATGCCATTGACATGCTTCCGCTACTTTTCTCATGAGGAGTGATTCAAATTAATAGTGTAAATTATCTGCTTGTTCCCTGTGGCCGGTTCTCCAGTCACACCCTCCTAATGGCCTCAATGTACTTTCCTCACTTCACTACTGCTTCAGCTCACACACACATCTTCAAGCTTTTTGTATGTTGACAGAAAAGCTCATGATGCTTGTTTTTATATTTCTTACCAATTTATTACATCATATCTTTTCGTACATTTTCCTCGATTTCTACATCCATACAGTTATATCGTGCACAAACAGACCCTTCCGTCCAACTTGTCCATGCTGAACAGGTTTTCTAAATTAAACTAATCCTATCTGCTTGCTCTTGGCCCATATGCCTCGAAACGTTTCCCATTCATATGTTGGTCCAAATGTCTTTGAAATATTGTAGCTATGCTTGCATCTCCCACTGTCCCTCTGGCAGTTTATTCCATACATACATCACACTCTGTGTAAAAAATGTTGTCCCTTCGTCCGTTTCAAGTTTCCCTCCTTCCACCTTAAAGCTATGCATCTGTATTTGAATTCCCCGATCCTACGGAAAAGACCTTCGCTAGTCACTCTATCCATTCCTCCCATATAATTATTAACTTCTAGAATGCCACCCTTCAACCTCGTACACTCCATCTGATACTAACTTCAAAATCAAACGTTTAACGATAAGCACTGCAAATTTGAAATAATATTTAAAATGGCAGGTGTACAAAACAGCCCAAACTTCATGCTGTTAGTTTTGCTCTATGTTACAAAGCTAAGGCAGCATGAAACTCTTACTAATGCCAATAAGAGGTCAAGCACCTGAATTCCATAGTGTGAAGGCAGTGATGATGTTTACTGTGAAAACGTATAGATCTAGATCTATATAATATCACGTTGTCAACATTCTCTCTCCTGTTCTCCCGATGGCCTTGTGTGGTTGCGTCTTCTTTATCTTACTCTCACCTAGAGAGAACCCCTTTCCCCCATTCACAACTTAATTTAAACCCATTTTGCATCATATTCTCGTTCACCACTGCTAATAGCCCGTTTATCTTTTGCCACACCCTCTTTTCCAAGTCACCCATCCCCCATCGCCGGCAAGGGATTAAAAAGCGCAGTGTCCAACCCTTTTCAGTTCAGAACAAGTCACATTGGACTTGTTACGCTAACTCTGTTTCTCTGTTTCTGCAGATTCTGCCAGACCTGCTGAGGCTCTTCAGAAACGAATAGGCACAGCACAAATTTTCAATGAAACAAATAACTATAGATACCGGAAATAAATACAAAATAAATACAAAAATTGCTGAAGAAACTGCGGGCTTTGTAGAGGGCCAATGGACTCGAAAGATTAACTCTACATTCACTACAGAAGATGCCGCCAGTTCTGCTTTATTTCTTCAGCAATTTCTCCTTTTGAACACGTTCCAATGACATGTGTGAAAGCTGCTCAAACACCCTTTCCAACACGGAGCGCCCTACACTTGGAACTGGAGCGCACACATTCATTCGCTCAGAAACTGCATAAGGCTGGCATCACTGACACCACAGAGCTCTTAATCATGGTCAGGGAGAAAACCAGAGGGAAACACATTTAATTCAAACGCAGATGGCACGACGAGCAAGGAAAAGACTCAGATGAATATGTTAAGGGTTTGAGTAATGTAACTTATTGGAAGCCTGGCACCAAGGAGAACCATCAGCAGAATGAGAATACGAAAATGGAAATATTACCGCATCAGAAACCAGGTGATGTCACTGAGTTCACGGCTAATCGGTGACTGGGTGTCGATGTGAACTGGGGGACAGTCAGTAGAATTGAATTGCAGATATTGCAGCTCAAACCGGGCTTTCATGTGATGCTGTAGACAACAGCAGCAACCGAAGCAGGATTGTATTCAAACATAATCTGTGTCATTTTCCCCAGGATATTCCATCAGTCTACCATTACCATCAAGCCGAGTGATGGTTCAGTGATGAGTGTGGGTGAACATGCCAAGGTCAGAACCATGTGTGCATAAAGCTGATGACAAACCATTACAGCTACCGCACCTGAGTGGTTTCATTCCAAACAGCAGAATTAACATCTGATAGAGAGGACGAAATGATCCCAAGACCAGCAGATCACATCGAAGCTCTGCAGTCCTGCCACATCCAGACATAAATATCAGTGTAGTATTAAACAACTTACTGGAGGAGAGGACTCCAGAAATACCGCCATCCTAAATAATGGAACAGCCCTGCACATCAGTGAAAATGACAAGGATGTAGTATCTGCACCATCCTCAGCCAGTGGTGTTGAAAGGATGATCCACCTCACCCTCGCCATGATATCCACAGAATCACAGATGGCAGTGTTCACCCAATTCGATTCGCTGTACGTGACATGAAGAAACCGCTGAACACAGCAGATACGACTAAGACAATGGGCCCTGACACCATTCCTGCAATAGGACTGAAGACTTGTGCTGCACAACAATCCGTGTCCCTAGGGAAGCTGTTTCATTCCAGCTCCAACTCTGACAACTCCATGGCAATGTGGAAAATTATCGAGGAGAAAGTGAGGACTGCAGATGCTGGAGATCAGAGCTGAAAATGTGTTGTTGGAAAAGCGCAGCAGGTCAGGCAGCATCCAAGGAGCAGGAGAAGAAGGGCTCATGCCTGAAACGTCGATTCTCCTGCTCCTTGGATGCTGCCTGATGACTGCGCTTTTCCAGCAACACATTTTCAGCAATGTGGAAAATTACTCAACTATGTCTGGTCCCCTAATAGGTGAATAATTACATTCTGACCATTTACCACCCCCTCAGTCCCTTCACGATAATCAAATTGGTGGGAGTTCTTTTTGACAGAGCTGTCAAGCAGTCCAGAAATAACCCGCTCATTGTGGTTTCTGATAGGTTCCTATGTGGCGATGGTGCTGATGTGGAAATGTCACTGGATTACTAATCCAATATAGGATAATGCTCTGGCAGCTGGTGGTCGTTAAAAACAATTAATAAAATATCAAGATCTAGCATCTGGTGATTGTAACATTGACCGTGCATCCAATGTTGATTGTAAACTTCGATCTCATTCCCCAACGTACTTTCAGGAAGTAAATCTCCCGTGCTTTTCTTGTATGGCTCCAGACACATAGACATGTGATAAACTCTTCAATGGTCCCTGAAATGGCCAAGCAAGACACTCAATTGTATCACACTGCTCCAAAGTCTTAAAGGATAAAAGCAGACAGGATACCAGGCACCAGCCTCAATATCAGAGAAGGGAACTGGAATCACAGTCCTGTTGACCCTGCAGAGCCCTCCTTCCTAACATCTGAGAGCTTGTGACAACATTTACAGAGCTTTCCCACAGGCAGCACAGAAACATCGGGAAAAGAGAAGGTCATTCAACACATTGAGCCTTCCCCATTCTAGTTCATTGAGAAAATCTCCTCAATGCAGTTTTCCCGATACAGTGTTCATATCCATTAATATGTTTAAACATTGTGAAATATAAAATAAGAACTGTTGTAGACCTTCAGTCCATCAATCTTGCTACTCGATTCTATATATAGGCAGTTCTCTGATAACGAATGTTTATTAAACTGATTTGACTGCAATGCGATTTGTGAATTGCGCACCTTTTTTCCATAAAGTTTACTCCCGTTCACTGTGACGCGACTCCTTGCCAGGCACCAGGTGAACAACAAAACCCAGCTTCAGGATCCTTTGTCTGCCAAATGCACCCTGTGAGTGTTCAGCTAAAACAGGAATGCAATCCGCTCTGCAAGCTTTGAACCTGAGCTTGAAACGGGGAATTGCTCTCTCCAATTAGAAGGAACTTTATTTGAAACCGGGGGAGAATCTTCAGGAGAACTGCAATTCCATGTTGGCATCACGTGGTCAGTCAGTCCTGCGCACTTTCTGGTGAAGAGCTTGGTGAAAGGTACAGGGATATAGCCAGTGACTGAATTGTCATTATTAACACTATTTCATTACAAAATATGATTTAAAGGTTTAATTAGACTGTGCTAGTGTGTGTTAGACTAACTTTAATTTTGGATTTTTACTGATATTTTGCAGTTCGCCCATTATCCTCTTTTCCCCATAAACCACATCATTAATATTACATGATTTTCTGCAACACAGTGATGCACAGGAACACAGCTACCACGTTATTGGAGAACAACCTGTAATGGTAGCTGATCCTCTATCTTCATACCATACCCTGCTGTCTCCCTATCCCTTTAGTTTCCAGAAATCCATATTTATATTCAGTGCCTTGGTTTCCACAGCCTGCTCTGGGAGATAGTACCCCAGGTTCACCAGTCTCTGAGTGCAAACATTTATTCTCATCTCAATTCAGAGTGGCCTGTCTGTACATAATACTGTGGCCCCTTGTTCTGATGTCCCAGCCAGGGGAATTGTCACCCCTATTTCCAACCTGTCTCGCACTGACAGAGTTTTATATATTTTGCTGAGATCTCCACTCATTTTCCTAAACCCCATGGAATACAGGCCCAGTCACCCCAAACTCTGCTCCCACAACAAACCTGTCATCCCAGAGATCAGTCTGGTTATCCTTTACTGCTCTTCCTCAATGTCAGGTTTCTCCTTTATTAGGTAAGGAGACCAAAAACTGCACACAATAATGCACAATGTGCGAGATGATACCTCAATAAGGCCCTGCTCAACTACAGTAAAACACCCTTACTCCTGGATTCAAATCCCCCTGAAATAAAGGTGAATACACTATTTTTCTGCCTATCTGTTTTCTGCTCCTGCAAAATTGCTTTCTGTAACCAGTGCACAGGGATATCCAGATCCTTTTCAATGTTGCACCTCCCCACGTGTTGGGTCTGTGTATACTGGTCAGCGTGCCAATGCCATTCTCAGTATTGACTTTCTCGATTCAGATCTCATTGCCCTACACTGATCTCGGAGGGTTGCACAGAAGGAAACAAAAATGCAGCTTCAGTTCCTTTATAGATCAACATTTTTCAAACAATCCCATTTCAAATGATAGGCTCCCGTTCTGCTTTTACCATCAAAGGTCACAATATCACATATCCCCCATAGACCATACCCCCCCCACCCACTCATTGCTCTCCATCTGCCATGTATTTACCCAGACACTCCACTTGTCGGAATCACCTTGCAGTTTTTTTGACATCCTGCACACCCACTCACAATCCGATATTGTTTAGTGCCATCATCAAACTTGGAAATATTGAATTTGATCCACTCAACAAAATATATATTGTGTATTGGGAATAGCTGGAGCCCAAACCCCGATCCTTGCTATATCCTCCAAGCCTTCCTTTCAAATAAACCCATTGTTTTATTCCTACTCACTGCTTCCTGCCCGTTCTCCCATTCTAAAACCATATTAGTCCCAGTCCCAGAGGATTTGAATTTGCATAATAGGCTTGGGGCTTTATCAAAAATATTTCTGAAAATGCAATCATATTTCATTGATTGCTTCTCCATAATTATGCTCAACGTCACTTTCTCAAATATGATTCCCATTTGATCAATCTCGGTTGACTTTACCTGTGCTCATTACTTTCAGTTCCAATACTTCGTCTAAGACTGTTTGGTTGCTAATTTCATTCTTTTCCTTTTTTCTCAACAGACTAATGTTCACTAGGATTGTTGGGAAGTTTTCTTTTTTGTTTTGTTTTCTTCTGTGAAGACATAAATGTAGTATTTGCTCCATAGTTATGCCTTTTCCCTGTCCTCAATTCTCTGGTATCAGACTGTCAGAAAGCTGCACATTTTTCCACTTCATTTTGCCATTGACATATTTTCAGAAGATATTACAAGTTCAATCTTAAAACCCTTGTTAATATACTCTTCAGAGACCCATCAATTCGTATCTTAAACTACTCAATGATTGACCTTCCACAGCCATACAAACACAGAAGCACAGACTTTGTACCATCAAAAATACAGCACGGTCGACATTAGTCCCATTTTCAGACACAAGTCCCGTAGCCGTGAATCTTATAGCATTTCAAGTGCACGGCCGTGTATTTTCTAATGGTTGTGAAGTTACCATTACAACTTCTCTCTCAGGAAGGGCTTTCCTGATCCCAACACACTCTGGATGAAAAACAAACCTCAATTCCCTTCACTTTAAAATGTGCTGCATTGTTCTTGGCCCTTTGACTAAAAGGAACAGCTGCAGTCTATCCACCCTGTCAATGTCCCTTAGAATCCTTTCCTTCTGAATCACGGCCCCCTCAGCCTTCTCTGCTCCAAACTAAACAACCTGAGTTTATCCAGCCTCTCGCCATAGCTGATATGCTCCATCCCTGGGAACATCCTGGTGAATCTCCTCTGAGCCCCCTCCACTACAATCAGATCCTTCCCGTAGTGTGGTTCCCAGAACTACACACAGTTCTCCATCTTGGCCAAACCAAAGTTCCGCATAGCTCTTATAATCTATGCCTTGATGAATAAAGATTATGTTTCCGATCCCTTATGCTTTCTCAAAATTGTTCATTAACGTATTTAGTCACATTCAGGGAAGTGTGGAGAAACACCCTCTGAGCTTCCTCATCTGCTGCCATTCATTGAGTACTCCCTGTCCAGTTCCTTCACCCAAAGTGTATCACATCATATTTAGCAAGTTACATTACATCTGCCATTGCTCTGCCCATCTGACCATTCCATCTGTATCTTACTGTAACATAAGACCTTCCTCCTCACTGCCAACCACCCGGCCAATCTTTGTATCAAACACAAACTTAGTTGTCACAATCCCAGCACCCCTGCCTATATTCACAGCTGCATCATTTATGAATACCACAAATAATAAAGTTAACGATCACACAACACCAGGTTAAAGTCCAACCGGTTTGTTCGGAGCCACTAACTTCGAAGCGCTGCTTCTTCATTAGGTGGTTGTGAGCGTTGAAAGCTCGTGCCTCTGAATAAACTTGCTGGAATATAATTTGTTGTTATGTGATTTTTAGATTTGGTCACCCCAGTCCAACACCAGCACCTCTGAATTCAAGCACTGATCCCTGTGATACACCATTGGACATCGGTCTCGAGTCACACTAACAAACTTCAACCACTACCCTCTGTCTCCTAACATTAAGTTGATTTGGATGCAACCTGGCAAAACATTGATGACTCGTACCTGTTCCCTTGTTATTCATTTCTGCTTGACACACTTGCAGAATATCTGAAGATTTTCCTTAATCTTACCCTACCAGCAGGTTTCTATGACCCTGTTTTAGGCAGTTCTCACCAAGTGATGAATTTCCTGAAAATTACAGTCTTAAGTGGCCAATCCCTTATCTTGCCATTATTTGCCTTGAATTTGGATTGGGCAGCCAGGGAAGTGTCCTGTTCATCTCCAATTTGTCATATGTTTTGTGAATTTTGTAAATTTCACTGTGATCCACCTGTCATTCTTTGAAACACTCGAGAACATAGGCCGAGTTTGCTCATCCGACAATCTCGCCATCTGTGAGATTAATCTGGAGAACGTCCATTGCAATTTTATTGTGCTCAGTATATTCTTTCTCAGATTGGGTCACCAACACTGTTCACAATGGATGCAGGTTTGCTCGCTGAGCTGGCAGGTTCATTTCCCGACGTTTCCTTACCTAACTAGGTAACATCTTCAGTGGACCTCTGGCGAAGCGATGCTACACATTCCTGCTTTCTTTTTAATGGTTTATTTGAGTTGTTGATGTCATTTCCTGTGGCGAAGTCACTTTCTGTTCCTTTTCATAAGGGGTGGTAGATGGGGTCTAACAACTAACAGCACATCGAGTTAGACATCTGCCAGAAATACATGTGGATTCTCTCCATTGATCCTATTAATTTCTAAATATCCAATATCACGTGCTGCATAATAGATTCCAACAGTTTCCCTGCAGATGTCAAGTTAATTAGTCGACAGTTCTCCAAACTATGTCTTCTTCCCTTTATAGATGTATGGATCCCTTCCATTAATCTATAGTGCTTGGACCACGTTTGCTAACTTCCATTTATCCGGAATGGCTTCCGGCCTCTGCAGAATACACAGGAAAATAAAACACAGTCATCGACAGTGCAATTAATACTTCTGTTGCTGATTTATGTCTGACATTTAAATTTGAAGTACGTCAGGTTTGTCAGACTCAGCAATGCTCAACATAGTTACACTTTCAAATACTACCTTGTTACTGATATAAATTGACTTTTTGTCTTCAGTTGCACAAGTGCTACATGATCACTTGGTATTACTGGCTGATTTTATGGTTCTTCCTCCTTGAAGCCAGATACAAAGCAATTGATTATTTTCTTGGCCATTTCCCTGTTCTTCACAATAAACTCTCCTCTCCCAATTACCAATTTCCATATTTGACCTTGCTTTTACTTTGTTTCCTTTGAAATACACATTGTAGATTTATGCAGTGTTTTTGTTCCTGTTTGTTAGCATTCATGTTCTATTTTTGATTTCCTTATCAGTTTCATGGCCCTTGTTTCTGGATCGTGAATTTCTGAGAATTCTCAGGTTTCAACAATGACTGAAATTCTTCTGAAGCCATTTCCTATGGTTATGACATTTTCGAATTTGTTATGTTAAACATCATTATGTCACTTTCCCTTTCTTTGATGCTTGCACCTGAAATAAAAAGACTGTGCAATATTTCTATAAATTTCCTGGTCCTGATCAGATATATTCAGGAACACTGCAGGAGTACATAGAAGGAATTTCCAGAGCCCTGGCTGATATTTTTGCACCATCGCTGGCCAACGGGCGAAGTCACGAAGGACTGGAGGACAGCGAATGCTGTGTCCTTACTCAAGAAGGGCTACAATGAAAAACGTGGGAATTATAGACCAGTAAACGTAAAATCTGTTGGAGGTAATTTACTTGAACAGGTTCTGAGCGATAAGATATACATGCATTTGGAAAGACAGGGTGTGATTAGGAGCAAGATTAGAGTGGTGCTAGAAAAGCACAGCAGGTCAAGCAGCATCCGAGGAACAGGAAAATCAATGTTTCAGGCAAAAGCCCATCATCAAACTCAGCACGGCTTTGTGCATGGGAGATCATGGCTCACAAATTTGTTCGAATTCTTTGATTAAGTGACTAGCAACGTTGAGGAGAGCAGGATGGTATATGTCGTCTTTATGGATTCCAGGAAAGCCTTCAATAAGGTTCCACATGGTACGCTGCTCTGGTTAGATCGCATGAAATTGGGGAGGAGCTGCCAAATTAGATACAAAATTGCCTTGTTGTTGGGAAGCAGAGGGTAATAGTGGAAGGATGCTTGTCAGCCTGGAGGCCTGTGATTAATGGACGGGTTAGTGCTGGGTCCACTACATATTACATATATCTATGGTTTAGATGAGAATGAACAGGCATGATTTGTAAGTTTGAAGACAGCACTAAAATAGGCAGCATCATGGAGAGTGAGGAAAGTTATCAGAAATTTCAGAAATTACAGCAGTACCTTGATCAACTGGAGAAGTGGCTGAGAAATGGCAAATGGATTTTAATATAGATCAGTGTAAATTCTTCCATTTTAGAAACTCAATTCAAGGTTAGAGCTTCATGGTTAATGGTTGGTTCCTAAGGAGTGTAGTTGAACAGAGGGACCTTGGAATTCAGGTGCATGGTTCTCTGAAATTTGATTCAGAGGTAAATATGGCAGTGAAGAAAGCTTTTGGCACACTGGCTTTCATCAGTGTATATCACTGAGTATCGAAATTAGTGAGTTACGTTGCAATTATACAGGATGCTGGTGAGGCCATATTGGGAGCGTTATATTCAGCTGTGTTCACTTTGCTATGGGAAGGATGGTATTAAACTGGAAAGAGTACCGAAGAAATCACAAGAATGTTGCAAAGGACTCAATGGTCTGAGTTATTGGGAGAGGTTGGACAAGCTAGGACTTTTTATTTTAGATGTATGAGGCGAAGGGGGAATCTGAGAGAAGTGTATAAGGTCATAGGAAGGACGGACAGAGTGAATGCACTCATTTTTTTTCCAGGGTTAGGCAATCACGGACAAGGGGGCATCAGTTTAAGGTCAGAGGGGAAACAATAAAAGGGAACCTGAGGACCAACTGCTTTTCACACAGGGGTGATATGCATATGTAATGATGTGCCAGTGGAACAGGTTGACGAGGGAACATTCGCAACATTTAAAAGGCATTTGTACAAATACATGGACAGGAAAGGATTAGAAAGATACAGGGCAATGACAGTGAAATGGTGTTCGCGTGGATGGACATTTTGGTCGGAATGGACGTGTTTCGGCCGAAGGGCCTGTCTCCGTGTTGTCTGACTCTATGACTCCAACAAACATTGTTTGCTTCCCACTGTATGTTATATTGCACTTTCCCAATTCACTGGAGCGAACTTGACCCTTTAGCCTCCAGGCTACCATGATGTTTAACCAGAACTTTCAAGCATTCTATATTCATGCAGACACCGTGTAAAATGCACCTTATTAACGTCTCTATTCCTTCAAAGCTGATTCAAAGCAAGGTTATTAATTCTTCCTTCTGATCACACAACACCAAACCCAAAATAGACTGCTCTATAGTTTGCTTCACAACATACTCTTCAACCCACCTCACATACATGTGCAGAGTTTATTTTGCACAGCATAAGCAGTTACTTAGTCCATACAGTTTAGATGGAACTTGAGAACATCTGATAAAACTGCAGTATCCATGATACTTGCATATCTAATTCCCAGAGCACATGATGCTCAGGTTTTCTGCAACCGAGATATAACACACCAATATTTGTTGCGCCTTGCTATTTGTAAGTTCTACATAAACTGATTCTGTGGAATCTGAGGGACAGGTCTGTGTCATTATTAGTAATAGACTTGGACAGGACATTCGGGAAGGCTCACCTCGACGCTGAGATGATCTGAAGATATCTCCATCAATACAGGACAAGCATCAATATCCTCCCCGCTCTGTCAGGATAATGGTCACCGAATTCTCTCTGCTCCCTCACCCTGTCTGTATATCTGTTATAGCACCTACCCCCAGAAAATCCTCATGTCTATCTCCAAATAAGGCTCAGGCACTACCACTCTCACTATTGAATTCAGCAACGTCCTTCCCAGAATTTCTCTATCACCTACGCAATACGCCCACACATTAATAATACTATATGGATTCAAAACTGTCGACTGCCTCATTCCGGACACCTCACAATTCCTCCTAGATCAACCTCCATCAGCACTAACAGCAAGGCCATCCACTCCTGTCCTCACTCCTTCCATCCCTTTCTTCTATTCCAAGAGAAACAGCCTGAAATAGGACAGAAACGGCCAAGCTGGGTGCTGGAGGGCCCAATATCCATTCCCTCACCACCCCCCCACCACACCCACCATGTGGGGCAGAACCTAGTACAAGATGAAGCGGACTGGGGTGCCTCACATGAAATTTGTGGGACATTCATGTCCCACTGACCGATTAAGGAGCAGTGCACAGTGAAAGACAATTCTCACTGTAAACACACTGGCATTTCGAACGACAGTCATTTAACTCTCCCCCCCCCCCCACCAAATACAGTTAGCTCACTGCACAGAGATGTAGACACAGAAATACACAGAATTATTGGTATCACCCCAATATACGAACAAACACAAAATATACAAGGGAATAGGCATACACACGTAGAAACACACGCAGACATATAGAGTCATACAAAAATAGACACAAACATAGATAGAAACACAGGCTGATACACAGAAAGACAAACATAGATGCTCAAATACACAGATGACAAGCAGATGGACAAACATACGCACACATAGACACAGATACAAATTGTTAAGTTTTTTGTTTTATAATGGGATCAAGGATTCTTGGGGTAAGGCAGGAGAATGAGGTTGAGGAACATATAAGAAATTATTGAATGGCATATCAGACTAGATGGGCCGAATGGCCTCATTCTGCTCCTTCTTTCATGTGGTGCTATGCTAACAGGTATTCTCTTCCTGAGACAACAGCAGAGGCTGGGTTTGATACATATTCGATTGGAAAGGTTCAATGGGAATGTGGGACAGGTTTGGAGTCCGGAATAGTTTATGTTTATTCCTAATTATTCTGTCCTTATATCTGCAAAGAGGTGGTGATTTGATGTTCAGTTAACATAGCTTTAAAATAACAGGTTCCACAAAGAAATAAGGACGTAGCTTTCACTTTAGTGTTGAGCTACCTGTGGGGTCCTCATCTTCAGGGAGCAGTGAAGACTCGTTTATAGAGTCATAGAGATGTACAGCATGGAAACAGACCTTTCAGTCCAACCCGTTCATGCCGACCAGATATCTCAACCCAATCTAGTCCCCCCTGCTGGCAACTGGCCCATATACCTCCAAACCCTTCCAATTCGTGTACCAATCCCAAATGCCTCTCAAATGTTGCAATTGTACCAGTCTCCACCACTTCCTCTGGCAGCTCATTCCATACAAGTACACCCTCTGGTTGAAAAACTTTGCCCCATAGGTCTCTTTTGTATCTTTCCCCTCTCATCCTAAACCTATGCCCTCTAGTTCTGGATTCCCCAACACCAGGGAAAAGACTTTGCCTATTTACACTATCCATGCCCCTCATAATTTTGTAAACCTCTATAAAATCACCCCTCAGCCTCTGATGCTCCAGGGAAAACAGCCCCAGCCTGTTCAGCCTCTCCCTGTAGCTCAAATCCTTTAACCCTGGTAAAATCTTTGTAAATCTTTTCTGAACTCGTTCAAGCTTCACAACATCTTTCCGATAGGAGCAAGACCAGAATTGCACGCAATATTCCAACAATGGCCTCACCAATGTCCTGTACAGCAGCAACATGACCTCCCAACTCCTGTACTCAATACTCCGACCAATAAAGGAAAGCATACAAAACGCCTTCTTCACTATCCTATCTACCTGCGATTCCACTTTCAAAGAGCTATGAGCCTACACTCCAAGGTTTCTTTGTTCAGCTACACTCCCTAGGACCTTGCCATTAAGTGTATAAGTCTGAGCTTGACTGATCTTTGTTGGACAGGACAGTCAATGTTTATTGGGAACAGACAGGAGACAGATGGTCAAACACAATCGGATCAGCCATGATAATTCTGAATGGTGCAGCCAAATGACTAACTGTTGCCCCTACCCCGTGTGTTGTTCCCTCAATCCACCCTCAAGGATATTACATGGTAGGGGACCACACCATTAAATCAGACAAAATCGATACAATGACACTGGAGGAGACAATTCTGTCACTCTAATGAATTGCACAGCAACATAGAATGAAGTAATTCAGCTCGTTGAGAACATTACACAGCCCAGCAGAAGGCCATTCAACCCGCCTGAACGGCTACCCAGGAGCAGGGAACATTCACTCTCCTGTCCAGCAAAGATCAGTCGCTAACAGGAAACTGAGAGTAGAGATAAATGTTTATTTTCAGGCTGCAAAGCTGTAACTGATGGAATGCCTCAGAGATCACTGTGGGGTCATCAATGATCAACAATTTGTATCCAAGATCTGAAAGAAGGGGAGGGAATTGTTTGGAGCTCAATTAGCTCGTAATCCAAGATGGTTATTTAATGTGTCATCAAATGAAGGTAGTGAGTCTGCAATGTGTAAAAGACAGGGAAGGTTAGTGAGCTAACCTTCAGTAGAAATAGCATAAGGTAGGTTGTGTATTTTGGCATGAAGAACAAAACAATGGTAAACAATATAAATGCAGAGAGCTTGCAGAACTCTGTGATTCAGGCGGTTTCTATGTTCCTGGGACATGAATCATATGAAGTCAGTCTGCAGATGCAGCAAGTGATTTGGAAGGTAAGTGGAATGATGCTGTTTTTGGCAAAAGGTATCGCAGGAATGTTTAACTGCATCGGTACGAGGGCATTGCTGTGACCACATTTGATGCACTGGGTGCTGTTTTGATCCCCGAAACTAAAATGAAAGGATTTAATTCTTTTCGAAGATTTTCAAAGAGGTTTCCCTTTACTCATTCCTGGAATGCCGGCCTTTTGTTATCGGGGATTATCAGTTTTGATCTTAGCTGAGAAATAGAATTCAACCATCCATGACGTTCTGAAGAGTGCATCAACTGGATGCACATTATCTCTTGTCAGGAAGACTAAAGCTAGAGAATAAATTTTAAGAAAAAGATGCATTTATATTAACACACATACTATGAAGACACCTACCAATATTTACAAATTACACAGACACATGTAAGCATGTCTTCAAATTATAAAGTGGGGACTTTTTTGCGATTGAAACGAATGCACTTGCATATAATCTATAATCGGGTTTTCCAGAGAATGTTCCAGAAGAGCACACCTGGTCCAGTTTGGTGTTCAGTTGACATTATCGTATGTTTCAACACAGAGAGGGAGAAAAATGTCCCCCGCCTGAGAAGCAGCAGCCTATTGATCTCTCTCTCTTACGTTGTTCCATCCGATAGCAAAGTGTGAGACCATAAAATCCCTGTGTTATCTTTACCACTTATGAAGGATTTCTGGTGAGAATTCACTAGAATCTCTCCACTGCCTGAAACAAAGGGAATTCAGCCAAATTCAACTGTTCCAGAGTGAAACCCCACTACCAGTAACTTGTGTGAGCAGAATAACTTCAAAGGCAGAATAACGTTTGGGGCACTGTATCATTTTACCATTTGTTATGAGTCCAACGTTCTGTGTCTCACACTTTTCGAGAAAATGACCTACTCTGAGACCTACATCATTGGTCAGATCACAAAAATTGTTCCATTTAAGATTGGTGTAACCAGTGGAGGAGTGGGACTGGAAAAGGACGGAGTGACCTTCCAACATTGGTTGAAACACAAATGAGAAATTTTCAAAGGGCTGTTCAAGTGGAAATTCCCTTCCCCGGAAGTTTGTGGTGCTGGATGCTTGCATTTATTCAAAATTATATTTGGTGACATTTGACAGACAAGTGAATGCAGACAAATGGCATACAGACAGAAAAATGCTTTTGAGACCACATGCACATCACCCATGGAATTTGTGAGTGGTGAAGCGGTGACAAAGTGTCTAATAGCCCACTCCTGCTGCTCAGTCCAATGTCCCTATGTTCTATTCAGCTCCTCCCAGCTCCTGATATTAGCAGATGGAGGCCACCTGCTCCAAATACGTGGTCCACTGGAACACAGGATGTCATCCTCAAGACTGTCACACACGGTTTGGTGTGAGTTGGAAAATGTTATTTGGAAAACTAGGCTGGTTTCGAAAGACAGCTCTGGTCTCTTTACAGAGTATCTCCTCTCTGCAACTTGTGCTTCATTTGTTGGTCATGTTGGAGACCCAGATTCACTATGAATACAGCCCCCATACCTCACCCTGAGATGACTCACAAAATACTTTACTCTCTGTGACTGCAACATTCAGTAACAGAACGTTCAGGAAAATTACAATTATTAACTTTATAATTACAGAATATGAGAACATAAGAAGCAAGATTAGGTGACTCGGATGATCAACCTATTGCATACCATCATGGCTGACTTACTGTTATCAATAACTGGTCTTTAATGTCCAATTCTTCACACCCTTTAGCACTCTGACAGGCCAAAAAATTCATGTACCACCTCTTTGAATACTTTCCATGATGTAACTCCCCTCACTATCTAGCCCAGATAATTCCTGGCATTGATTACCCTCTATGAGAGGAAAACACTCCCAACACAGACACCATTATCTATTGATATGAACAAGAGGTGAAGACAGGGGCTCAGGAAAGAGTGAATGGCCTTGATGACAAGGTAGCATTTTACTGTGGATGACATCAGGACCACCTACTTATTTGAGATTAATGGGAATTAGGTATACCCACCCCACTGGTTTGGGGTCTTTCAGAGCACAAAGAAAGATGTTTATGGTCGGTGACTGACAATCCTTTCAGTCCTGGGACATCTCTGCAGGAGATCCTCAGGGTAGCTGCCTCAAAACAAACACCTTCATAAGATCAGAAATGGGGATGGTCACTGAAGACCACCCAATGTTCAGAACAATGTGCCACACCTCAGCTCCTGAAACACTCTGTGTCCATGTGCAGTAAGACCTGGACAGCATTCAGGTTTGTGCTGTTAAAGTGTCAGTAACATTCATGTAACAGCAAGGCCAGACACTCTACATTTCCACAGTTAAATGAAGAGCTCATTCAGCTTCTCAGGCACATTAGAAACAGATATGTGGAAGCCATTCAGCCCATCGAAACTACTGAACAAAGAGAGGAATAGCCGATTCAATCCTCCTGCCTGTTCCACAGGAAGAGAAGGGGTCTGATTACCACATCAAGCTGTTAAACAGGAACAGGCAGGGCCAGGTCCGACCCATGAACCTGTTCCATGGGACCTGGAGGAGGCCATTCAGCCCCTCGAGACACTTATACAGGAACAGGAGGGTGTCATTGATGCTCCAACCTGACAAATCAATGGAGCAGAGAATGCACTCTGAGACGGATCCACGATGTTCTTCATGGCTCCATTACCTGTGGGACACTTGAAACTTTAATATGGTATGCTGCCAGTGAGGAAGGTAGCCAGATGCTTTGTCTGAAATCTCAGAGAGGCATCTTCCATCTCTGAGAAGACAGACCCATGTCCTCCATGGATGTCAGAAGCTGGTGGGAATAGTTAACTGTTTTAGAATGAAGGTATTGTGGCTGTTGTCGGGATTGTGGATAACATGACGTTTAATGCAGGATCACACCCTAAATGCACTGTATTAATGTGGGGAGAATTAATTCAAAGACTGATCCTCTGTCTCTCTCAATCAACATATGGAGTGGGGGTGGGATGAGGGGAATGTCCTCGGAGGCTCTTAACCTATTGAGAATCACTCAACCTGAGTTAATAAAACTCATGGAATTTATCATCGTATCAGTGCCTGTTTAGAACATCATGAGTGACTGTCCATCCCCCTTCAGGTTCAATACAATCATCTCTTATTCTCTCACTGAGCTTCACTCTCTGCTCATTGTGCCATCATCCCAGGGATTAGTCTGGTGAAACTTGAGGGAAAGTCTATCCAGAGTACCCCAAATACTGCCTCAACAACACTCACGGGGATGATCGCAAAAATCATTTTCTCTCACTTAGACATCGCCGTTTCTTTCCTGTACCACAAAAAGCCATTCTTTCTCTATGCACTACGACTGACATGGAATGTATAAGTTCCTTACATCTGTACGTCAGCATCAATAAAGCCAACACCAGAGATGCGTATGGAGATGTGCATCACTCTCGGGGAGAATTTCAATGAGATTGAATACACCTAAAATAGGGGATGACACCGACCTGAATAGAAATGAGCTATAGGAATACGGGAAACAGGCAGAGGAAGGGAGCTATCTTTACTTCTGTTGTTCTCTCACAGGATGTATGCAGACCTGGTCAGGGCAGCATGTTATGCCGATCTTGAACTTAATGTTTGGTTCAGCTGTTCCACAGGACAGTAAAGAGAAAAGCACATTCCTGTGGGATTGTAGTGTTACAACACAGGATACATTCTCCTGCTTAATGTAAAACCAACAACAGGGAAATGATTTATCCACAGCAGTAATCCATGATAATTCTAGAGTCCATAACTATTTGAAGTAAACATTAACAACTTTATTTCTTAAAGCATAACAGGGAATAATAGATGAATGAATATTTACAGCTTCTTCCTCTAAGCTATATTTTATCTCTCCCCCCCCCCCCACTATATTAGTTCGATTAGACTCCTAATTAAGATTTACAAAACAAAACTTCTTGTCTCAAAACCGAGAAGCTGTCGGTTCTTCTCCATATTCCTGTCTTCTTTTCTTCTTTGAGATTCTGCTTTTCCAAGTTACGAATCAATAAAGTTACCGAGAGGAAAACTATTTTTCAGGCAGTCTTTGCATGCTGGTAACTTGTCAGATCTCCTCTCAACTGTCAATTTCCCGCGGTCTTGTACCCCCAAACCATTGGACTGTGTCATTGGCTTTTAAGATTATCAATATACTAAATTCACACTTGATTGGAGGTGGGCACTTTGGGTTATAACTTAAACAGTTTGGCTGAATTTGTTTTTGTCTTGAGAAAATAAACTAATCGACCAAATGTTACATTAAATCTATTTTTCGAAGACTTGGTGCTGTCAGGTAGTTATTGCTGGCTTTTAATTCTGTTAAAGGTGCAGAACACCCACATGTTCCTCACAGAAGTCACACTGAAACCTGAATAGAGAAGAATGACCCATTGACTTCGCTTAAGGTTTTGGGGCAAGCAGATGGGCTTTAATGGCAAATGAAAATTGTTGATTTAATTTCCCTCATGAGATTTCAACAGACTATTATTCTGTGGCTCTAGAGTATGAGTCTTGAACACCATAAACTGCCGTCCCGTATGTACAGAGAACAAGTTAAACATCCTCAGAGCAATTTTTTTAGTGATGGACATATGGTTAGAAGGAACTTGAAACTGTTAAACAAAGGCACAAATTCTGGTTTATTCAGAAGTTGCAATGAGACTGAGACGGGACTGGAGTATCATGACGGTGATATTGGACAGGATTCGTGCGTGGGGACGAGATGGAGATGTAAATTTGTGAAGGACAAAATGGGTTATGGAGTTTGAGAACAGTCTGGTTCCTTCTTGCATATCAGTGAGTAATTTAGAAATAGTAGTTTGACACTGATTAATATAAGGAAAGGAGGTTTTGTTTGTAACTGAAGACATTGTCTTGCAATTTTCAAATTTTATATATCATGAGCAGAAATTCAGTTCAACCCAGTTTAGTAGACAAATATAATGACTTACCAGGTACACCAACTATAGCGAGGATGGGATAGTAACCACCTTGAATAATCCAAAGGATATCCTGGATCCGTGATGCTAATGATATCCAAGGCTGAGAAAGGTAGTAAAGACCCAAGGATAAACTCCTGACTGTTATTGTAATATTCCAGTCTAATATTCTCAGATTCTGATAGATTGTTGAACCATTCCAGTCTAATGATCTCAGATTCTGATCCATTGTTGTACCATTCCAGTTTACTAATCTTAGATTCTGATCCACTATCAGAACATTTCAATCCAAGGTCCTCACATTCTGAACCATTATTCTAACGTTCCAGTCTAATGTTCTCAGATTCTGATTTCTACTCCCCCTCTCTCTCGAGCTGATGATCCCTGTTAGTGCTGTCAGTGATGCTCCGACTCATACTATGGGATAACACACTGAAAAGAGCCCACTTATCATTCAACGATGGAAACTCTCCACTGGGATAATTCGGATCCACGGAGATTGACATTAATCACAGTCACTGAACAAATAGCTCCAGTTAAACCCTTTCAATTTACCATTGATTTTATTAAAATTCTAAAGAACGTATAAAATTTATACATTTGGCATGAGATATGTGGGAGTGACTGAGGAACGGAATATTGGAGATGGTAGATTGATTGCGTGCAATCATTCAATCTGCCTTGGATATGGTAATAATGACAAAGGATTGTCAGAACATAAACAAGTTTCTACGTTTATAAATGGAAACATACAATCTGCAACTACTGATCAGTGATAATAATGTCAGTAAAATATGGAGAGAACTTTTCTAGTCCAGAATCTGACAGGAAAATGTGCCTACGATAACATGAGTGATAAAGGACAACTGACATGAATATGTCAACAGAGAATATGACGTGACACACAATTCAGATGAGTATTCGAGAATCAGAGAAGGCAGGTGAGGGTCATGCTGTTAATGTTATCGATGTCAATCAACTGTGATTATTTTCCATTGGATTTCAATTGCAGTGTGATTATGATATTGGGGACATGGCTGCTGAGACTGGAGTGAGGAAACATGATATTTCCCACTCATCACTAGTGAAACGTTACTCTTTGTAAATCATTTGAAGATCAAATTTCAGGATACAGCTCCAATGAGGAATGAGGAGAGCCAATATTAACCATGCAAACAGAAGATATTGGAGCAGAAATTTGGACATTAGGCCCCTTGAGCCTGCTTCACCATTCAATGATGGCTGTTTAGCTTCTCAACCCCATTCTCCCGCTTTCTACCTTTAATCCTTGATCCCCTTTACAGTCAAGAACCTATCTGTCTCACTCTTAAATGTACTCAATGATCTGGACTCGACAGCCCTCGGTGGCCTCTGTGGCAGTGAATTCCATAGATTCACCACTGTCTGGCTGGAGATGTTTCTCTTCATCTCTGTTTGAAAAGATCTTCTCTTTACTCGGTCCCTTTGGGTACTCGCCTCTCCTACCATTGGATATCTCTTCCCAAAATCCACTCTGTCCCACGGCATGCAGTATTCTGTAAGTTTCAATTAGACCTCCTAACATCTTTCTGAACTCTATCAACTACAGACCCAGAGCCCTCAAATATTCTTCGTATGTTAAGCTTTTCATTCCTGGCACCATTCTTGTGAATCTCGTCTGAAAACGCTCCAGGACCAGTACATCCTTCCTGAGATATGGGACCCAACGCTGCGCACAATAATCCAAATGTAGCCTGACCAAAGCCTTGTAGAGCCTTAGAAGTACATCCCTGGTTTTATATTGAAGCCTTCTTGAAATAAATGCCATCATTGTATTTGCCTGCCTAACTACTGACAAACTGCAAGTTTACCTTTCAAGACTCCTGGACTAGAACGCCCTAGTCTTTTTGCACTTCAGATTTCTGAATTTGCGTGCTATTTATAAAATAGTCTATGCCTCTATTCATCCTGTTAAAATGCTTATCCACACTTTTCCACATTGTACTATCCCTGCCACTTCTTTGTTCACTCTCCGACCCTGTGAAAATCCTTCAGCAGGTGAAAGTGAGGACCGCAGATGCTGGAGATCAGAGTCAAAAATTGTGGTCATAGAAAAGTACAGCCTGGCAGGAAGCATCCGAGGAGCAGGAGATTTGACGTATCAGGTATAAAGCCTTCATCAGGAATGTGGGGTGGGCGGAAAGTGCCAGAGAGATAAATGGGAGGGGCTGGTGCTGGGAGGAAGGTCGCTTGGAAGGTGACAGCTAGATGAAGGTGGGTGGTGATAGTGATAGTTCAGAGTGGAAGGTGGAGTGGCTAGATGGGAAGGAAGATGGACAGGTAGGACAGTTCAAGAGGGCGGTTCTGAGTTGGAGGGTTTGATCTGGGATAAGGTGGAGGGGAGATGAGGAAACTGGTAAGATTGTCCTTGATACCGTGTGTTGGAAGGGTCCCAAGGCAGAAGATGATGCGTTCTTCCTTCAGACGTCAGGTAGCTAGAATTTGACAGTGGATGAGGCCACAAACCTGCAAAGCCTTGGCGGAGTCGGAGGGGGAGTTGAAGTATTCAGCCACAGGTCAGGGGGGTTGTTGGGTGTGTGTGTCTGAGAGTGTTCCCTGAACTGTTCTGCAAGTTGACGTCTTCTCTCGCCAATGTAGTGGAGACCAGGAGCAATGGACACACTAGAAGAGGTATTTGGATGCACAGGATGTTATCTGACTGATGTGGAAGGATCCTTTGGGGCCTTGGGTGGAGGTGAGGAGGGAGGTGTTGGCACAGGTTTCATACCTGTTGTTGTGGCAAGGGAAAGTGCCGGGAGTGGAAGGTGGCTTGTTGGGGTTGCGTGGACCTGATGAGGGAGCTGTGAGGGAATGGTCTCAGCAGTATGATGATAGGGGTAGGGAGGGAAGTATATCTCTGTTGGTGAGGTCTGACTGTTGGTGGCAGAAATGGCGGAGGATGATGCGTTGTATCCTGAGGTTGGTGGGATGGAAGGCATGCACCAGAGAGGTTCTAACTTGTTGTAGTTGGAAAGGTGAAGCTCAAGGCCGGAGTTTTGGGCAGTTGAGGAGATGCGCCAGAGCACCCTCCTGCAGCCAAACCACCTCCTCAATGCTACCTGTCCCTATATCTATCTTTGCACAGTTTGAAAGCTTAACCCAAATGCCCTCAGTTCCGTCATATAGATAATGAATGCACAAAGTGAAAAGTTGTGGTCCCAAAACTGAGTCTTGTGGAACACCACTTGTCACTGGCTGCCATCCTGAGAAGGACACTTTAGTCCACACTCTCTGCCTTCTGTCAGACAGCCAAACTTCAACTTCCACCTTGCCTCTAACACCATGGACGCATATCTTTCTCAATAGCCTCATGCATGACACCTTGTCAAAGGATTTTTGAGGTGCAGATGGATAACATCTATTGGTTCTCCTTCATCAAATCTGCACATTACTCCCTCAATGTATTCTAGCAGGTTTGTCAGGCATGACCTCCCCTTGATGAAACCATGCTGACTCTGTCCTATTTTACCAAATACCTCCAAGAATTCAGAAATCCCATTCTTCACGATGAATTCCATGATGTTACCCACAACCAAGTCTGCAAATCAGTCTGCAGTTTTCCATCTTCTGCCTAACTCCCTTATTAAACCGGGTGTCATGTTAGCAATTATACAGCCACTTGGCCCTTTCCTGATTTTAGTCATTCCTGAAAGATTACCACTTTCGATGTACTAACTCTTCAGCGATCTCCCTTACAAGGCTGGGGTGTAATCCATCTGGTCCAGGTGAGTTATCCACATTCAGGCCATTCCGTTTTCTAACATGTTCTTCTTGGTGATGGCCACTGTATTTAGGACTGCCCTCTCACTCTCTTCAATTCTTGGGAAATTACTCGTGTATTCCACCGTGAAGACTGATGCAAAATTCCTCAGCCATTTCTTTGCTTCCCACTACTGTCTTTCCAGCATCATTTCCCAGTGGTCCATATTCACATTTATGTCTCTTTTGCATTTTATATATCTAAAGAATCTCTTACAGTTTCCTTTATATTACTGGTTAGCTTAGCCCCATACTTAATGTTCTCCCTCCTTATTTATTTTTTCTTGCCTTCTGTTGGCCTCAATTATCCAGTTCCCCACTGCCCTTCACTCTGCTTGCTCTTTTGCTTATATGCAATCCCTGACTTCCCTTGTCAGCCCTGGTTGCCTCATCCTCCCTGTACCATACCTCTATTACTCAGCACGCATCACTGCAGTGTCTTTTAAATTATCATGGAATCTCCAGCCATTGCTGTTACCCTGTCTTTCCGGCTAGACGCCTGTCCCGGTCAATTCTACCCAGCTTCTCCCTTATGCCTCTCCAGTTGCCTTTATTCAGCTGAAATACTGTTATCTCTGATTCTATCTTCTCTCTCAAATTTCAGAATAAATTCAACCATGTTCTGATCACTGCTTCTGAAGTTTTCCTTCACCTTAAGCTCCCTTATCTAGCCTTCATCATTAAATCCAGTGTCATCTGTTCCCGAGTGGGCTCCACCACACGATGCTCCAAAAAGCCATCCCGTAGATATTCCTCAAATTCCTTTTCTTGCGATTCACTACCAAATTGGTTTCCCATTTCACTTGCATATTGAAATCCCCCATGATCACTGTAACGTTGTCTTTCCTACAGATCTTTTCCATCTCCTGGTGTATCTTGTGCCCCAGCTCCTGACTACTCTTTGGAGGCCTCTGCAAGTCTCCAACTGTGGTTGTCTTACCTTTGTGGTTCCTCAATTCTACCATGCAGATTCTACACCATCTGACCTTACTTCCTTTCTTATTGTTGATTAAATTTCATTTCTTATTAATAATGTAAATCCACTCTCTCTATCTTTTCGATACGATATATGTCCTTGAATATCCTGATTCCCTTGCAGCCACTTCTCTGTGATGCCCATTACGTCCTCCTACCAATTTCAATCTATGCCACAAGCTCGTATACCCTATTCCTTATACTGCTCGCATTCAGATATAACCCTTCAATCTTGTGTTAACGTTCCCTCTTCTATTGCCATTTGTTTGTCCAGTGTGATTGAAGTTTGATTGCTTACACTTTCCATACACTCTGTTCTATTTGCGTCTATGCTGAAGATTTTAATAACCTCTCTTGAGCTCTGTGCTCTTACCTCCTCTTTACTTATTAAACCCTATAACGAAACCCCTACCCCGCGCGCACACACACACTCCTAATCAGTTTAAAGCTGTGTCGACATCCTTGGTTAGGATTCACTTGGACTCTGGTCCCAGCACGGTTCAGACGAAGACTGTCCCATCAGAACAGGTTATTTCTTCCTCAGTAATAAAATGTGTTTAAAGTTTGTGAGAAGATTTGTAGCTCGGGTGCTCATTGTTGTATTTCTGTTCGCCGAGCTGGGAATTTGTGTTGCAGACATTTCATCGCCTCTCTAGGTGACATTCTCAGTGCTTTGGAGCCTCCTGTGAAGCACTTCTGTGATGTTTCCTTCGGCATTTATAGTGGTTTGAATCTGTCGCTTCCGGTTGTCAGTTCCAGCTGTCCATTGCAGTGGTCGGTATATTGGGTCCAGGTCGATGTGCTTATTGATTGAATCTGTGGATGAGTGCCATGCCTTTTGGAATTCCCTGGCTGCTCTCTATTTGGTTTGTCTTATAATAGTAGTGTTGTCCCAGTCGAATTCATGTTGCTTGTCATCTGTGTGTGTGGCTACTCAGGATAGCTGGTCGTGTCGTTTCATGGCTAGTTGGTGTTCATGGATGCGGATCGTTAGCTGTCTTCCTCTTTGTCCTATGTAGCGTTTTGTGCAGTCTTTGCATGGGGTTTTGTACACTACATTGGTTTTGCTCATGCTGGGTATCGGGTCCTTCGTTCTGGTGAGTTGTTGTGTGAGAGTGGCTGTTGGTTTGTGTGCTGTTATGAGTCCTAGTGTTCGCAGTAGTCTGGCTGTCAGTTCGGAAATGCTCTTGATGTATGGTAGTGTGGCTAGTCCTTTGGGTCGTGACATGTCGTCGTTTCACTGTCTTTCCCTGAGACATCTGTTGATGAAATTGCGGGGCCATCCGTTTTTGGCGAATACCTTGTATAGGTGTTCCTCTTCCTCTTTTTGCAGTTCTGGTGTACTGCAGTGTGTTCTGGCCCTTTTGAATAGTGTCTTGATGCAACTTATTTTGTGTGTGTTGGTGTGGTTGCTTTCGTAGTTCAGGATTTGGTCTGTGTGTGTGGCTTTCCTGTAAACCTTTGTGGTGAATTCTCCGTTCGGTTTTCTCTGTACCATTACGTCTAGGAATGGGAGTTGGTTGCCCTTTTCTTCCTCTCTAGTGAATCGGATTCCTGAGAGTGTGGCGTTGATGATCCAGTGCAATTTCAACAACAGATGCCGAGGGGAAAGACAATGGAACGAGGACATTCCGCAACCTAAAGGACTAGCCACACTACCATACATAAAAAACATTTCTGAACTGACAGCCAGACTACTGCGACCACTAGGACTCATAACAGCACACAAACCAACAGCCACTCTCAGACAACTCACCAGGATGAAGGACCCGATACCCAGCATGAGCAAAACCAATGTAGTGTACAATACCCCAAGGAAAGACTGCACAAAACACTACATAGGACAAACAGGAAGACAGCTAACGATCCGCATCCATGAACACCAACTCGCCACGAAACGACACGACCAGCTATCCTTAGTGGCCACATACGCAGATAACAAGCAACATGAATTCGACTGGGAGAACACTACTATTATAGGTCAAGCCAAACAGAGAACAGCCAGGGAATTCCTAGAGGAATGGCACTCATCCATAGATTCAAACAATAAGCACATCGACCTGGACCCAATATACCGACCACTGCAATGGACAACTGGAACTGACAACCGGAAGCGGCAGATTCAAACCACGATAAATGCCGGAGGAAAGATCACAGACGCGCTTCCCAGGAGGCTCCCAAGCACTGAGGATATCACTTAGACAGGGGACAAAACGTCTGCAACATAAATTCCCAGCTCGGCGAACAGAACCACAACAATAAAATGTGTTTATTCAACACAAAATACTGGGACAAAAAAACAAGCGTTTCAGCACATACCAAAACATGAAAAATACAAAGAGACAAGTCTGTTAAAATTCACTTACGATGTGGAGCTATATGAATTGAAATGTGAATTACAAAACCACGGACGAGGTATTCAAGCTTTATTGGTCATTATTTGACCCACAGCTGAGGTACTGATTTCCCCCCAGTCAGTGATCCACCTCAGTGAGACACTCTCGCCCTGTCTCACACATTGTCTAGTTGGCTCAGAATTTTTAAATTAATTCACCTTCTCCCTGGAACCAATCTATTGTTATTTTGGAACTTGTTCAGCAGTCAGCAACACGGTCCTGTGAAATTATTGGCGATAAATGATCTGGGATGGCAGCATAGTGCTCACAGGGTACGGCACCAGACAAAGGGCTTGCAGTCTGTGGGAATTTCTAAATAAAATTTCTGTATGTTTGTCCTCATGCTGTCTTCTGATCTAACTTCATACTCGTCTGACACCCCTTGCTCTCACTCACTCTGTCGCTCCATTTTCCCTCCATTCCTTTTATCTCTCTTCACTTCCTTTTTCTCTGTCAATTTTTCTCTCTCTCACGCACACACACACAGTTCACTCTGTTTTCAAATTGTGATGTTGGAGAGCTCATCGTTGTACAATTGGCTAAACGGCTTCGTTCAGTGCTCTATTAATTCTGAAGCTCTCTGAACCACTATGAAGACTTCAGCACAATAAAGACATCAGGTGCCTGGAGAGACAAGCTGGTCCTGCGAAGGACACAGTGCAGAATTATCCTTTATCTCTTCCTGTTGCCTGTTGTGCAGTGGCCTTGAAATATCTGTTCAAACAAAATAGATTGAAATTCGTGCAGGCGGGAGGACGATCACCAGATGATTATGCTGTCAGGATTTAACAAGCAGATCCCACATACAAAATGTGGATTTCCCCATAAAAAAAAACAAAATGTGGATTTGCCTGATAGCAGTTCCTCCCAATTGAGATGGCCTAGCTCTGCCTGATGCTCACGTAATTTGCCTTCCGCCAATTCAGTAGCTTCACACAATGTCCTGACTTATCCATGTTCGTAACTATCTTAAATCTGAAGGAGCTGTGACCACTGTTTCTAAAATTATGTCCCACTGAAAGGTCAGTCACCTGGCCAGGCTCATTAGCCGATACGCGGTCCAGTATGGCGCTTCCTCTGGTTGGAGAATCCACAAACTGTTGCAGTTAATAAATTCTGCCCCGTCGAAGCCTCTTGCTCCAAGGGGCTCCCAGTCATTATTGGAGATATTAAAGTCACTTACTATGACCACTCTGTTTTTAATACACCTTTCCTTAATCGACGTACATTTCGGTTCCTCAATCCCTCCGTGGCTGTTGGAGGGATTATTGTAACGCAGTGCTTGCAGCCATCTTATTTTTGAGCTTTAACCATATCGCTGCAGTGGATAGTCCCTCCTGTATGTCCTCTTCAAGTACAGATGTAGCATTCTCCCGATTATTAAAACACCTCGTCCACCTCTTTTACCTTTCTCTCCATCTCGCATAAAACAATGAAACCCTGGAATGTTAAATGGCCAGTCCTTTCCCTCTCTCAACCAAGTCTCTGTAAAGCTGCAACATTATAGTCCAATGCACGGATTCAGGCTGTCAGTTCATCGGTCTTAACCATAATAATTCTTCCATTGAAATAAAAACACTTCAGCCCAACTCCATCAGATCCTGACCGGATATTTGGTTTGAGTTTCCCTGATGTAAATTCTCGTTGTCTATTCTCTGGTAATAGGAGATTAGAAAAGACTGTCAGTAAAGTAGAAAATATTGCAAACTGACAATTTCTGTTTCCTCCATTGTCCCTTCTATATGAACATTTCATTACACACTGTCCAATTCCAATAAACTACTGGATAGTAATTATGCTTCAAACAACAGTCTCCAGCCTCTCAATGCACATTTTTCAACTCTCTCTGGACCCATTGGATTGACAGTTTTCTGTTCCCTCTCAACCAAATCTCTGTAATAGTTATATCATAGTTATATATACTCATTCAAACTCCAAACTCCAAGCTCATCTGTCTTGCCTGTCATACTGCTCATATTAAAATCAGCATACTTCCGACTGCCAGTCCCACTGTGTTCACTCCACACTGCCAGTTTGTTGCTGGTCTTAGCTGTACTGGGATTAGTCGCCACCTACTCTTCAGTCATGTGCTTGTGGACGTACTCCCCCCCTACCACACCCCCCCCCCACCACACTAGTTTAAACCCTCCTGAGCGACAATAGCAAACCTGCCTGCCAGGAGATTGCTGCCGGTTCACGTCCATCCCGTCCTTCTTGTGTATTTCATACTGACCCAGGATTCCCAATGACCCACATAGCGGAGATTGCTGCCAGTTCAGATGCATCCAGTCCTTCCTGTCTATATCCTACCGACCTGGGAATCCCAATGATCCACATATTGCAAGTGCTGCCTACCCTACCAGCTCTTTGGCCATGTTTTTAACTATACTGCCTTCCTATTCCTAACTTCACTGGCACGTGGGATAATCTCGTCTATCCAACATTCAAAAATCCTTTCAGCATAACTCCGGCACGATCTTTACTTTGAAATGGATAGACTTGACAATAAAAACTTAGTGTGATCTCATTAACTATGAAAGTGGAGCCCAACGAATCAGTCGCAATGACCATAGGATCTGATATCTTTCACCTTCACCAAACCTGTGTGACAAGGTATACATATGGAGTATCTATTTGTAGATGGACGTGGATAAACAGAAATTAGTCTAAAAGACCTGAAAATGTCAGAACAGCTGGCTGTCATTCAGCCTGTTTACTCTGCTTTGCTGTTCAATTGGATTTTAGCTATTCTGTTCCTTTTAATGGCTGGGGCTTTACCCCAGATCCCTAGCGTGTCAGAAAGTGCCCAGTGTCTTTGTGCGCCCCTTGCGCAGGGAGCATCCAGTGCCAGGCGATGGGTTTGTGGGGAACCCCGGGATGGCTCGGTGAAAGGCTGCATGCAATAACGGATGGACTCAGGGCTCGAGAGAGACGGAGTCGGTAATCAGAGACATGCACTCACATCAGTAGCTGGGCAAGATTCCCATGTACTCGGGGAGCCCGAGCACCAGTGCCACTTTTACAATAAACCCGTCATATTTGCAGCAATTCTCCATCAAATACAAGTAAATATACTGCAGGTGGCAGAAACCTGAAACAAACATAGAAACATACTATGAAGAGAGAAACGAGTTAATTCTCCCAATGCAGACACGGGGAGATTGTAAAAAAACTCCACAAAGACAGGGTCCAGAGATTGGAATTATTCTTATTTGAATGAAAATAGTCTTATCAGTGATAGGCAACATGGTTTTGTGCAGAGAAGGTCATGTCTTACCAAATCAATAGATTGTTTGAGGAAGTGACAAAGTTGATTGATGAAGGGGGACTGTAGATGTCATGTACGTGGACTTCAGGAAGGCGTTTGGTATGTTTCCCCATGGTCGGTGTATGTCGAAAGTGAAGTCACATGGTGCACGAGCTGATGGATAAAGAACTGGCTGGGCAACAGGAGGCAGAGAATAGTAAGGGGAGGGAGTTTCGCAAAATGGATAACTGTGACCAGTGGTTTATTTTAAGATGTTTCTGGAAAGATAAATGAATGGCCTGGGAACAAAGGGATACAGATCCTTAGAAAATAGGCGACAGGTTTAGATAGAGGATTTGGATCGGCGCAGGCTCGGACCACCGAATGGCCTGTTTCTGTGCTGGAGTGTTCTTTGTTATAAGATTAGCAATGACCCATCAGACCCCAGTAATGGTGTCCTCCAACCTCTTCCCTCAGACGAAAAGGTACAGAAGCTTAAAAACACTGAGCAGCTGGTTCAGGAACAGCTTCTTCCTGACTGTTATTAGACTGATGAGTGGACTCCCTAATCTCAGATAATGCTGATCTTGTTCCTGTTGATCTCGCCCCGCACACGCCCTGTGCATCGTAACCTGCATGGCTCTCAAACATATTTTATAGCCATTGTTCTGTACATGATTGCTTACTATGCTTTGTCTGCATTTCTTGGTAAAGGTCAAAGTAAATCCTCACCTCCCTTCCCCCAGTTACTACAGTGCTCACTTCCACCTGTCGCTGGTCCACAGCCCCAGAATCTCCCATTCACCACCCCCAGCACACTGTGACCCCATCCCCACTCCCTGTGTGCTTTGTATCTCACTATTTCTCTCACACTGTCTGTTTCCTAGTATTTTCCTTTGATCTGTCTTCTTTTTCTTTCCCATAACTTACTATATCCCCTTCTCCCTGTTCTTGTGAATGTTTGTTTCTTGTTTTGTTTCCTTTCTCTGTTTTACTGACTGTCCTTCTGTTTGCCTCGCTGTGTTCTCTCTCTCCTTCTACATGTCCATCTCTTTCTCTCTCGTTGTGATAGTGATGGCTTCTCTATTCTTTTGAAGCATGTGATGGCTCTTTGGTTGGATGTTGGCAATACAATAAATTCAATTATGTTTTGGTATCTTAAACATAATTTAAATTTATTGGTTAAATTTCAATTGTTGTCAAAACAGCAACCAGAACTTGGATCTCCATTGAACAAACAATTCTTACATCTAAATATTTTGGAACTGCCTTCTCCCAGTGCTCTGCATACTGGCAACTGAAAGCATTCTATTCACGTGCATAATAGTGTGACGGTAACAGCTCTTCCCAGGACCATAAGAAACTACAGACGGTTTTGTGCACAGCCCATACTATCATGGAGGACAACCTTCCATCCATTTATACTTCTCATTGTCAGCGAAAGTCTGGCAACATCAAATATCTCTCCCAAACTGGTAATGATCTCCCACAACCTCTTCCAAAAGGGAGGAGTTACAGAGGCTTGAAAACATGGACCAGTATGCTTAGGAACACCTTCTTCCCTACCGTAATTAGACTGACGAATTGAAATCTCTAACTTTTCAAATAATATTAATCTTGCTAAATTCGATCTTGAATCGCACTGCTCCTGTGTTGCTGTCACCTTGTGTGCCTCACTCTGTCTAAGTGCCCTGTGAGGCTCAAGGACTTCTCAAGGGCAATCAACAAAGTGAACTAATGCTGGCCCAGCCAGCGATACCTATATCCCATTAATAAATATAAGAACATGACAATACTCAGGGAACACAGACAGGTGGGATCAAATCGCTTTAAACATGATCTTAGATTGATAGAAATATCCCTCGGTATCTGAAAGTAGAGTGTTCCGACAAAGCCTTTCATAAGCTGATATGGCATAAAGTGAGGTATCAGTAATTTATGTGGGGAAAATTTACTTTTCTTGTTAAAAGTGGAATTCCTCTTCGGATTTCTTTTGATTAGTGAAAACAGGACGTAATGGAGGTTTTTCGGAAAGGGAAATGGCAAAATGCGATTTTTTTAAAAGCGGGGGATACGTGTAGCAGCATGGGCGTGATATTCAGGAAGATTTGAAAAGTTAAAAATAAATGAGGTGATTCTCACATTTTATTTCCACCCCAGCTGATCATCATTCCCTTTGTTTGCTCTTTGTCTTCTATCTCTCTCTCTATCGATTCAACTCACTCCTCCTGCCCTTCAAAGCAGACTTCCCTGTCACCAGCATTGTTACACTATTTTCCAGCTGCTTTCAGTTCAGAAAAGCTTCCCAGCACTTTCTGATCTTTTCCTTGCATTATTTATGCAATTTCAGATCTCCAGCATCTTTCAAATTTGTTTAACCTTCAAATTTGTTATTCCATGGGAAGTCGGCATCTCTGCCCAGGGCAACATTTGTTAAGCATCACTAATTGTCCTGACTCTGACGACATTCCACAAGCCAATAGAAAGTCAAGCACATTGATATGGGTCTGAAGTCACACTTAACCCAGAACGGGTAGTAACATTAGATTTCTTTACCGAAGGTCATCAGTGAAACAGGAAAATGTTCAGACAAAATGTGGTTTTATAGTTGTTTTTCGTGAAATTCACTTTTATTCCAATTCTTATCATTTTTATTTAGTTCTGCCATCAGCTGTGGTAGGACTTGAAACAAATCGCTTGAAATAATGTCTTTCGTTTAATAAGCTTTGCTCCTGAATTACATCCAGCGACATTCCTACTCTGATACATTGTCCTAATCATGAAGGAACGTCTGAGACAAGAACAATTTTGTGATTGAAATACTTGTAACTGGAAAAGTGGCCAGAAGAGAGCTTGAAACATAAAGTCTGAATTTTACCAACGAGCAGACAATGTTTTGTTCAGCCACAGCACTGACGCAGAGATGGAGACTGGGGATATTATGACCTGGTAGTGGACAGGGTTCGTGACAGAGAGAACAAGATACATAAATCAGTTCAGGGCAATAAGAGATCTCGAGGTTGTGCACAGTTTTGTTCTCAGATGTTTGTAAGGGAGTGGTCTGCAATTCAGATGAATGGAAACTGCAATTGAAATTGAAGATAAAAGTTTTTTTCATTGGCAAATATAGATAATAGAAATTGCAATGAAGTTCAAAATTGTTTATGGGCTTAATGAATGGACAGAGGTAGAGAACACCAACAATAGCGAGAATAGGTTATGATTTGGAGATGCCGCTGTTAGACCGGGGTGTACAAAGTTAAAAATCACACAACACCAGGTTATAGTCCAACAGGTTTAATTGGAAGCACACTAGATTTAGGAGCGTCGCTCCTCCACCAGGAGTAACACACTCTCCACTCCGCCCAATCAGCACCACTAATATCCGATAAGGTAGACATTTCCGACAGAGGGAAATGTTGAAAAGACCCAAGGAAAGCCTCCTCTCCATTTGTGTAATTATCCAGTCCATTATTCGCAGATTCAGATCTGTCCTCTCCACGTCTCTCCAGCTGCTGATCTCTGTTACTGTTGGAGCTGATGCATCTGCTCCTACACTGGGATAGCGCACTGAGTGAAGCCCCTCACCAATAGGGCACAGTTACAATGCATGTAGACTGACATCAATCGCGGTCACTGAGCAAACAGGTCTAGCTTTCAATACAGCACATTCAGTTCACAATATATCTGGACTGGACTGGACTGGATTCTGACATTGCTGGCTATTGGTCACATCTCCCATCGCCAATTCCTCGAGTGAAGTCAGTTGTGAGGGAGAATGATGGAAGTTTTCTGATCGCAGGCTAGAATACTCTGCCTTGATGTACGTTTGCAATGCTGTCGTCATCATACCCGGAATCTCTGCCCCTCCACAAAATAAAGAAACACAGTCAGGATGTTGTTACTGTGCAGATCTCTCCTTCACGGGAACAAACCCCAGCCAACAGACTGTCACTGGGCACAATTGCCCTGAACATAGACAGGAAGTGTGGACTTCTCTGAATGGTCCTCTCACTGCTCTAATAAAGAAACGTTGGACCTTCCATATAGAATATGCTTCAGTAATTAATTTATACAAATTGACAAACATCTTAATGCAGTTTTATTTGCTGTAAAGCAATAATTTTTCACCTTTTTCCCCCTCAGCCCAAAACCAAAAGTGAACTTATTCATTAAGACTTATGAATTAATAAGTCAGATTTACCTCGTAGATCGTGCGAAATGGGGATAGTGGCTGTGGAGACTGCATGGGGAGTACAATGATATTCCCCAGTCATCATCACTCGTAACGTCAGATGGAATTAAATATAGTTCACAACAAGGAACGAGCCAACGTTTGGGATATGTAATGCTCAATGACAATGTGAACTGAACCGGATAATTTTAAATGTGATAAAGTGAACTATATTTTATATACACACCATTTCATCATTGGGAATACAGATTGAGTAGTGTCACCGCATCTGAAGCATTAACTTTGATGTCTCTTCACAGATACGGCTAGACCTGCTGAGCTTTCCCTCCAACGTCTGTTTTTGTTTGAGATTGATCATGTTGTTCGTATCTGGCAGGATGCTTACAATTAAAAACAGATGCTAATAACAAAATGTACAGGGGTGTGGTGACAATACAAGAGAATGACAGTAGAAATATCGCTCATTCCAAACTGGAAAAGACAATGGGCTGAGTTTTCACCACGTTTGCTGTAATAATTCTATGTTATGCATTGAAAGCTTTTGGAGATTGGGGAGACAAGCTTGTTCAATGAAGGACACAAGTGTTCCATCATCAAAAATCTATTGCTATTATTTCATGAAGTTCAGCTGCCTCTAAAATGTATTGTCAAACAAAATAGATTTCCTGAGATTTACAAGATGTTGAGATTTTCTTTTTACTTTCGATCTTAAAGAAGAGACAGATTTCGGCTGTAATTCAGGTATCACAGACACACCAACAGTAATAGAAACATGAAAGTACCACATTGTCCAAACATTACCAAGGTCAACATGTAGACCTGTCAAGAAACATGCAATAAAGTGATAATGGAAACATGAAATGCAAACAGAAAATGCTGGATAAACAAAAAACGTGAGGATGTGTCTGCAGAGAGCAGCAGAATTAACATATGTAATATGATGTGACACTGTTCTGAAAAGTCCTATTAGAATCAAAGGTTAATGTTTTGCATCTCTGTTCAGATGTTGCCAGATTTACTGAGTTTTGCTCCAGCTCTTTTGATTTCTTTCTTCTTTCTGAACTGTGACAAAGTGTCTGTTCTGAATGATAGCAGCAAAGCTGTTATCTTAGTTGAATCTCGAGTAATTTGTTATTGATTTTAAATGAGAAATTACAAAGTTCCTATGTTTGACAGGGCTCTAAATCTCGATGACGTATTGCATTGTGAGACCTTGCGATGAAAATGTTGAAACAAAACAGAAGTTGCTGTAAACGCTCAGCAGGTCTGGCATCATCTGTGCAAAGAAATCAGAGTTAACGTTTCAGGTCCAGTGCCCCTTCCTCAGAACTGATAGTAACACGGAAAATGTTGGTTTATATGCAGAAGAGACTGGATAGCTCTTAATGGAGACTGTTAGTAGCTAACAATAGGGTGTGAGTAATGGAAGGCTATGTGACAACTCGACCCGGTGTATGGATAGGGGGCTAGGACATCGGGGATTTCAGGCCCAAAAATTATTGAACTTGATTTTGAGTCTAAAGGACTGCAGTGTCCACACATGGAAAATGAGGTGTAGTTCTTTTAGCTTGCGTTGAATTTGCCTGGAACACTGCAGCAAGCCTGACACAGAGATATTGGTCAGGGAACCGGATGGGCTGTTCAACTGGCAGGCAAATGAAAGCTCAGAGTCATCTGCAGCGGTCCAACTTGGATGTTCTGTGAAGCGGTCACCCAGTCTACCCTTCATTTCCCCAATGTAGAGGAGACCACATTGTGAGCAGCGCATGTAGTAGACCGGATTGTGGGAAATGTTGGTAAGGTGCTGCTTCACCTCGAAGGTAAAGTTGGGCCCTTTGATACTGATGAGGAGGGAGGTAAATGGGAATGTGTCACACCTCCGGCAGGGAAAGTGAAGTGGACCTCTGGTGGGAGTGAATAAAGAGTAGACCAGTGTGTCCTGGAGGGAATAATCCCTCTAGAAGGTGGACAATGGAGGAGAGGTGAATATGTGCAGGTGGGGCATCTCGCTGAAGGTGGGGGAAATGTGGGCTGATGACCCTCTGCATGTGAATGCGGCTGGGATAGTAGGCAAGTGCAAGGGAAACTCCGTTGCGAGAGGGAAGGGGAGGGGCAGGCTAGAAGTGCAGGAGATGGGTCAGACTCAGTTGAGGACCCTGTTGACAACAGTGATGGGGAATCCCTTGATTGAGGAACAAGGTGGACATTTGAAAGGCTTCCTTATTGAATTGAGTATCATCAGAAGCAATGCGGTGGAGACGGAGGAACTGGGGGAATGGAATTGACTCTATGCAGGAAACCAGGTGTGAGGATGAATACTCCAGGAACCTGTGGGAGTCGGTGGGTTAATACTGGATATCAGTTGCCTGGCTATCCCCAGAAATGGAAGCAAAAATGTTGAGGAAAGGAAGTAAGGAGCCAGAGATCGACCAGGTGAAAGTGATGGAGAGTTTCAAATTCCAAGTGAAATCGGTGAACTTTTCCAATTCCGGACAAGAGAGAGAGATGCAGCAGCGATGATACCATCTGTGTATCGGACAAAGATTTGTGGATGGGTGCTGGAGTAGAACTGGAACAGGGAATGGTCGACGTCCCCCAGGAAGAAACAGGCATAACTGAGGCCCAAGTGTGTATCCGTGCACTTCCTCCGTGTGGCAGGAGCAGGCTGAAGCAATGGCTCTGCCCGGGCAGTTCTGTTTGTGAATTTTTGAGAGGAGATAGAAGCGAGCTCTGCTCTAAGAGGACCATCAGCTCGGGGGCAGTTAGGGGCGTGGGGCGAGTGGGGCAGAAATCTCCAGATGAAATGTGGTCAGTTATCATAGTTGATACAATTGCCTGATGTGCCATGGTAGGGACATGATCTAGGGGGAGATGAGAGGCAGTACCTGAGAGTGGGCGTTCAACCTTTGCAATGTCGAGGTCAGTCCACCAGACTATAGCAGCACCACCCTTGTCAGCACAGGCTGAATAACACAGTCAGAGTTGGACCTAAGCACATGGAGTATAGGCTGTTCGGACATTGATAGTATGGATTTGGTGAGGCAAGTGCAGAGAAATTACGACAACCAATGTCAAGTTGAGATTTCTCAACGAACCGATTTCGTTCAGGTAAAGGCCAGAGGGAGGAGTCCAGGTGGAGGGAGAGTGTTGGAGCTGGGTAACGGCGTATTTGGAACAGGGAGAGGAATATTGCTGAAAGAAATGGGCACTGAGGCGAACGCAGCGGAAGAGCTCAACTAAATGTCATGCCTAAAATTCCTTAAAGTGGGGGCACAGAGAGGTAATGTTCAGATATTTGCTGAGTACAGAACATTCAGCATCAGAGAGTGGAAGTTAAGGAGGGACGGTGAATAAACGATAGGAGGTGGAGTTGGGGGAGGGCATGGAGTCAGTGGGCAGGTATGAGAGGGGAGGAAGGTTCCAGAGGGTCAAGGGCATCTCTACCTTGTTGCAAATTGTGTGCCCAGTGCATCTGTTTAGCATGACGAATGAGCCGGTGAATAAATTAGAATTGTAGAGTGGTGCAGTCTTTAGACAATATAATGCGATTCTGCTGGACAGAGAAAACGTTGATCTCAGTGGTACTGATATCGCACGATCAGACCTCAGAAAGTAAATGATTGACTATAATTGGGAAGGTATACTTATTGTAACATCCTTATTTCAATGGAGTGACACTCAAGCAGCAAGGTCTTATTTTTTTCGGAGACTTTAGACCAAACTTTAAATTATAATATGTCTTGATGTTATTAACAAGAAAAAAATATCAATGGTTTTGGAAGGCACTCGCAAGGGCAGAGTTTATTTGGCATTCCCAATAGCTCTGGGGAAGGTGTTATTGTTCAGTGAGGAAATTACCAGCGCAAAATTTCCTGCGATTCCCAGTGACCACAGTTTACTCAGGATCTCTGATATCACAGGAGTCAAATACTACTTTAATGCAATGCAAGTTACTCTGATCTCACCTCAACTGACATTGGAAGATCAGTTAAATGAATAAAGAATAAAAGGCCAGTACACAGCCTGTTAGAACAATGTGCTCACTCTATTCACAATGTTTAAGGTAAAACTGATGCATGGATTTCTGACTGTGAGGAGAGGTTTGTCCTATTTGTGATGAGGCTGTTTGGTTAAGCGCTGTGACAGAGAGACAGAAAGACACTCCACTCTGTACCATGGGGAACAAAACCACCCTGTTTACGGTGCATCAGACAGTGGCAGAAACAACTATTGTCAGTTCCTATTGGACATTGATCATCTCAATCTAATCATTCACTGATGCTCAATAGCAGCCCAGAAGCCAGCGGCTCCCATCATCCCAGTTGGAAAGCAAAATGGGGAAGGAATGGCCAGAGAAAGGGGGAGTAACTGGGGAATTGGTGTAACTTACAGGGGAGTGGCAGAAGAAGAGTGTGAAGGGAGATCATCGGTGGAAGAGAATGTAGCAGCAGGAGGTGCAGTGTAAGGGAAGTAGGACTGTAAGAAAAGAGTAGGACAGAGGAGGAAGAAAGGCAGATGAAGTTTTAGTGACAGGGAAAAGCTTGCTTTTGAGGAAGTGAGATTGGATGAGAAAACATCACTGTACAAGAAAATCGGGATCTGGTTTCCATTCAAAATTAAGAAAGGATTTCTTGTACTTTCTCTTCTATCACTTGATTCTTGTTCAGGTTGTACATGTACTATATATTTCTATATCTCCATCAAGTACAGACGACATGTTTCTTTCTCCCCTACGTGGTGTTTCAATATTTTTGATTTTATTTTTACAGTATATATTTGCTTCCAATTCAAGGTGGATATGAGAATATGATTTGATCTTCTGCAGTTTGCCCATAATATAGAATTTATTTGAATATTTATCCTCATCACACTCGCTGATTAAAACAAAGAATGAATGAGTGCATGTCCATCCTGCAGATGAAAAATTTCTTCAGCTCTGGCTATTGCAGGGAATGTTACAAAGAACAGTGCCACGCAAAATGCTAATGTTCTACCGCAAAATGCCAAATCCTAGTTTATCCTAAATTATTTACAATGTTTATAAACAAAACATGCAGAGGGGCGGAGTGTAAAAGGTGAATTCAAATCTGTGTCGAAAATGTTAATTGTGGATCCCTCATAAAATGTGATAACTACATCACTCATAAATTCACCAAAATAGGAAAAGCAAGAGACTGTAATTGTCCAATCATCATCTAAATAACATCTGGCGAACAGGAAGGAAATCACGGTTTGTTTGTGATATTCCGAAATGACGATTGTGAGAATGTGGAGGTGGGGAGCAGTGAAATGGTGATCAATGTTGTGGATGACACAAAGATGGGCTGGGGGTGGGTCACAGTCAGGAGGGAAGTGTTAGGCTACAGGAGGACAGAAACAGATTATTCAGATAGCCAGATCAATGGCCTGATGAAATTTAACACCGATAAATTGGGAAGATGCAAGTCAGAAGTAACAAGACAAGTGAGTACTCAAAAGTGAGTATGAAAGAGGAGGGCTAAATTTGCTCCTTTTTTCTTTGCAGCAGGGAAAGTTAAGGAGGGAATATGTTACAGGTGTACAAGAGCAAATGGGGTATGGAGGGGATGAACAGACAGCAGCTGTTTTCCTTCGTCAAAGGATCAAAAACAAAGAGACACACTTTTAAAGTGAATGTCAGGGGATTGAGAGAGGATTTGTGGAATTTGTTTCGAACTGAGAGGATGGTATGAATCTGGAATGCTTTGTCTCGATGGGTGGTTGAGGCAGGTAACCTCACAAACGGTTAAAATGTCTTTGGATATGCACTTGCTGGCACAGACGTGATAGGCCTGTTTTTCATTGCATGATTCTTTGCAGTGGCAGCCATGAACACTCTGAAACAATTAACAATGGCAGTTGCTGCTTTGTTCCTTTGACTGTACTCAGGAAGTAGTTATATTACAAACCAGCATCATCTCATGCATCTTCAGCACTCACTCAACCAAAGGCAGCCCAGCCATCTCTGGGACCATCCAGTGGAATTCCTATTCTCAGTAGATGCTGTCTAACAACAACACTGACACTATTCTAGCTGTATGCAACCATTAGTAAAGCTACAGTCATAATATGAAGACAGCTTTTCCTCCATTATAATACAGACCTCTAGCAATAAGGGTGTTCTTTATCTGAAGCATAATAAATTCTTTCCCAGGTATTCACTTTTACAAGCAGCAAATTTTCCTGTGTTTTGCTGCCAGTTGTTTATCATGGAATTTCCCAGCCCAACCTCTTTCCCATTTAACATTTTCTTGTGCACTGTCTCCCTGATCCCACACACCTCACTCCCTCACATCCCCCACACTCTCCATCCTTACTTGTTAATCTCTGAAAAACCTGCGCCTCCTCTCTATAATTTATTCCAACTCCCAACTCACTGTTTTGATTCCTCCTCTCGGCATGGTCATTAGACTGGCCGTGCCGGATGTCCTATTCACCTAACCTTCTGCTCAGTTCCTGATATTCTGCTTTGGTTCTCACTCTCCTGGTTTATTCAAATCCATCTGACTTGTACTAGAAAATATCCCCACAAGGATGATGGTGCTTGTACAGTTAAGATACAATCTGTCTTTTTTGTACAGGTCCCCACCTGTCCTGGAAGAGATCCCAATGATACAACAATCTGGAACTCTCACCCCTGAACTAGATTTTTAACAACATGTTAAGCTTTAGTGTCTTCCTCATCCTTCTCTCTTTTCCACATGGCACGGGGAGTAATCCAGGGATTACAGAGGATTATTCTTTCTCTTTCTCGCTCGCTGTCTCTCTCTCTCTATCATATACACACACACACATTCAAACACACACAGAAAGACGCTATATTACTTTGCAAAAGAATGCAAATAACCTTAAAATAATCGGAATGACAAGTGGAATGAAGTATTTAGTTAAAGGGAGGATGAGAGAAATTGTGCTTCTTCTGGATGTCAGTTTGCTCGCTGAGTTGAAGAGTTCATTTTCAGATGGTTCATCACTGTACTAGGGAACATTATCAGTGAGCCTTCGGTGAAGTGCTGGTATTATGTCCCATTTGCTATTTATGTGTTTAGGTTTCCTTGAGTCAGTGATGTAATTTCCAGTATTGGTGATTTTATGTCCAGTTCTTTTTGTCAGAGAGTGTTCGATGGAATCAAAATCGATATGTTTGTTGATAGAGTTCAGGTTGGAATGCTATTTTTCTAGGAATTCTCGTGCGTGTCTCTGTTTGGCTTGTCCTAGATGGATATGCAGACCCAGTCTAAATCGTGTACTTCCTCATCTATAAGTAAGGATACTAGTGATAGTGGGTCATGTGTTTTTCTTCTGGCCAGTTGTTGTTCATGTATCCAGGTGGCTAGTTTTCTGACTGTTTTTCCGATGTAGTGCTTGTAACAGTTCTTGCAAGGATTATTTTTGCTTGAGCAGAACAGACAAATATGTGAACTTATTGCAGTGCTCAAAAGTATGAAAAAACGTTGTAGAGTAAAACAGGAATACTCTGTTTCCGTTAGTTGGCATTCCAGCATCAAGGAGTTCTAATTTCAAGCTTGTCAGCGAAAGAGCCAGGAATGAGATAAGGAAACACTTCTTTATTGAGAGAGTTGTTAGGATTTGGAATGGAACTGCCTGGGAGAGTTGTGGATGAACATTAAAAAATAGAACTGGATATGCATTTGGAAATATGAATTTAACAGGCTGCAGAGATAGGGCTGGCAAATGGGAGGGGCTTGGGAGACATTCCTGGAACTGATGCACACACAGTGGCCAATGGCCTCCTCCTGTACTTTAAGGTTTTGCACTCAATCATGTGTCTGATGCGAATAAAAGTCAGGATCCGATTATTTCCCATTGTAAATACTCACGAATATCTGATTATTTAGTGCAGCATAAGCATTTAAAATGCAACTACTGCAAGGTCTGCTTCATTAAATAATCTAATTATTACTCAGAATATGAATATTTGAAATGTTGAATTCCAATTACGAAAACAAATCTGTCATTGCTTTGGCACAAATCTCTTTGAAAAAGTTTGACTTTTCACTTACACGATAATATGCTCATCGTTTTTGTTCACTGTCTGCATTTCAAATTAAATGACATTCTTTCTAAAAGTTAAACGTTTTCAAATTGTCGTTCACTAAAATTTGATAGCACAAATCATTTAGTTAGTTTAATATTCACAGAGCATTTTGAACTATAGCCATTTCTAATTCGCTGACAAATAGCTGAAGCTTGTACATTTTAGTGAGAAATTGAACTGATTGATTATATATAAATATATAAGAATGCTAATTCTATTTGATTATTCAATCGTTTGCTCACCCTGAACATGTAATCATTCAGAAGCCAACCGCTTTCAAAATGTTGGAGTGACAATGCATTGTTTTGAATCCTGACATTGTGTGTGTAATTCTGATCACCAAAAGAGTTACATCCATGTTGTTTGTTTGATACAAAATAAAATGTACATTCTTTATTTCTGTGTTAGAAAATCTTGACAGGAGTTTATAGTTTTGTTCCATAAATATAGAATCAGCCTAATTCTTTGCAGAGATTATAGTTCAGTCGAATAATCATAGTTGACGTCTTATTTTTGCGCAATTCACGAAACATAGCAAACATCTGATTAATACATGGGTCACCCAACAGATTGTATCTGAAGAAAACAGCAGCAAATGACAAGTCAAGAATTACGTTAATAACTGAACTTGGCGGAGCCTGTCTGGTGTAGGACACGTCACATATTGCACTGGCATTCAGGTGAATGGAACAATGAACAACATAACTGGAAGTTTTGGGCTAACGCCCCTCCCCAGCTTCCTAATGTCACTCAGATCACTCCCTCACACATTCAACAATTGAAAATAATCCAGAGGCTGGGTGAAACATAAAACACAGAACAGTACAGCTTGGTGCAAACCCTTCAAGCCTTGACGTCCTGCCGAACTTTTATCCTACTCGAAGTTCAGACTAACTGACATACCCTTCATTGTACTATCATTCATATGTCTATCCAATAGTCAATTAAATATCCGTAATTCAGCTGACTCCACTAACGCTGCTGGCAGTGCATTCCAAGCACCCACCACTCTCTGTTTAAAGAACCTACCTCTGACATCTCCTCAAACCTTCTTCTAATCATACTAAACTTATGCCCGCTCGAGATAGCCATTTCCACCCTGCGAAAAAGTCTCTGGCTACGAACTCTGCCTATATCTCTCATCATCTTATACACGTCTATGAAGTCAACTCCCATTCTTTATTGCTCCAAGGAGGAAAGCCCTAGCTCCCTCAACGCTTCTTTGTAAGACATGCCATCCAGTCTCGTAAGCATCCTGGTAAATCTCCCCGGCACCCTCTCCGAAGTCTCAACATCTTTGCAGTAATGAGGCGACTAGAACTAAATACAATATTCCAAGTGTAGTCCCAAGAGAGATTCTTGGCGCTGCAGCGTAACCTTGCGGCTCTTAAACGCAATCCCTGGCTAATTTAAACACCAGACATCTTAACAACCTTATCAGCTTGGGTGACAACATTGAGCATCCTATGATATGGACCACACGATCCCTATGGTCCTCCAGTCTACCAATAATCCTGCCTTTAAACCTGTATGCTGCATTCGAATTCGACCTTATCCAAGTTGAACTCCATCTTCCATTTACCAGCCAATCCTGTCAATGTCCAATTACAACCTAAGACAGCCCTTAACAATATCCATAACTCTAACATCTTTATTACATTGTAAAACGTACTAAAGCACCCTTTCACTTTATCATCCAAGTCATTTGTAAAAATCACAAAGAACAGCAGTCCCAGAACCGATTCCTGAAGAACGCTACTGGTCACCAACCTCCAGGATGAATCCTTTCCATGTTCTACCACCATCAGTCTTCTACAGGTCAGACAATTTGTATCCACACACACAGGTTTCCGTTTCCTTGTACCCCATGCCTCCTTACTTTCTGAATGGGCCGATCTTATGGTAACTTTATCAACCACCTTGCTAAAATCCATGTACATCACATCCACTGCTCTACCTTCATCAATGTGGTTGATCCCATCCTGAAAGAATTCAATAAGTTCCTTGAGGCATGATTGTCCCTCAAAACGCCATGCTGACTATCTCTAATGAAACTATCACTTTCCAAGTAATCATAAATTCTGTTTCTCAGAATCCTCTCCAATACTTTTCCCAATACAGAAGTAAGACTGACTGGCCAGTATTTCGCAGGATTATCCCTATTGCCTTTCCTGAACAAGGGAATAACTTTTGCCACGCTCCAATCATCAGGCAATACTTCAGTGGACAGTGCGGACGCAAGGATCATCTCCAAAGGCGCAGCAATCTCTTCCCTCAGTTCCTCTGGTAACCTCGGGTGCCTCCTGCCTGGTCCAGGGGACTTATCTATCCTTATGTTTGTACTTCAATCAGTCTGTACTCACCTTACTTTGTCTACCCCCTGTCCAAACAACTGATTGACTGCTTTCCATTTTAGGGCTATATACAGTGCTGCCCTCCTGAGCAAGTACAGTTCCAAATTTCCCATGGAATGGAAAAAATGTGAATGCCCCAATGTCTTCCTGATGAAGGGACTGTGCTCAAAGTTTTCACTCTCCTGCTCCTCGGATGCTGCCTGACTCGCTGTGCTTTACCAGCACCATACTTTTCGACTCTGATCTCCAGCATCTGCAGTCCTCACTTTTTCCATGACTGAGGGCTGACCCCTCTGCACATGAAGCAAAGTAAGGTATTTGGAGCTGACTGTTCAGTTCTGGAACATTGCATTTGATTAACACATAAATTAAAAAAGAAATTACAATTCAACAATTATTCATTCAGTCCCAGAGTTACAGTTTTAGTTCATGGAAAGGCAGTTTGATAACAAACCGTAAATGACTGAAGAACTGCGAGGTACAGATTATTCCGTGTGCTATATTCCAGGCTGGATGTCCTTTACCTTAATGTTGGGAATATTATCAGACCGATAAGCGAATGAGATGACATTTTTGCAGTGTGACATTTTTGCCATCACAGAGATGTGTTTGAGGGTGGTCAGGGCTGACAACTCAATATTCTGTGGTACAAGAACTATGGACAGCACAGGAGAAGGGTAAAAGAGAAAGTGGCGTTGCCTTATTAATTATGGAGTCAATGACTGCAGTTCGCTAGCATCATATCTTGGAAGGGTATTCAAATGACGCTTTGTGGGTTGAGGTTAGGGTCAAAACGATGACAAATGCACTGCTGGGGATATATTACCGACTCTCAGATAAAAGAAAATACAGCAGCAGATATATAACCAATTCACTGAGGTGTGTAAAAACAATAATAGGATTTTTATATTTAGACATTTCAATTCCAAATATTCATTAGGACTGTGATTTTTTTTAAAGAGGGGAAGATGACTTAACATTTATTCCAGAGAGACTCTTATATCAACATGGAGCAGATACAACGATGGGCGGGGCAGTGCATAGGCGGGACTGTGGGGAGCGAAGCCAGTCAGGTGCCAGGCAGGTTTGGGAGAGCATTGCAGGACCAGTGACCGTGACTCAAGCATTTTTAGCTTGTTAAGGTAAAGACCAAAAGAAAAAGGCTTGAAAATTAAAAATAATTTGGATGATGGAGGCAGATCTTACCAAGAGAAAGACAGGATCTGGCCACAGTACAGTTACTTCTGGGTGAAACTGTAACAGAACAGCGTATATGTGGGGGCGGGGGGGGGGGATCACATGCTCACAATGGAATTGATGAGAGTGTCACCACAACATGTTACACCAAAGATGAAATGTAGGAAAACCAGCCCGGAGAGCCTGGGATATCTACACATATTCAGAATGGAATTAACAATGAAAGAGAAGCTTAAAACAGGCATAAAGGGAGCAGGTCAATGGAGGTCCCAGAAGAGGAGAGAACGTGAAGGTCTAAACTCAAGAAAGTAAGTAAAAGAGCAAAAAGAGGGTGGGGGTGCAGCGGTGATAAAAATATTAGTGGGCAGTATTTTCAAGACTCCAAAGACATTTTATCGGTTTATTAAGGGTAAGAGGGATAACTAGAGAAAGAATAGGGAGTATTAGGATCCGAGGAGGCAACCTGTGAATCGAGCCAGAGAATATGTCAAAGACCTATTACATATTGGTCTTCAATTTGGAGGAGCAGTTACTGTATTCAATGTCTGTTCCTGACAGTGTGACCTTGAGCAAATTTATACAGAAGCTGAGGAAGAATTGGAAGTTGGTGTATGATAAAATGTGGCCAAATCCCTTGATCCGGATGAACTGTATCTTAGACTGATGTGGAAGATGAGGGAGGAGATTACAGGTTCTTAACCGTTGTGTTTCTTTTTTTTTTAGTTTTGCCTCTGGCCACAAAGTTGGTATTATCGAACATGATAACATCTAATGTAGGTTTAACTTCCACACAGAGTGCTAGAAAAAAAGCCATGGGATTAAAGACCACCAAGTCTCACATCAGTGGGAGGGAAACAATTGTAGAAAATTGAGATAGCTGTTGAGGAATGATCACTAAATATGTTCAAGGCTGAGATGGACAGAGTTTTAAACAAGGGTTACAGGGAAAATGCTGGAAAATGGAATTGAAGGTTATCAGAATAAATGTACCCTAATTGAAAGGAAAAACAGAGTCAGCGAGCGGATGGGCATTATATCGCTCATATGTCTAATGGTAAACCTTTTCAAATAGCCTGTATTCACTGGAACACCAGCATCTCTCCCTCCAGAATGAGACACAGTTTGGAAAGCAATCAATAGATTCAAGGAATTCACAAATGCAGTATTAATAGACAGAAAAGATCAGAAGACTGCGACAACGTGGATTGGCTGTCAGGGTGAATATTTGCATCTGCGCAGTCACCACGACGAGAAAGAAAACCTCAGCAAGACACTCTTCAAGTCCAAGTATGGGTCTGGTGTCAAGGGGTGCTTAAGTCCCAAACAATGCATCACTGCAGTGTTTCTCTCCTGCCTTAACCAAAACTAAATGTGGAGTGGTCTATTGACGTGCTGTTAGTGGCAAAATAGGTAGTAATGCTTTGGTCCCAGAGGCTTTGGTGAGCAGAGGCTCAGCAAAAGGTACAGGTAAGCTCACGTAAGGTCTTTTTAATGCTAGTTTGACAACAGTTGGGATGGCAGTTAGGGCAGTTGCACGTTCCACCTGCGGGATGTGGAGCACAGCGAGATTTCCTTTGTCCCTGATGACTACACGTGTGGGCAGTGCAACCAGCTGCAGTTCCTGGGAGACAGTGTTCAGGATCTGGAGTTGGCTGTTCTCCGGATCATCCAGATACAGAGCACTTCAGAGGTAAGAGCTTTAGTGAGGTGGTCACACCCAAGTCCCTCCCTTAGCCGTGTTTCTTTAAAGACTGTCATATCCCAGTCCCATGTAAAGATCTAATTCATGAGTTCGTCATCGTTACCTGTCAGCCGTGTTGCATTTAAATAAATGCAATTTAATCCAACAGGTGTTCCTTGCTTCCTGTCGTGTTCCAGGCAGAGAGTAGCTGGACGACAACCAGGAATGGGGAAGGGAGTAGGCAGAGAGTGCAGGAATCCCCTGTGGCATTCCTCTCGAAAACAAGTATACCATTTTTGATACTGACTTTGTGGTGTTGGGAAATGGGTGTTAGGAAATGACCGTTTAGGGGAAAGCAGCAGTAGCCAGCATAGTTGCATTACGACTGGGTCTGGGGAGCAATGGGAAAGGATAAAGGTAAACAGGGTCTTAGAAATGAGAGATTCTGTGGCCTCAAACGGCAAACCAGGATGGTGTGTTGCTTCTCAGTTGTCAGTGTCCAGGATGTCTCTGAGTGTCTGCTGGAGTTGGGGGGCGTGGGGGGTGGTGTGAACTGTTAGAAGTCATTGTGCACGTTGGCACAAATGACACAGGTAGACATAGGAATGTGGTCCTTCGGAGTGATTCCTGAGAGCTCGAAGAAAAGTTAAAAAACAGGACCTTGACAGTCACCTGATGACTTCCATTGTCATGAGCGAGTGTAGGTAAGAACAGGAAGATATGGCGGATACGTATGTGACTAAAGAATTGGTGCAGGGGGTGGGATTCATATTTTTTTGATCATTAGGAGCTTTTCTGTGACAGAGTTGACCTGTTCAAGAGGGACTGGTGGCACATGCACTGGATGGGGGACCAATATCTTGGCAGCCAGTTTTGCTCGTGCTACAAGGGAGTGTTTAAACGAGATTGGCAGGAGGTGGGACCCTCGAGAGCAGGGAGGCAAGTGTGAGGCTGGAAGGAAATACAGTATTCAGAAATAGTACGTTGAGGAGACAGACCAGGCTGGAACACGATAGGGAGCAAGGAATGCCTGTTGATTAAATTGCATTTATTTCAATGTGAAAGAGCTGACAGGTAAGGCCAATGAATACAGGGTGTGGATAGATACTCGGCACTGGATAGTCTAGCTATTACAGAAACATGGCTGAGGGATGGGTAGGACTGACCTTTAATGTAAAAGGATAAATGCATTAGGAGGGACAGAGATGGTGGAAAGTGGGAGGGGAGTAGCATTTCTAATCAAGGGGAGTAGAAAGCACTGATCAGAGATAAAATAACTGATGAATCATCCAGTCAGGCTTTGTGGGTGGAACTAAGAAATAAGAAGCGGATGGTGACTTTATTGGGATTGTAATATAGGCCCCCAAACTGTCAACAGGAATTACAGTACCAAAACTATCTAGCGAGTTTGGGGAGACTTGCAGGGAACATTCGGGTTGTCATAATAGGGGTTTTAATTTTTATAACACAGACTGGAACTGCCAGAGCATTAAGGGATTTGATGGGATGTGTCAGGAAAGTTTCCCCCAGCAGTATATAGAGGGTCCTAATCGGGAAGGGGCAATATTTGACCTACTCTTACGAAATATATCAGGATAGGTGAGTGAGGTGACAGTAGATGTGCACTTTGGGACCAGTGACCATAGTTCTGTTAATTTGCAAAAAGTTATGGAGAGGGAAGAAATTGGTCCATAGATTCAAGTTCTAAATTGGGGCAAGGTTAATTTTGATAGACTCAGACAGGCGTTTGCAGGAGTTGATCAGAGTAGTCTGTTTGCAAGCAAAGGGACCTCCAGCAAGCGGGAGCTTAAGATCTATATGTTCCTGTGAGGATGAAAGGAACGTTGACAGGAATGAGGAACACTGGATAACAAGAAATGTTTAGGCTTTGACCAAACAAATTGTGGAGGCGTGGCTCAGGTAGAGGCAGCTTGGATCACGGAAATCCCTGGAGGTGTACAGGGGATATCGGAGTTTACTGAAGAAGGAAATTAGGAGTGCGAAAAGGGGGTATGAGATAACCTTGACTGAGAAGATCAGGGTGAATCAAAAGAGGCACTTTAAGTATATTAAAGGAAAATCATTAACTAAAGAGAGAATAAGACCCCTCAAAGACCAAAGTGGACATGCATGTGTAGTACCATAAGAGATAGGCGATGTCCTCAACAAATATCTCTCCTCTATATTTACAGTGGAGAAAGATATGAATATATGGGAATTTGGGGAAATTAGTGGTGATATCTTAGGGACAGTCTGTATCACAGTAGAGGAGGTAATTGATGTACTAGAACCTTTGAAGTTGGAGAAATCTCATGGTCCTTACCAGATATATCCAAGAACACTGAAAGGGGCTAGAGAAGAATTTGCGGGGGCCGTGGCTGATAATTTTGATCATCAGTTATCACAGGTGAGATCACAGAAGACTGAAGGATAGCAAATGTGCACTTAATCAAGAAGGACTGAAAAAATTAAGCATGGGAAATACAGACCAGTCAGCTTAACATCTGTGGTAGGTAAATTACTTGAGAAGATTCTGAAGGATAAGATGTACATGTATTCGGAAAACGGTTTGATTAGGAATAGTAAGCATGGCTTTTTGAGTGGAAGTTCATGCCTGAAGAATTTGTTAATTTTCTTTGATGACATGACCAGGAAGGTTGACTAGGGCGTGCCAGTAGACGTCCAAATGTGAGGTGCTGGACAAGAACAGCAGATCAGGCAGCATTGGAGGGGAAGGAAAATCGATGTTTTGGCATATGCCTATCATCAGGAATGTCCAAGATTTCGATACTCCTGCTTCTTGAATGCTGCCTGACCAGCTAGGCACTTCCAGTGCCACACTTTGCAACTCTGATCTCCAGCATCTGCAGTGTTCACTTTCTCCAAGGGTGGTAGATCTGGACTATATGGATTTCAGTTACACCAGAACAGGATGAGGCTTTTCAGCCCCTGGAGTATGATATACAGTTACAGGAGGAGGCCAATCAGCCCTCAAGGCAATAGAACTAGACCCATTCTAGATCATGCAGCAACATGATCAGGCTATTCAGCTACTTGAAGTCAATAACACATGAAATGGAAGAGGCAACAAAATGACTGGCCTATGGGGTACACTGGAATAACACCAGGCTATATAGCCTGTAAAGCCTTCAATAAGGTCAGGGCTGATCTCTCCCGGAGTTAATTTCTCTTCTCTGCCCAATTCTTTGTAGCCCTAACTCCCTGATGTGTCAAGATCCATTAACACCATTCTGCTCCCCAAACTTTCAGAGATGTAGCTGTCTGAGATAGAGAGGCCAGAATAGTCACTACCCTCTGAGAGAAGGAAACAGTCCCCACGGATCTACCTTGACCTTTGACATGAACAAAAGATATGAGCACAGTATCAGAGTGACTGGCTCTGATATCACGGCAGGGCGTGACTGAGGAATGTGTCAAGGAAACTGAATAACATTGAACCTAATGGGAATCAGTTGTAAACTACCAAGTGGTTGGGCCATTCAGGACACCATGTGGCTGGTGCAGATCAATCCTCTCAGTCCCTAGATATCTATGTTGGCGATCTTCAAGGTAGCTTCCTCGGCACAAACATCTTCAGCTGGTTCATCAACGTCTTACCCTCCATCATTAGATCAGAAGTGAGTATGCTCAGAAAATATCACATAAAATATCAAAACCTGGTCAACGTTCAAGCTCATGCTGTTAACATCTAGGTAACATTAATGTAACAGTACTACTGGACCCTGAACATTTCCAAAGAACTAAAAAAGAGCAGCTCATTCTGTATCTCAAGCTGGTGTCACAGAAATGTGAGAACACCATTCAGCCCATTGAAGCTATTGGATAAGAAGAGGCACAGCCCATTTACTATCTCTTACCTATTGCACAAGAAGAGTTTTTAAAAAACTACAAATGTTGGAATGCAGGAGACTGGAAGAACGCAATAGGCCAGGCAGCATCAGGAGAAGAAGTCCACTCCTTGGGCATAAGCTTTCTTCATGACTGGGGTGGGGGTAACGGTGTGTACAGATAAATAGTCGAGGTGCAAGAGTAGGAGGAGGCGGCGTGGTGAGGTGGGAAACACAGGTAGAGGGTACCACCGGGTTGGTCAATGGGAGGAATGAATCCAGTTGACAGCTGGAAGATGGGTTGATGAGAGGAAAGGAAGGAGGAGAGGCTGGGAAGGGAGTCGGGGTATTGGAAGGGAGGTTATTAGAAATTGGAAAACTCAATGTTGAGTCTCCCGGGCTGTAGGCTGCACCGGTGGAATATTCAATGTTCCTCCAGATGTGCTTTCGTTCGTTCTGGCAATGGAGGAGGTCAAGGATGACCATGTCGAAAATGGAGTGGGAGGGGGAATTGAAATCGGAGGTGATTGGGAGGTCAAATCTGCTCTTACAGGCCCAGCTGAGATGCTCAGCAAAGCATTCCATTTAGTTTACATTTGGTCTCCCTGATATAGAGAAGACCACATCAGTAGCACCAGATACAGTTAACGAGGTTGGATCCCATCACCTGAAACATCTTCCACAAGGACCAATCACTTAACTAATTTTGGTTCGTGCCACACTCCCCACCACACCCGCCAATCCTCACTGGCAACTGACCCTGCAGATGAAAATAATGCATCACCTGCTGGAACACCACCTCCCTCATCTCATCCAAGGCCCCAAACAGTCCTTCCATGTTAATCATAGGTCACATGCCTCTCCTTCAACCTAGATTACTGCATCAGGTGCACCTGATGTGGTCTTCTCTACATCGGGGAGAGCAACGTAAACAAAGGGCTCATTTCGCCGAGCATCACGACCAGGCCCACAGCGGCCGACCTGAACTCCCAGGCACCACCCATTTCAATTCCCCTTCCCAATTCCTTTCCAACATGACCTCCTTGGCCTCCTCTGTTGCCACAGTGAGTCAGACCGCAAATTGGATGAACAACATCTTACCTTCTGCCTGGTTAGCCTACAACCTGGAGGACTCAACATTGGGTTCTCCAATTTGGAATAACCTTCCCAACCATGGCCCTACTCCCTTTCCAGTCCCGCCTTCTCCCTTCCATTGCACCAAATGACCCCACCTTCTAGCTCCCAACCGGATTCATCCCTCCCATCGACCAACCAGGTTGCACCCACCACTTGTGTCCACCTTTCTGCTACCTCTCCATCCTGCTGCTCTCCCCACTCCAACCACTCAATCCCCTCTTTATCTGCAGTTCCCCCTACCCCCACTCTCAGTCCTGAAGAACGGGTATATTTGAAGTGTTGACTTCTCCACCTCCTGATGCGGCCTGGCTTGCTGTTTCTTCCAGCCTCCTGTTTGTTTAATGTTACACAGGAAGATAAGGAATCTAGTCAGCACAACACGCAGGTAAGCAGCTGCCACGCGTCACCCAATAGTGGACCTCTTCCCTGGAACGAGGAAGAGGGCATTCAGCCACCCGAGACATTGACAAATGAACAGAAGAAGCCATTCAGCCCGTCCAAACTGTTACACTGAAATAGGAGGATGTAATTGATGCTGCAACACTACAAACTAATGAAGCAGAGGCTGCACAGACAGATTGCTCCATGTTGTGCCTCCTGGCTCCTTTGCTAATGTTTCACACGTGTTACATTAACATGGTTTGCTGATGGTAAGGAGGCACACCGGATGGTTTGTGGCACATCTCAAGGAGGCATCTTCCATCTCCGAGAAGACAAGGCTAGTCTTCTGTATGGATGTCAGAAGCCTTTGAGAATGACCAACCCTGTCAGAATGTGGCTGCTGAGAAGTTGGTGAACAACATGATGCTCAGTGCAGGGTCTCACTCCAACCTTGCGTTGAGACGGAGAGAGTTTGGTCAGAGCCTGGAGCTGTCACTCAACAACATGGGGGCTCCACAGGGACATGTAAACTATCACAGAGTCATAGAGTTCAACGTGCCCTTTAGCCCAAACTGGACCATTCAGACTAAAATGTCCATCCATGCTAACTCCATTTTCCTGTACTTGGCCCATGTCCTTCTTAACATTCCCTATCATATATTTGTCCAAATGAGAAAACATAAATTGCGGGAAACACGTAATATTTCATGGTGTCAATGCTTAGTTTTGAAAATAATGAATATTGGTCCATAACGCTCAAGTTTTATTGCAATCACATTTTATTATTTTTTTGCATTACAGATTAAACACTCATTTCCTTCACACTCTCCTTGTGGTACCTTCAACACAGGGATTACTCTGGCGCATTGCCTGTATTCTGTCTCATTGTGGCAAGGAGATCATTCCTCATAAAGGAGAGAAAATCTGTTCACAGCGTCCCAAGTACTGTTTCAATATCACTTTACAAATTCAGTAAGGTGTCTTCATACTTATACTTCCATCATTTTGCAATGAAGGACACTATACATTTACTGGGCTGATTACCTACTGCTCCGTATGAATTCTATCAGTGGCTCATGACCAAGGACATCCACCTCTTTTTCACCAAGAACACTTGCCATCATCTCACCTTCGCATAAATACAAACTGGGAAGGATGGTATGTTTTGCCAAATCATTTTGTTGCCTTGAAAAACGCTATGCTTTAAGCACAGCCACGCCAACAACAACAACACTATTGCCATTGGAGATGGTTGCAGATGCTGCGGAGGTGATGGCCTAGCTGTATTTTCTCTGGAATAATAAGCCAGAGACTCAGTTAATAACCGAGACCCCGGTTTCGAATACCCACCACGGCAAATGTTGGAATTTGCGTTCAATAAAATATCAGGAATGGAGAATCTAATGAAACCATTGTGTTTGTCCTACCTGGAACACTAATGCACTTCAGAGAAGGAAATCTACTGTCTTCACCCGGTCGGACTTACATGTGACTCCAGACCACAGCACTGTGGTTAACACACAGTTGTAGTTTGAAATGGCCAAGCCAGCCGCTCCGTTATATCACTCACTAAAATTTTCAAATAAATGAAACCGGGCGGACCACAACACTGACTACTTACAGCTCACAGACTGCAGTGGGTCAGGGAGGCGGCTCACCAACACCTTCTTAAGGACAATCAGGAAAGGAATTAATTAATGGCCCAACATCCCATTACTGAATAAAAGAAGATGATGACACTCAAGGAAGAGAGACAAAGGGACATAGCTCACTTCAAACTGGGACATGGAGGTACACCTCACATGGGCATGCATTTCAGTAATATGGGAACAGGAGAAAAATAAATAAGATTAGTCTGGACTATTATTTCCACTCCAGCTAATCATCAACAGTCCCTCTGTTTGTTTGTTTCTTTCTCTCTACCTCTCTCTTTCTCTATCTATTCAACTCACTCCTTCTCCCTTTCACAACAGCCATCCCTGTCATCAACATCAAACACACTATTTCCCAGCTGCATTCAGTTCTGATGTATGGTGATTGGACGCAAAACTTCACTTATATTTTTCTCTCGACCTGAGGCTGCCAAATCTGTTCAGTTTCTCTGGCACTTACTCGTTCCTTTTGTTTCTGATCTCTAGAGGCATTTTTTTCCTCTACCTTTCATGGGATGTCTGCATCACTGACAGGGCAGCATTTGTGGACCTCACTAAATGCCTTTTACTGTGAGGCCATTCCTTAAGGTATTGGGTCTGACGTCAGTCTTAATTCAGACCGGGCAATAATGTGAGATTTAATCACCAAAGGACAACAATGAAATAGATAAACTTATTGACAAAGTGCTTGTGGGATTATACTAGTAAAATTCACTTTTATTTCCAGTTCCTGTCATTTGAATTTAAGTTCTGTCATCATCTGTGATAGGATTTGAAACAGTGTCCACAGTGTAGTTACCTGGGCCACTGAATTACGTGGCCAGCGACATTACTACTCTGACACCGTGTCCCTGTCATGAATTTACTTTACAGACAAGAACAAGATTTTGATGGAAACATTTGTAACGGAAAGAGTGATTAGAAGAGAACAGGAACCATAAAGTCTGACTTTTACCAAGGTATAGATAATGGTTTATTTTGCACTCACACTGACGTCAAGATAGGGTCTGGCGCTACCATGGAGCTGGGAGTGAGTAGCTTTGGTGATGGAGAGAATACCAAGACATAAATCAATTCGGGGAAAATAGGTACTTTGTGATTGTGAACAGTCTTGTTTTCAGATGTTTGTGTGTGCGGGGGTGTGGGCGGTTCTGAAATTTGTGGGTAATGAATGCGTTTGCATTTGAAACTGAAGACAATAGTTTCAGTATTTAGTAAATATAGATAACAGAAATAGCACAGAAGTTCACCATGGGATTAATAAATCGATAGTGATGGGGAGACTTACCAGGAACACCAACAATAGCGAGCATGGGATAGTAACCAGCCTGAATAATCAGCAGTACACCTAATATCCGATCTGGTAACATGTGCCAATACCAGGAAAAATACAAAAGACCCCAATATAAACTCCTGTCCATTGTTGCAGCATTCCAGTCTATTTTTCTTAGATTCTGAACCATTGATGCGTCATTCCAGTCGACTGTTCTCAGATTCTGATCCATTGTTGGCATATTCCAGTCTAATGCTGTCAGATTCTGATCCACTATTGAAACATTCAATCTATTGTTCTCAGATTCTGGCCCATTGTTGGAACATTACAGTCTATGGTTCTCAGATTCTGATCTCTCCTTTCCCTGTCGCTGCAACTGATGATCCTTGTCAGTGTTGCTGGTGATGCATCTGCATCAATAATGGGATAAAGCATTGGAAGAAGCCCCGTATAAATAGAAGAGGAAAACTATCCAGTGACATAATTAGGATCCATGGAGAGTGACATCAATCACAGTCATTGAACAAACAGATCCAGATAACTCCTTTTGGAATACGACTTTCAGTTCAAAATAAGAACTGGATTGAATTGAATGTTGACATCGCTGGCTAATGGTCACATCTCCAATTTCCATTTGCTCTCGTGGAGTTAATTGTGAGGGAGAATTATTGACGTTTTCTTATCGCGGGTTAGATGATTCTGCTGTGTTATTCATTTGCAATGCTGTAACCACCTGAACGCTCCACCATGACCATCCACAAAAAAAAATCACAATCTAGATGTGGTTTCCATGCTGGTCTCTCCTTGACTAGAACAGGCGCCAAGCAATAGATTCTCAGTGGATATATTTGCCCTGACCATACACAGGAAGTGTGGATATGTCTGGACATTCCACTCGTGACAATGCTGAATCTTCAACACACAATATGATTGAGCACTGTTTTATGTAAACTAACAAACACCTTAATACATTATATTGGCTTCAAAGCGGTAAGACTTACAGTTTTGGAATTCAGTCCAAAGCCAAATGTGGCATGTTCTCACAAAGCCAGTCCTTTTACAGGGTTATGTTGTCCTTGGTTTTTTTGAAAGAGGGTCTAAAGGACCCAAGATTCCAATATGTCAGAATTTTGAAAGGTTCTTTCGGGTCCTTTTGTTTATACCTAACAGATAATGCCTCATCCAAGAAGCCTTTCAAGTCTCTAAAAAGTACCCTGTATAATCAGGAGGACCTGTCCAGCTCCCTAGGTGGACAGGTTGGATCAGTTCAGGGGTTTGTTGAGTCAGGGTCACTGGACGCTCTCTGCCTCCTTCTGCCCTTCCGACATTATAACCTGTAAGCAGTTGTGTCAGTTTTATTCTTGGTGCTAAGGGGTTTTGTTTATTGGGATTGTTGCAAGTATATTGGAACAGCATCTTTAAATCGGGATAGCCTGTCAGGTTCGGATACGATACGTTATTCAGGTATTCTATTTTCGGTTCCTTATGTTTAATTTGGGAATTTGGCAAATAAATGGCATTTGTTGAAAACTCGGCATTCTGACCAGCTAATTCTCTCTGGGAATATCAGCTATACACGAACCTTCAACAAGTAGCAAATTTATCGTCCGGCTACCTGCTTAAAATGTTTTGAGGGTTCGGGTCTGGTCCATAACAGATTAGGGGCCTTCGCGGAATTTGGACAGCCAGTGGCAGGTGATATTGTCTCTTACTTCGTGTGTTGATTAGGTGAGTAAACAGACCTTCAGATAGCAATGGTTCCTGCAGGAACAAAGCTTGTTTTGGAGGTGGAGAAAGTGACCTTGGGGGTTTTACAAAATGCACATAATTCCAAGCCACAGGAATTAGTAGACAAAGGGAGTAAAAGCTACCATCTGGTGTGAGGAAAGATGAGATGAATGCAGCAGTAGCTCAGCATTCCAATTTGCTGGAAACTCCATCAAGATCTGTGGAGATGAGTAAGCTTCAATCGCAAAAGAGGCAGCTTGAGTTGGAAGCAGAGGTGAAGCAGTTTGAGCTACGACTATAAAAAGAAGAGGAAGAAAGATAACGAATAGGTTTAACGGAGGAAAGAGAAAAAAATAAATAGCTTCAGCAGGAGAGAAAGAAAAAGAGGGAGCATTTGAGCTTCCGAGGTGGACACTTAGAATGGAAAGTCAGCTGAAAAGGATGAGGATGAAGGCTGAAGGTCAGCTTAGTGAGGTACAGAGTGAAGATGGGTAAACCCATGGTCGTCCAAAGCCTGGTGAGAAATGTGTTTCAGTATATTCACAGCTTGCCTAGATTAATGAGGAGGAAAGTGGCTAAAGAATTTCAGTGGGCAGTGACCATGGAGGTTTTGTTGACCCAAACAAAACTTGTAGGTAGAGCTAGTGAGGTATGTGCAACACTATCAGAGGAGGGATCTGGGGAGTATGAGGAGGGGAAAATGTACAGATGAGCATGTGCCAAAAGCCTACAGACAACGTGAGGAATATAAGGAAGGATCCTGTTCGAACCCATATTGAGTTTGAAAGAATCAAACAAAGTAATTTTGATAGATGGATAAGAGCTTTAAAAAGAGAGCAAACCTGCAATGCTCTGAGAGAGACAATTACTTTGAAGGGGTTTAAGCATTCACATAGTGAAAACTCATTTGGAAGATACTAGAGTAATAAAGGCAAGGCTGGCAGCTGAAGAGGCTGATGATTATGACTGGTGATTATTGTTATAAAATTTGTTTTGGCTTCCAGAGTCAATTTCAGTCCATGATGGATAGAAATTGGGGCAAAGAGAAATCCCCACGTAGAAAGGGAGACGTAGATCTCGGTGAAGGCAATACTTGAAGGAGGCAGAGAAGATTTCTTAAAAGCCTCCGGTGTTTTCATTGCAACAAATTAGGTCACGTGAAATCACTGTTTTTGGTGGATTCAGAAAAAAACACAGACGTAGGAAAAAGGAATAAATCTGGGAGTTTTGATGGAGCGGTAACAGAATGCACAGTGGAAACTAGAAAGCTGCATCAGAGTGTATAATCTGATTGGAGGTTTGTTACGGAGGGAGTACCAGATCTGCTTATAAAATATACCTGCAAAGGGAAAGTTTATTCACATAGGGCAGTTAAAGAGAATGCAATATTAAGAGACACCGGATCCTCTGTGAATAGATAAGGAGATATATACTCCTGAAGGAATATTTCCAAAAAAGGTACAGCGAAAGGCAATTCACCATGAGACAAAAGGTGCAAAATCATGTAAAGTGAGCATAGCGTGTCCAGAAAAATGTGGGGAAATTGTGGTAGAGGTATTGGACAAACTCTCAGCTCCAGGAATACAATTTGTCCTTGCGGTAAATATAGCTGATTCAGTGGTAGGATTACTGCTACTCTCGTTGAAAAGCCAGTGGATATGCAGACAACTGAATCAATGTAGGAGTTTTATCCTTGACATTTTCCTGATTGTGGGTAACAAAGTCCCAATGTCACAAGTTGAAACAGAAAATACCAAAAATGTAAAGATAAGGAAGCTTAAGTGGCATGAACAGATATTTTGTTCCATCAGAAAGTTGAGCCAAAACAGGAGCAAATAGGTGATCATGTAACTATTTTTGCTCAGCTAAACTAATTGAGTCACAGCAGAAAGATAAAAGTTTAAAGCAGTTGTATCAAAAAGCACATACGTTAGGAATTTTGACTGTATCCCTGAGCTTTATTACCTTAAAAATGATGTCCAAATGAGGAAATGGAGACTATCATATTTTCAAGGAGATGAGAAATGAGAAGAGATTCATCAAATCATATTGCCAATGTGGTACAGAAATGAGGTGATGCGAATGGTGGATGAGTTACCACCGAGAAGTCAGTTCGGAGTGAGGAAAAAAAAAACAGACTGAATACAGAGACATTTTACTGGCCTGGACTGCAACAGGATGCAGTTGAATTTTGCCAGATGCATCATACATGTCAGGCAACTGGAAAAACACAAGCGATAATAAAACCTGCACCTTTCTTAACTATTCCGGCATTTGAGGAACCTTTTACAGGAGTCTTAATTGATTGGCTAGGTCCCAGACCACAATCAAAAGAGTGGGCATCAGTATTTTTTTAACAATAATGGATGCATCGACTAGATTTCCAGAGGCCATCCCAAGGTGCAGTATCACAGCTAAAAGAATTGCAAAGGAATTACTCTTTTATAAAAAATAGATACGGACTACCAATGAAGATACAGTGAGATCAAGGTTCAAAGTTCACATCTAATTAATCACGATAATGTCTTAGGAATGAAGCAATTCAAATCTACTGCAAACCATCCACAATTGCAGGGAGCACGAGAAAGGTGACATTAAACATTAAAGACCATGTTGAGGGCTTATAATCAGGATTGTCCAGATGATTAGCGTCGGGGAATTCCATTTGCACTTATTGTGATCAGGGATGCCCCCGTTTAACAGAGCAAATTTGTTCCATTGGAATTATTTTGGGGCATTAAGTGAGGGGACCATTAAAATTGATTAAGGAGAAAATAGTAAATTAGAGTTCAAAGGCCACACATTTGGACTCCGTCTCAAAATTTAAGGAACGATTAATAGCGCTGGGGAGTTGGCTCGACAGCATTTAAAAGAAATGCAACATGCAATAAAACAGGAAGCAGACAGGAAATTTAAAAAAGTGCAATTTTGTTATCGGGGATAAGATTTTACTGTTACTTCCAGTTATAGGTGAACCTTGAAAAGCAAGGTTTAGTAGACCTTATCAAATACAACGGATATTGAGTGAGAGTAACTACTTGATAGGACTCCAGAAAAAAAGAAATCTCACAGCGTATGTCATGTGAATATGCTCAAAATGTACTTAGACAGGTAAGGACAGCCAGAGAACAAAGTGTTAATGATTACGGCACAGAAGGAAAAAAACAACTTCAGAGGATTCTGAATCGGACATTCCTAAAATTAAAGTGGACAATGAGGTAGTTGTTTAAAAATGTGTTGCTGGAAAAGCGCAGCAGGTCAGGCAGCATCAAAGGAGAAGAAGAATCAACGTTCTGGGCATAAGGCCTTGTTCAGGAATGAGGAGGGTGTGTCAAGCAGGCTAAGATAAAAGGTAGGGAGGAGGGACTTGGGAGAGGAGCGTTGGGAATGCGGTGGAAGGAGGTTCAGGTGAGGGTGATAGGCCGGAGAGGGGGTGGGGGCGGAGAGGTCGAGAAGAAGATTGCAAGTCAAGAAAGCGGTGCTGAGTCTGAGGGTTTGGACTGAGAAAAGGATGGTGGAGGGGAAATGAGGAAGCTGGAGAAATCTGCATTCATCCCTTGTGGTTGGAGGGTTCCTAGGCAGAAGGTGAGTCGCTCTTCCTCCAGGCGTCGTGTTGCCATGGTCTGGTGATGGAGGAGTCCAAGGACCTGCATGTCCTTGGCGGAGTGGGAGGGGGAGTTAAAGTGTTCAGCCACGGGACAGTTGGGTTGGTTGGTGCTGGTGTCCCAGAGGTGTTGTCTGAAACGTTCTGCAAGTAGGTGGCCTGTCTCCCCAATGTATAGGAGGCCACATCGGGTGCAGTGGATGCACGAAATGATGTGTGTGGAGGTGCAGGTGAATTTCTGATGGACATTGAAGGATCCCTTGGGGCCTTGGAGGGAAGTGAGGGGGGAGGTGTGGGCGCAAGTTTTTCATTTTTTGCAGTTGCAGGGGAAGTTGCTGAGAGTTGAGGTTGCGTTGGTGGAGTGTGTGGATCTGATGAGGGAGTCACGGAGGGAGTGGTCTTTCCGGAACGCTGATAGGGGTGGGGAGGGAAATATATCCTTGGTGTTGGGGTCCGTTTGGAGGTGGCAGAACTGACGAAGGATGATACGATGTTACTGAAGGTTGGTGGGGTGGTAGGTGAGGACCAGTGGGGTTTTGTCCTGGTGGCGATTGGAGGGACGGGGTTCAAGGGCGGAGGAGCGGGAAGTGGAGGAGATGCGGTGGAGAGTATCGTCAATCACGTCTGAGGGGAAATTGCGGTCTTTGAAGGAGGAGGCCAGTGGATTGTTCGGTATTGGAATTGGTCCTCCTGGCAGCAGATGCGGTGAAGGCGAAGGAATTGGGAATATAATCCCACCCTTTCCTCCACTACATTGATGACTGTATCGGCGCTACTTCGTGCTCCCACGAGGAGATTGAACAGTTCATCCACTTTACGAACACCTTCCACCCAGACCTCAAATTTATCTGGAGAGTCTCAGACTCCTCCCTCCCCTTCCGAGACCTCTCCATCTCTATCTCGGATGACCGACTCAACACGGACGTATACTATAAACCGACTGACTCCCACAGCTACCTAGATTACACCTCTTCCCACCCTGCCCCCTGTAAAAACGCCATCCTACCTTTCATTCCAGCTCCAACTCTGATATGACCCTGGCGATGAGGAAAATTACTCAACTATATCCAGTCCCTGCATAGGAGAATAATTACAATCTGACCAATTACCACACCCTCAGTCCCATCTCGACAGTCAAATTGGTGGGAATACTTTTCGATAAAGCTGTTAAGTAGCACCGAAATAATCGGGTCAGTTTGGTTTCTGATAGGTCCCCATGTGGAGATGGTGCTGCAGTGGACATATCATTGGTTTACGAATCCAGTCCAAGCCAATGATCTGGCAGCTGTTGGAAGTTAAAAATAATTAATAAAATATCGATACCTAAAATCTGGTGTCAGTAATACTGTCCAATGTTGATTGTAAACATCGGTCTCCTTCCCCAAATGAACTCCCGTGCTTTCTTGGCCTAAAAGTGACTCGAGACACACAAACATGGTCTCTGAATCGGCCAAGTGAGACACCCAATAATATTAAACTACTCTGAGGTCTTAAAGGATAAAACCTGACAGAACATCTAGCATCAACCTCGTTATCAGAAAAGGGAGTGAGAAGCACTGTTCTGTCGACCCTGCATAGACATCCTTCCAAACATCTGAGAGCTTATGACAACATTTACAGAGCTTTCCCACAGACTGAACAGAAACATCGGGAGAGGGGGAGGTCATGTAGCACATTGAGCTTTCCGCATGCTATTTCATGGCCGAACATCTCCTCAATGCAGTTTTCCCCACAGAATGTTCATATCCCAAAATATGTTTAAACAATATTGAAATATAGTGCCTTCGGCCCATCAATATATAGGGAGTTCTCTGATAACACGTGTTTATTAAGTATGATTTGACTGCAATGTGATTCGTGAACCATTTTCTAGAAAATGAACTAACATCCCTGCTTCCAATCTGTCACACCCTGTCAGAGTTTTATATATCTCACTGAGATCTCCACTGATTTTCCTAAAGCCCATGGAATACAGGCCCAGTCACCCCAAACTCTGCTCCCACAACTAACTGTCATCCCAGAGATCGGTCTGGTCATCCTTCAAAACACTCCCTCAATGTCAGGTTTGCCCTTTATTAGGTAAGGACACCAAAACTGCACACAATACTGCACAATGTTCGAGATGGGGTCCCACCAAGTCCCCGTACATTTGCAGTAAATGACCCTTAGTCCTGTATTCTAAATCACCCTGAAATGAAGTTAAATAAACCATTTATCTTCCTACCTGCTTTCTGCTCCTGCAATATTGCTTTCAGTGACTAGTGTACAGGGAGATCCAGATTCTTTTCAATGTTACTTGCTGGGTCTACGTACACTGTATACAGCGTGCCAATGCCATTCCCAGTATTGACTTCCGTGTTCAGAACTCACTGCCCTACATGGACTCGGAATGCTGCGCAGAAATAAACAAAAATGCAGCTTAAGTTCATTTATATATCAACAAATTTCAACCAATCCCTTTTCAAATGATAGGCTGCCATTGAATTGATCCCATCAATGTACACAACCTCTCATCTCTGCCATTGCTCTCCATCTGCCAGGTATTTGCCCAGTCACTCCACTTGTCTCAATCAATTTGGAGCCTTTTTTACATCCTCCTCATCCACCCACAAGCTGACATCGTTTAGAGCTGTCAGCAGTCTTGGGAATATTGCAATTGAGCCCCTCAACCAAAGATATGATGTGTATTTGGAATAGTTGGATGCCAAATCTCGATCCTTGTTATATCCTCCAAGCCTTCCATTCAAAAAACATGGTTTTGTTCCTACTCAGTGTTTCCTGCCAGCTCTCCCATTCTAAAACCATGACCATATATTAGCCCCAGTCCCATAGGATTCGAATTTTCACAATAGGCTTGGGGCTTTATCAAAAATCTTTCTGAAAATCCAATCGTATTGCGTTAATACCTTCTCCATAATTTTGCTAAAAGCCATTTTCCCAAACATGATTCCTATTTCATAAACCTCTGTTGACTTTGTCTATGCCCATTAATTTCAGTCCAATATTTTCTCGAAAATGTTTTAGTTACTAATTTCATTCTATTCCCTTTTTCTCACCAGACTAAAGATCCCGAATATTGCGAGGAAATTTTATTTTTGTTTTTTCTTCTTCTGTGAAGGCATAACCGAAGTGTTTGCTCCATTGATCTGCTAGTTCCCTGTCCTCAAATCTCTGGTATCAGACTGTAAGAGAGCTGCACCTTTTTCTCTTAATTTTGCCATTGGCATATTTTCAGAAGATATTACAAGTTCACTCATATACACTGTGATAAGATATTCTTCAGAAAACCATCAATTCCTATCTTAAGCTGCTGAATGATTGACCTTCCACAGCCATATAATCACAGAAGCACAGACTCTGTACTATCAGAAATACAGCACGGTCTGCATTAGCCCCACTTTCCAACACAAAACCTGTCGCCGTGAATCCTATGGCATTTCAAGTGCACAACCATGTATTTTCTAATGGTTTTGAGGTTACCATGACAATTCCCTCTCACGAAGTGCATCCCAGACCCAAACATACTTTGCTTCAAAAACAGTCCTCAAATCCTCACTAAACCTCAAACCATTCACTTCAAAAATGTGTCCCTTTGATTAAAAGGACCAGCTGCTGACTATCCACCCCATCCATATACCTCGTAATCTTATCCTCATGATTCAGGTCCCCCTTGGCCTTCTCTGCTCCAAAGTAAACAATTCGAGCTTATCCAGGCTCTATCCATAGCTGATACGCTCCATCCCAGGGAACATCCTGGTGAATCTCCTCTGCACCCCCTCCAGTACAATCACATCCTTCCTGTAATGTAGCTCCCAGAATTGCACACAGTATTCCATCTTGGCTAATGAAAGTTCCGCATAGCTCTTATAATCTATGCTTCGATATGTGAAGGCTATGTTTACGCTCCCGTACGCTTTCTCAAATTGTGTGTTACCCTGTCCAGACACATTCAGAGATGCGTGGAGAAGCACCCTCCCAGCTTCCTAGTGTGTTGCCATTCATTGAGTCCTTGCCTGCCTGGTTCCTTCTTCCAAAGTGCATCACCTCATAGTTATCAGGGTTACATTCCATCTGCCATTGATCCACCCATGTGACAATTCCATCTGTATCTTCCTGCAACGTAAGGCCTTCCTCTTCACTGTCATCTACCCGGCCAATCTTTGCATCAAACACAAACTTACTTAAGACACTCCCCACCCCTCGTCCATATTCACAGCTGCATCCTTTATGATAAGGTTTAAAATCACAAAATATCAGCTTGTAGTCCAACAGGTTTATTTGGAGGCACGAGCTTTCAAAACGCTGCTTCTTCATCAGGTGGCTGTACGCTTTGATGAAGCACTTCAAAAGCTAGTCCCACTGAAAATACCTTTTGGAGTATAACCTGGTGTTATGCAATTTTTAGCTTTGTCCACCCCAATCCAACACTAACACCTCCGAATCACAAATATTAAGAGACACAGCACTGATACCCGTGGTGCAGCATTGGGCACGAGCCTCCAATCACACAAACAACCCTCTACCACCACCCTCTGTCTCCTAACACTTAGGTTCATTTGGTTGCAACTTGGCAAGTCACTGATGAGTCCTACATGTTCCCTTGTTATTCTGTTCTGCTGGAGACACTTGTAGAATATCTGGTGATTCTCCCGAATCTTTCCTACCAGTAGTTTTCCATGCCCCTGTGTTAATTAGTGGCCTACAAGTGATGAATTTCCTCCTTATTGCAGTCTTAACTGTCCTGTCCCAGCTCCTGCCATTATTTGCCTTGAATGTGTAATAGACAGCGAGGGAAACGTTCTGTTAATTTCCAACTTGTCAAATGTTTTGTGAATTATCTAAATTTCACTGTGACCCACCTCTCATTCTTTGAAACTCTAACGAACACAGGCCGAATTTCCTCATCAGGCAATCTCACCATCTGAGGGATTAATCTGGAGAATGTCCACTGCACTTCCTCTCAGGTCAGTATATTCTTTCTGTGATTCGGTCACCAAACCTGTGCACAATACTCCAGCTACAGTCCCTCCAACACGCTGTCAAACTGTTTCAACATGTCTTTACATCAATGTTCTGACTCCCTTAAATGAAGGAAAACCAAACTTTAACTTTCCACTTACATATATTCCTCCAAATACCCTTCACATTCATTGCATTTACGAACTCACTGAGATCTTATAGTTTAAGGTCAGAGGGGAAAGAATTAAAGGGAACTTGAGGAATAACTTTTTAACACAGGGGCTGTTACGCATATGGAATGAGAAGTGGTTGAGACGGATACATTAACAATATTTCAAAGGCATTTGAACAAATACACGGATTGTAAAGGATTGGAAAGATACGGGAAAATGACAGGGAAATGGGTATAGCGTGGATGGGCATTTTGGTTGCAATTGACCAGTTTGGGCTGAAGGGCCTGTCTCCGTGCTGTCTGCCTCTATGACTCTAACAACCATTGCTTGTCTCCCACTGAATTTTATATTGTACTTTCCAAATTTATTGAAGATATCTTGACATTCTAGCCTCCAGTCTTACGCGATGTTTGACTAGAATATTCAAGCATTCTATATTGTATGCAGACACCTTGTAAACTGTACCTTATAAATGCCATTATTCCTTAAAGGCTGCTTCAGACCAAGGTTAATAATTCGTCCTTCTGACCACACCACATCAAATCCGAAATAACCTGCTCTCTAGTTTGCTTCACAACATACTCTTCAACCGACCTCATATACACTTACGGAACTTATTTTTCACAGCTTCAGCAGTCACTTAGTTAATGCTGTTAACCATTCAATAAGACTGCGGTATCCACAATACTTGCCTATCTAATTTTCAGAGCATATGATGCTCCGATTTTCTGCTACCGTTTTGTTTTCGATATATAACACACCAATATTTGCTTCTCCTTGCTATCTGTAAACTCTACCTAAACTGATTCCGTTGAAGCTGAGGGACAGGTCTGTGTCGTTATTAGTGATAGACCTGGTCAAGACATTTAGGGAAGCTCACCACGACGCTGAGATGATGTGAAGAAATGTCCCACAGTACTGGACAAGCAACAATATCCTCCTCGCTCTGTTACCATATACTCTCTGCTCCCTCACACTCACTGTATATCTGTTATAGCACCTAGCCCCGAACAAGGTTCACGCTCTGTCTTCAAATAAGGCTCAGGCAGTACCACTCTCACTATTGAATTCAGCAACTAATAATACTATATGGATTCAAAACTGTCGACTGACTCATTCCAGACACCTCACAACTTTCCCCACCTACACCAGCACAAACAGCAGGGTCACCCATTCACACTCTCCCTCCACCCCTTTCTCCCATTCCAGGAGAAACCGCCTGGAATAGGATAGAAATTTCCAAGCCGGGTAGTGGAGTGCCCGATATCCGTTCCCTCACTCCCCTCACCCCGCCATGTGGGGAGGACTCTTAAGGAGCTGGAGTGGATCAGGACGCCTCGTGTGGATAATCTGAAACATCCACGTCCTACTGACCAGTTAAGAAGCAATGTTCAGTGAAAGACATTTCTCAGTTTAAACCCACTGGCAGCTCCCACAACACTCACAACAGTCCTTTCATTTCCAAAAAAAAACCAGCCACAGATACCTCACTTCACAGAGAGCAGACACAGAAATACACAAACGAACACACACAATACTTACAAGGAGATAGGCATACACACACGTATAAACAGACTGAGACATATACAGTCACATACAAATAGACATAAATACAGACAGCAACACAGGCTGAAACACAGACAGACAGATGTAGACACGGAAACACACAGATAACAAGCACACAGACACACACACACACAGGCGCACACACACACACACATACAGACACACAAAAACACAGGCATAGACACATACATCCAGACATACAAAAACACAGGCATAGATACACACACACATACAGATACACGCACAAACACTTACTCACATACAGACACACAGGGGCACAGACAATAGTGTCATTAAGACACAAATCGATATGTTTTTGATTTGTAAGGGGATCAAGGATTCCAGGGAAAAGGCAGAAGAATGAGGTCGAGGTACTAATAAGAAATTATTGAACGGAATTTCAGACTCGATAGGCTGAATAGCCTCAATCTGCTCATTTCCTGAATGCTCCTGCGGTATTATGCTATCAGGCATTCTCTTCCTGAGACAGCAGCAGAGGATCAGCGTGATAAATATTTGATTGGAAAGGGTCAGTGGGAATGTGGGATAGGTTTGGAGTCCATAGTGGTTCATCTTTATTCCTAATTATTCTGTACTTATGTCTGAAAAGAGGTGGTGATTTGATGTTCAGTTAACACAGTTTTAAAATAACAGTTGTCCCACAATGAAATAAGGATGTCCCTTTCACTTTAGTCTTGTGCTACCTGTGGTGTCCTCATCCTCAGGGAGCAGTGAAGACTCGGTTATAGAAGATATTCCAGACTGAGACCTTTACTGGACAGAAGGGTCAGTGTTTATTGGGAACAGACAGGAAATGGATGGTCAGGCACACTCGGACCAGCCATGAGCATTCTGAATGGTGCAGCCGAATGGGCAACTTCTGCCCCTACCCCATGTGTTCCCTCATTCCACCACTCGAGGCTGTTACAGAGATATACTGCTGTCCCTACCCCATGTGTTGTTCCCTCAATCCACCCCTCGATGCTGTTACAGGGTAGGGGACCACTCCACTAAGTCAGACAGGATCGTTACAATGAGACAGGAGGAGGCCATTATGCGCCTGTAAGGAATTACACAGGAATATAGAATGAAGTAATTCAGCTCGTTCAGTACACTACACAGTCTAGGAGGAGGCCTTTCAACCCAGCTGAGCTACTACACAGGAACAGGGAAGCTGTTGCCAACAGGAAATAGAGAGTAAAGACAAATGTTTATTTTCAGGCTGCAAAGCTGTAACTGATGGAGTGCCTCAGAGATCACTGTGGGGTCATCAATGATCAATAATCTTTATCAAAAATCTGGAGGAAGGGGAGGAATTGGCTTGGAGCTCAATAAACGCGTACACCAAGATGGCCATTCCATGTGTCGTCAAATGGAGGTATGAGAGCTGCAAAGTGATACAGGCAGGGAAGGTTAGTGAGCAAACCTTCAGCAGAAATAATATAAGGTAAGTTATTTATTTTGGCATGAAAGATGAAACAATGGTAAACAATTTAAATGGAGAGAGATTGCAGAACTCTGTGATACAGGAGGTTTCCATGTTCTTGCGACATGAATCATATGAAGTCAGATGCAGCAAGTGATTTGGAAGGTAAGTGGAATAATGCTGTTTTTGGCAAAAAAACATCGGGTTTAATTGCAGGAATGTTTTACTGCATCTGTACAGGGCATTACTGAGACCACACCTAATACACTGTGTGCAGGTTTGATCCACTAAACTAAAATAAAAAGATATAATTCTTTTCGAAGATTTACTCATTCCTGAAATGCCGGCCTTATGTTATGGGGGATTATCAGTATTGATCTTAGCTGAGAAATAGTATTGAACCATCCATGACTTTATGAAAACTGTATAAACTGGATGCATATTATCTTCTGTCAGGGAGACTAAAGCTAGAGAATAAATTTTAAGGAAAAGATACATTGATATTAACACACATACTATGAAGACACCTACCAATATTTACAAATTACACAGACACATATAAGCATGTCATCAAATTATAAAGTTGGAAATTTTTGGGACTGGAAGGATTTGTGCACAACAAGAGCAATGACGCACTTGCATATAATCCATAATCAGGTTTTCCAGAGAATGTTCCAGGAGATCGCACATGGTCCAGTTTGGTGGTCAGTTGACATAATTATTTGTTCCAACACAGAAAGGGAGAAAAATGTTCCCTGCCTGAGAAGCAGCAGCCGATTGATCCCTCTCTCTTACTTTGTTGCGCCCGATAGCAAAGTGTGAGATCAGAAAATCCCTGAGTTATCTTTACCACATGTGAAGGATTCCTGGTGAGGACTCATTGGAATCTCTTCGCTGCCTGAAACGAGGGAATTCAGCCAAATCCAACTGTTCCAGAAAGAAATCCCACTAGCAGTAGCTTGTGTGAGCAGGGTAACTTCAAAGGCAGAATAACATTTGGGGCACTCTGTCAGTTTACCATTTGTTATGAGTTCAACTTCCTGTGTCTCACATTTTTCTCGAAAATGACCTCCTCTGAGATCTATATCATTGGCCACATCACTAAACTGGTTGCATTTAAGATTGGTGTAACCAGTGGAGGAGTGGGACTGGAAAAGGACATAGTGACACTCCAACATTGGTTGGAACACAAATGAGAAATTCTCAAAGAGCTGCTCAAGTGGAAATTCCCTTCCCCAGAGGATTGTGGTTTCTGGATGTTTGCATTTATTCAAAGTTGTTTTTGGTATGTAGTAAAATGGCATACAGACAGAAACGTGCTGCTGAGACCAAAAGCACATGGAGCGGTGATAAAGTATCTAATGGCCCACTCCTGCTGCTCAGTCCTATGTTTCTGTGTTCTATTCAACCCCTCACAGCTCCTGCAAGGAGCAGATGGAGGCCACTTGTCCCAGATACCTGGTCCACAGTAACACAGTATCTCATCCAGTCCCTCAAGACTGTCACACATGGTTTGGTGTAGGTTGGAAAATGTTATTTGGTTCATAAGAAGCCTCTGGTCTCATTACAGAGTGTTTCCTCTCTGCAACTTGTGATTCATTTGTTGGTGATATTATAGACCCAGATTCACTGTGAATACAGTCCCCATACCTCAACCAGAGATGAGTTACAAAATACTTCACTCTCTCTGATTGCAAAGTTCAATAAAAGAACATTCAGGAAAATTACAAACATTAACTTTACAATTACTGAATAGGAGAACAAAAGGAATAGGATCAGGTAATTCGGATGATCAAGCCATTGTATACCATCATGGCTGATCTACTGTTGACATTAACTCCCCTTTAATGCCCAATTCTTCACCCCTTAGCTCTCTGACAGGTCATAAATCCATCTACCTCCTACTGAAATGCTTTCAGTAATGTAGCTCCCCTAACTCTCTAGCCCAGATAATTTCTAACAGTGATTACCTTCTGTGAGAGGAAAACACTCCCTACACATACATTATCACCTATTGATATGAACAAGAGGCGAACACAGGGGCTAAGGAAAGAGTGAATGGCTAAGATACCTATGCAGTATTTGACTGAGGATGGCATTGGGACCACCTATGTATTTGAGCTGAATGGGAATCAGGTGCAACTTTCCCACTGGACGCGGTCTTTCAGAACACAATAAGGTTTGGGGTCAGTCGCCAACAATCCTCTCAGTCCCGGGACATCTCTGCAGGAGATCCTCACGTTAGCCTCCTCAGCACAAACATCTTCAGTTGCTCCATCAATGTCTTTTCCCATCATAAGATCGGAAGTGGGTATGATAACTGAAGATCACAGAATGTTCAGAACATTTTGTCCCCCATCAGCTCCTGAACCATTCTGCGTCCATGTGCATCAAGACCCGGACAGCATTCCGGTTTGTGCTGTTAAAGTATCGGTAACATTTATGTAACAGCATGTCCAGACACTGCCCATTTCCGCAGTTAAAAGAAGAGCTCATTCAGCATCTCAAGCTGGTTGCACACTGGTATGAGCTAACATTCTCTCCTACCATTGAAAATATCATCCCAAAATCCACTCTTTCCAGTCCATTCAGTATCCTCTAAGTTTTGAGTCGACCTCCTAACATGTTCTGACCTCTATCATATGTAGACCCAGAGCCCTCAAATGTTCTTCATATGTTAAGCTTTTCATTCCTGGGACCATTCTCGTGGATCTCCATGGAAAACGCTCCAGGGCCAGTACATCCTTCCTGAGATATGGAACCCAAAACTGTGCACAATAATCCAAATGTGGCCTGACCAAAGTCTTATACAGCCTCAGAAGTACATCCCTGCATTTATATTCAAGCCCTCTTGAAATAAATGCCATCATTGTATTTGCCTTCCTAACTGTTGACAACCTGCAAGATTACCTTTCGAGACTCCTGGACTGGAACTCCCTCGGCTTTTTGCGCTTTTCACTTCTGAACCTGCTCGCTATTTAGAAAATAGTCCATGCCAGTATTCTTCCTGGCAAAGTGCATGATGTAACACTTGCCCACGTTATACTCCATCTGCCATATCTTTGCTCACTCCCCTCACCTGAACAAATCATTCAATAGGAGAAAGTGAAGACAGCAGATGCTGGAGATCAGAGTCAAACAGTGTGGTGCTAAAAAAGCACAGCCAGTCAGGCGGCATCCGAGGAGCCGGAGAATCGATGTTTCAGGCATTAAGTCTTCATCAGGAACGAGGGGGTTAGGCGGAACGGGGCTGAGAGACAAATGGGAGCGCCTGGGGCTGGGAGAAAGCTAGCTTGGACAGCGATAGCTCGATGAAGGTGAGTGGTGATAGTGAAAGGTCAGAGTGGAAGGTGGAGTGGATACATGCGAAGGAAGATGGACAGGTTGGACAGTTCAAGAGGGCGGTACTGAACTAGAGGGTTAGATCTGGGATAAGGTGGTAGGAGGGGAGATGAGGAAATTGGCGAAATTGCCTTTGATACCGTGTGGTTGGAGGGTCCCTCGGTGGAAGATGATGCATTCTTTCTCCAGACGACTACTGGCTAGAAATTGGCCATGGAGGAGGCCAACAATTTGCATATCCTTGTTGTAGTGGGAGGGAGAGTTGAAGTATTCAAAGATAGGGAAGTGGGGTTGTTGGGTGTGTGAGTCAGAGTGTGTTACCTGAACCGTTCTGCCAATTGATGTCCTGGCTCCCCAATGGGGAGGAAATCCGGTGCAATGGCCAGAGTAGATGTGGTGTTTGGATGCACAGGATGTTCTTTGCCTGATGTGGAAGGATCCTTTGGGGCCTTGGATGGAGGTGAAGGGGGAGTGTTGACATAGGTTTCATACCTCTTGCAGTGGCAAGGAAGGTGTAAGGAGTGGAAGGTGGCTGGGTGGGGTTGGGGGGGCGTGAACCTTACATGGGAGTTGTGAAGGGAATGGTCTCTGCTGATATGGGTAGGGAAGGAATTATTCCTCTGGTGGTGGGGTCTGACTGTTGGTGACGGAAATGGCGGAGGATGATGCGTTGTATCCTGTGGTTGGTGGGATGGAAGGCGAACACCAGAGGGGTTCTCTCCTTGTTGTAGTTGGAAGGGTGGAGATCAGGGGCGGAGGTGCGGGAAGTTGAAGAGATGCTCTAGAGCACCTTCCTGCAGCCGAACCACCTCTTCAATGTCCCTCTATCTATCTTTGCACTGTTTGAAAACTTAGCCAGAATCCCCTCAGTTTCTTCATGCAAATCATAAATGTATGAAGGGAAAAGTTGTGGTCCCAACATTGAGTCTTATGGAACACCTCTTGACCCTGGCTGCCATCCTGAGAAGGACTCTTTAATCCCAACTCTGTGCTTTCTGTCAGACAGCCATGCTACTATCCATGTTCGTACATTGCTTCTAACACCATGGGCCCTTATCTTTCTCAATAGCCTCCTGTGTGGCATCTTGTCAAAGGATTCTTGCGGAGCAAGCGGATAACATCTATTGTTCTTCTATGTCGAATCTGCTTGTTCCTCTCTCAATGAATTCTAACAGGTTTGTCAAGCCTGACCTCCTTTTGATGAAACCATGTTGACTCTGTTCTATTTTACCAAAGACCTCCAAGTATTCAGAAATCACATCCTTCACGATAGATTCCCGGTTGTTACCCACAACTAAGGTAAGGCTAATCAGTCTGTAATTTTCCATTTTTTCCCTTATTAAACGGGGTGTGACATTAGCAATTACCAGCCTCTTGGCCCTTTCCTGATTATAGTCATTCCTGAAAGATTACTACTTATACTTGCACTACCTCTTCAGCTATCTCCCTTCCAAAGCTGGGGTGTAGTCCACCTGGTCCAGGTGATTTATCCAAATTCAGGTCATTCAGTTTTCTAACATGTTATTCTTGATGATGGCCACCATACTCAGCTCTGCCAGCTCACTCTCTTCAACTTCTGTGAAATTATTCATGTATTCCACCATGAAGACTGATGCCAAGTTCCTCATTCATTTCTTTGTTTCCCACGACTGTCTCTCCAGCATCATTTTCCAGTGTCCAATATTACTTTTACCTCTCTTTTGCACTTTATATATCTAAAGAACCTCTTACAGTCTCCTCTATATTGCTGGTTCGCTTACCCCTATATTTAATCTTCTCCCTCCTTATTTTTTTGTCCTCTGTTGGTCTTTATAAGTTTCGCAATTCTCTCGTTTCCCACTGCCCTTCACCACATTGTATGCTAACACTTTTGCTTGTATGCAATCCCTGACTTCCCTCGTCAGCCCTGGTTGCCTTATCCTCCCTGTATCATGCCTCTATTCCTCAGCATGAATCTCTGCAGTGTCTCCTGAATTAATCTTGGGATCTCCTGCCATTGCTGTTCCACTATCTTTCCTGCTATACCCCTCTCCATATATCAGAGTTTGCTGCAAGTTCAGGTCCATCCTGTCCTTCTTGTTTAGGTCCTGTGGACTCTGGAATCCCAATGATCCACATATCAGAAGTGCTGCCTCCCCTGCCAGCTGTTTGGCCATGTATTTAACTGTGCTACCTTCCTATTCCTAACCTCACTCGCACGTGACATATTCTGGTGTCTACAAAATTCAAATATCCTTTCAACAGAACTCTCACAAGGCCATTTCTTTAAAGTGTATAGACTTGATAATAAAAACTTAAGTGTGACCTCAGGAAAGTGGAGTCCACTAAATCAGTCCAATGCCCAGATGATCTGATATCTATCCCCGCCACTAAACCTGTTTGCCAAGGTATACAGATTGATTAGTGGTGCTGGAAGAGCACCACTGAACTACTGTACTCTTTCAGCACCACTAATCCAGAATATGGTTTCCAGCATCTGCAGTCATTGTTTTTACCAAGGTATACATATGAACCATATAATTGCAGATGGAGGAGGATAAACAGAAAAATAGAAAATGTCAGAGCAGATGGATGTCATGCAGCTTGTTTACTCTGTTTTGCTATTCAATTGGACTTTAGTTATTCTGTTCCTTTCAATGGCAGGATCTTTATGCAGCATCCCCAGCGGGTAAGAAAGTGCCCAGTGTCGTTGTGTGCACAGTCCTGCGAAGTGAGTGTCCAGTGCCAGGCAATGGGGTGTGGGGAGTCCCAGTGGTGGCACAAGAAAAGACTGCATGTAGTGACGATGAACTGAGGGAATGAAAGGGATGGATTGGGTATCCAGGGACACTGCACACACGGAAGGGGCCGGGCAAGATTCCTAAACAACCAGGGAACCCGCGATGCACGGCTGCTTTTACAAAAACCTGTCACGTTTGCTAGATTTCTCTGTCGAACCAAAACAAAAATACTGTAGATGGTAGAAATCCGAAGCAAACACAGAGACATACTGTGGAGAGACGAAAGAGTTAATGTTCCCAATGCAAACACGGGAAGAATTTACAAGGTCCACATACACAGGGTCCAGAGATTGGAATTGAACCCGAGTCCCTCGCACTTTGATGCTGCAGTGTTTTGTCACCGTGCCGCCCAATGATGGATAATCAGAGTTAGAGACATCGCTACTCTTCTCTGTGATTGGGATTGAGAGTCCTAATTGATGTGTTGCCTACCTGGTGCTTGGGTTTGGGATACATCATCTGGGCTGCAGAAGAACTTGGATTGGGCGGGGAATGATCCAGTGGTCAGGATCCATGTAGGTACCAACGGCTGGACAAATAAATGACAGTGAAAAGAGCGACGGGTAATACAGGACTAAACTATCATATCGAAATGCATGCAGCATAAGGAATAAGGTAAATACGCTTGTGACTCATTCACAAATTGGCTGGTACGATATGGGCATTACAGTGATATCACTGCAAGAGGATCAGGATTAGGAGCGGAATATTCAAGGATATTCATCCTGTCGAAAAGATAGGCAAGTGGGCAGAGTAATAGAGTTGTTTCATTATTAAGAATGGAATTGAATCATTAATCAATCATAAGAAATGAAGTAAAGTCAGGTCATGTAGAATCTGTGTTGGTAGAATTGAGCAATCAAAAAGGTGCAAAAAATGCAGTTAGAGTTATGTACAGGAAGCTGAGGTGCAAGATACACCAGGAGCTAGAAAGTTCTGTAGGAAAGACAAAGTTACAGTGATCCTGTGGGATTTCATTATGCAAGTGAACTGGGAATTCAGGTTGGTAGTGGTTCGCAAGGAAAGGAATTTGTGGAATGTCTATGAGATGGCTTTTTGGAGCAGCTTGTACAGGTGAAATAAATGAAGGAGCTTAAGGTGAAGGAATTCTTAGCAGGCAGTGATCATAATATGATTGAACTTATACTGCAGATTCAGATGGAGAAGGTAGAATCAGTAGTAATGGTATTACAGCTGAATAAAGGCAATTACAGGGACATGAGGGAGGAGCTGGGTAGAACTGACTGGGAGACAGGCCCAGCATTAAAGATAGTACAACAGCAATGGCAGGAGATTTTTGGAGTAATTCAGGGCACAGCAGAGATTTATCCTGAGGAAAAAAGAGGCTTATATGGGGAGGATGGGGCAACCATAGCTGACTTGGGAACTCAGGTATAGCATAAAAGCAAAAGAGAAAGGATATAATGTGGCAAAGTGCAGTGGGAAACCTGAGGATTGGGAAGCTTACAAAGACAAAACAGAGGGCAAATAAAATAAAATAAAGAGGGAGATTATTAAATAAGGGGGGTAAACGAGCTATTAAGATAAAAGAAGACTGTAACAGTTTGTTTCGATATATAAAGTTCAAAAGAGCGGCAAAAGTGAACATTGGATTGCTGGAAAATGATACTGGGGAGATAGTAGTAGGGAACGAGAAATGGCCAAGGAACTGAATAATTATTTTGCATCAGCCTTGATTGTGGAAGGCACGAGTAATACATTAAACATTCAAGAGATTGAGGGGCCAGAGCTGATTATGATGGCCACTACCATGGAGAACATGCTAGAAAAAACTGTAATGGTCCTAAGGTGGTTAAATAACCTTGACCAGATGGACTACATCCCAATATTATAAGGGAGATACTGAAAAGGAGTGGAGGCGATCGTCTTGATCTTTCAGGAATCACTAGAGTAAGGAACGATCCCGAGCACCGGGAACCCACTAATGTGACACCCCATTTTAAAAAGAGAATAAAGAAAAAGACAACAAAAACCCACCATGAAAAGTTTAACCTCGGTCGTGGGTAAGATCCCGGAATTCATTGTGAAGGATAAGATTTCTGAATACTTGAAAGTGACTGTTAAAATAGGGCAAAGCCGGCATGATTTCGTCAAGGGAAGTTCATGCCTGACAAATCTATTGGAATGCTTTGAAGACGAATGAGCAGGCTCAACCAAGCACAGCCAATGGATGTTATCCACCTGGACTTGAAGAAGACCTTTGACAAGGTATCACACAGGAGATTACTGGTTTTGATAACGATCCGTGGTGTTAGAGCAAGGGTAGTGGTATGAATAGAAGCTTGTCTGTCTGGCAGAAAGCAGAGAGTGGGGATAAAAGCGCACTTCTCAGGATGGCAGCCGGTGACAAGTGGTGATTCACAATGTTCAGTTTTGGAATCATATCTTTTTACTTGTTACATTAACAATCTAGATGAGGGAATTGAGTGCACTCTGGCTAGGTTTGCAGACGATACAAAGATAGGCAGATGGCCAGGTCGTATTGAGTAGGCAGAGAGGCTGAACAAGGATTTGGACAGGTAAAGAGATCGGCAGATGCATTCCGACGTTGGAAAGTGTGAGGTCATGCACTTTGCAACGAAGAATAGAGGCATGGTCTATTTTCTAAATGGCGAGGAAATTCAGAAATCTGAAGTGCAAAGTCACTGGGGAGTTCTAGTGCAGTGTTCTCTCAAGGTAAGCTTGCAGGTTGAGGCAGTAGTTAGGAGGGCAATTGTAATTAGGATTGGAAGCATTTACTCCGAGAAGAATTCAATATAATAACAGGATGTATATGGCTCTTATCAGACCACATTTGGAGTATTGTGCTCACTTTTCAGCTCCATATGTCAGGAAGGATGTACTGGTCCTGGAGCGTATTCAGAAGACTTTCACGAGAATGGTCATAGGAATGAAAAGCTTATTGTATTTAGAAATGTTTGAGGACTCTGTGTCTATAGTCGATAAAGTTTAAAAGGATGAGAGGGAATAAAATTGAAATATACAGAATACTGAATGACCTGGAGAGAGTGGATGTTGATAAGATGTTTCCATTGGACTAAGATCCGAGGTCACAAAGGAACACGTTTTAGAACAGTGATATAGGGAAAGTTATTGAACCATAAAATGGTGCATCTTTGACATTTATTGCCACAGAAGGCCGTTGGGTCAGGTCATTGAGTATATTTGAGAGGGAGGTAGATAGATTTTGATTAGGGGATCGAGGGTTACGGGGAGAAGGTCGGAGAATGGGTTTGAGAAACCTATTAGCGATGAATGAATGACGGAGCAGACTCGATGGGCTAACTGCCCTAATGTATGCTCCAATGTCTTATAGTCTTCTGGTCGAAAACTTAAGGAAGTATCTTGCAACTCTGAGAAGATAGATTCATGTTCTTCATGAATGTCAGAAGCTGTTGGGAATAGTTAACTGTTTTAGAATGAAGGTATTGTGGCTGCTGTCAGGATTGTGGATAATATGACATTCAGTGCAGGATCACACAACAACTGCACTGTATTAATGTGGGGAGAGTTTATTCAAAACCTGGACCTCTCTGTCTCTCTCAATGGGGAGTAGGGTTTGGGGTGGGTTGGCGTAACATCCTCCCAGGCATTTCAACTATCCTGAATCATGCATCCTGAGTGAAACAGCAGTCATGAATTTATCACCTTCCCATTGTCTGTTTCGAATATAAGGAGTGATTGTCCATGCCTCTCAGGGTTCAATGCAATCACCTTTTATTCCCTCAGAGCGCTACAGATCAACCTTCACTCACTCCTCATGGTGCCATCATCCCAGGGATTAATCTGGTGGAACTCCTCTTCACTCTCTCTGTGGTAAGGAGATCACTCCATGTAAAGGAAACAAAATCTGACCGCAATACCCCAAATACTGCCTCAACAACACTCTCATGTTTGCTCACAATAATTCTTTTCCCTCACTTTGCTGGTTACATTTCTTTCGTGTGACACAGGAAACCATTCGTTTACAATGCACTGCCACTGATGGGGAATTTAAAACGTCCTTATATCTGTAGGTCAGCATCAATACAGTCAGCACCACAGGTGCCCATGGAGATGGACATCACTCTTCGGTGAGACTCAATCACAAAGAATCCATCTAAAACAGTGAATGGCTACCTACCTGAATGGAAATGTACCGTTGGAATATGGGATGCAGGCAGAGGAAGGGAGCTACCTTTCCTTTTGTTCTGCCCTGACGGGATGTGTGCAGCTCTGGTCAGGCCAGCGTGTTATGCCAATCTTGAACTGAGTGGCTGTTTCAGCTGTTCCACAGGACAATAAATAGTAAAACAAATTGCCGTGGGTTTGCAGTTAATTAGAGATTTGACCAGGGAAGGATGACCCACCGCCTTCTCTAATGGACATAAGGCAAGCCGATATCAACAGATTATCATTCTGTGGCTCTAGAATACGAGCCAATGACGTGACCCACCGTACACTGTCTGCCCATCTTTCAGATTTCGTGGAGACAACAAGTTAAACATCTCAAGTGCAATTATTTTGCAATGGACACGTGGTTAGAAGGGACATGAAACAGATGTATCTGGAATTAACAAAGGCACAAACGATGGTTTATTTAGGAATTGAACTGAGGTTGAGGAGGAGACTGGGACGCCTTAATGGTGGGACTGGGCAGGATTGGTATGTGGGGAGGATATGGAGATGTACAATTTGCAGGAGAAAATGAATCAAAGAGGTTGAGACCAGTGTGTTGTATCCTCGCGTATTGGTGAGTAATTTGTAAAGAATAATTTGCTAGTTATAATTTCTAAGGAATGGTATATTTGATTGGAACTGAAAACGTTGGTTTGCACCTTTCCAAAATCTACATATCATGACCATCAATTCAGTTCAAACCATTTCACTAGACAGACAAAATGACTTACCAGGAACACCAAATATAGCAAGGATAGGATAGTAACCAGCTTGAATAACCATCAGTACATCTTCAATCCGTGACGCTAATGATATCCAAGGCTGGGAAAGCCAGTAAAGACCATAGGATAAACTCCTATCCATTGTTGGAAAATTTCCAGTCTAATATTCTCAGATTCTGATCCATTGCTGGAACATTCCAGTCTAGTGTCCCCTGATTCCCATCTCTCCTGGCCTTCTCTCTGATGCTGCAAATCCCTGTTACTACTGTTGGACATGCTCCCGCATTCCCTTATTAATAGAAGAGAGAACCTCGCTAGAGGCGCATAGGATCCATGGAGACTGACATATTTACAATAGCTGAACAAATAGCTCCAGTTAACCCTTTTGAATTCAATGCTAATTTATTTAAATTCAAAATACCTTTGAACAATTATGCATTCTGGGTGTGATATGTGAGTGTGACTGAAGGAAGGAATGTTGAAGATGGCAGATTGATTGTGTGTATTCATTCGTCTGCCTTGGAAATGGAAGTAATTCCGGAGATTTAACAGAACATAAACATGCTTCTCTGTTCCTGAATACAGAAATGAATCCCGTAAATACTGATCACTCATTGTAAAATCAGTAAAACATTGAGAGAACATCTATCATCCATGATCCGAGAGCAAAATGTACCAAAGAAAACGAGGGTTACAACATACAAATTGTGTCGATATGTCAACAGATAATTGCACATGGCAAACACAGTGCAGATTGCTATCTCAGGATCAGAGAGGGCAGGTTTGCGTCATGCTGTTGATGTTATCGACGTTAAGGAACTGTCATGAAGTGTAATTTAATGAACTTCAATTACATTTTGATTGTGATATTGAGGAAAAGACAGAAGACGGAGAGGTCTGGGGGACATGGCTGTTTAGACTGTGTGGAGGGACAGTGATGTCCCCTCCCTTACCAGAACTGGAACGTTACTCTTTATAACCCATATGAAGAACAGATTCAAGAATACATCTATAATGAGGAATTAGCAGAGATAATATTAATGAAATACGTTTATACAATATAAAATACAGGAACAAAGTGATTTTCTGCAACACCAATATATGCAAAGTACAAAGAGATAAGGTTGTTAAAATACACTCCTGATATTGAGCTCTGTAAATTGAAATGTGAATTACATAACTAGAGAAGTTGTGTGCAAACTTTATCAATTATTATTTGACCCACAGCTGAGATCGTGATTTCCCCTCTGTCAGTGAGTCCCCTCACTAAGATTCTCTGGACTAGTCTCTCATACAGTATCGGGGGCGGGGGGGGGGGGGGTCGTGGAGGCGGCGTTTTGGTTATAATTTCCTGCTGCTCTTGGCACAGTCTATTTCCAAACTCTGCTTTCTCCATGGAACCAATCTATTGGCCTCGTGGGTTCTGTTTAGCTGTCAGTAACCCAGCTCTGTCATACTGTTGGAAATAAATAATCTAGGATGACAGCCACTATCAGCACAGTGCTCACAGTGTATGACGCACAGACAAAGGGCTTGCCGTCCAGAGGAATTTCTAAATAAAGCTTCGAACTTCTGTCTGTGGTCTTCTGATCTAACTAACTTCACCCTCATCTAACACCTCTTCCGCTTGCATTCAGTCTGTTGCTCCCCTTTCTAGCCTCTCTCAGTTTATCTCACTTCACTTGCTTTCTCTCAGTTTATTTCTTTGCAACACAATCTATATTCACACACTATCTCGATCTCCAACTTGCGACTCCACGATGGGCTGAATGGCCTCCCTGCATACCAAAATAATTCTGAGGTTCTCTGACCCACAATAAATACCTCGTGGGCAGACCTGCTGGTCCGGTGACAGGTAAAGTGCACAATCACCCATTATCTTTTCCTGCTCTTCTCTGATGTACAGCTGCCTTGACATGTCTGTTCAAACAAAGCAGACTGAGTGAAATTCGAGCAGTCGAGAAGGCTGTATATTTCAATCAGGATTTAATGAAGTATGAGTATCCAGAGTAACATAAGCAACGATTGAAAAACAGGGCAACGCAAGAAATAGCAGCTGAGTTCAACATGTGGTTCCAAGTGGGTCGCATGGTATTCCTAATAGATTATCAATCAAGAAAATCAGCTCCTGTTCTGTGCACCTAGGTTGAATCCCGCCACTGCAGATGGTGGAAATTCAATTCAATAATGTAAAAATATCTCTGGAATTAAGAATCGACTGATGAGAATGAAATCATTGCTGATTGTCAGAAAAATCCACCTGGTTCACCAATATCCTGCAATGAAGGAATCTTCCATCCTCACCTGGTCTGGCTGACATGTAACTCCAGACCCAAAGCAATGTCATGGACTCCTAATCGCCCTCTGAAATGGTCTAGTGAGTTATTCAGTTGTACCAATCGCTACAACGTTTCAAACAAATGAAACCGGATGGAACACTTGACACCAAAATGGGCATCAGAAAAGTCAACATTAGAAACATCACTATAGAACCTGCAAAGTCTTCCTTACTAACATCTGAGGTCTCTTGCCAACATTGGAACAATTGCCTTACAGACTAGGTAAGCAACAGCCTGACACAGCCATACTCACGGAATCATACCTTACAGAAATAACAGAAATTAAACAAGGACAAAGGAGTCTCTTACTGATTACCACGTAACGTCGTTGCTCAGCAGAATCAGTCCTCCTCCATGTTAAACAACACTTGGAGAAAGCATTGATTGTGGCAAGGGCACAAAGTGCATTCTGGCTGGGGGATTTCAAAGTCGATTGTCAAGAGTGGTTTTGGCAGCAGTACTACTGATCATGCTGGTCGGCTCCTGAGGACATAGCGACTTTTTGGATCTGCAGAAGGTGATGAGGGAATGAACGAGAGGGTAAAAAGCATATCTGACCTCATCCTTACCATTCTACCAACTGCAGATGTATATGTCCATGGCAGTATCGGTAAATGTGACCACCACACTGTCCTTGTGGAGACAAAGTCTATTGTCTCCATAACCTCTATTGTGTTGTGTGGCACTATCATCATGCTAATGGCACAGACTTTTAGCAGATCTACCAACTCAAGACTGAGCTTCCATAAGACACTGCGGACCATCAATAGCAGCCGAACTATACTCCAGCACAATCTGAAACGTCATGGCCCAGCATGCCCCCCCCACTCAACCATTAGCAGCAAATCAGAGAATTAACCATGTATCAATGGAGAGTGCAGGAGGGCATGCCAGGAGCAGAAGCAGGAATATATAATGATAAAATGTTAATCTGCTTAAGCTTCCAAACAGAAATACTTGCGTGCCAGATAGCATAAACAGCAAAGGACAGACAGAGCTTAGCAATCCCAGAACCAATGCATCAGATTTAAGCTCTGCAGTCCTGCTAATCCGATAGTGAATGGTCGTGGACCAACTCACTGGAGTAGGATTCTCTACACATATCCCCATCCTCAATGATGGAAGAGCCCAGAATATCAGTGCAAAAGATAAGGCTGAAGCTTTCACAGCAATCTTCAGTCAGAATTTTTGAGTGAATGATCCATTTCGGACACAGCCCGTGGTCCCCGTCATTATAGGTAGCAGTCTTCAGCAAATTAGATTAACTGATATCCAGAAATGGTTGAAGGTACTGGATATTGCAAAGGCTATGGGGCCTGATAACATGCTGGCAATAGTCCTGAAGGCTTGTGCTCCAGAATTTACCGCTCCCTGAGCCAAGCTGTTCCAGTATGTTTACAAACTGCCAATAGAGAAAAACTGCTCAGATATGTCCTGTACATAAAACGCAGGACAAATTCAACCCGTCCAAATACCGCCTTATCAGTCCACTTGCCATCATCAGTAAAATGATGGAAGGTGTCATCAACACTGCTATCAAACCGCACCTGCACAAAACTAACCTGCTCAGTGAGGCCCAGTTTAGGTTTTGCCACGGTCACTCAGCTCCTGAACTCGTCACAGTCTTGGTTCAAACATAGGAAAGGGAACTGAATTCCAGCCCTTGACATCAAGTTTGCATTCTGCCAAATGTGACATCAAGGACCCCAAGCAAAGATGGTATCCCGCGCCAGCACTCCATTATTGGAGTCATACCTGACAGATAAGAAGATGGTCATTGTTGTTGGAGGTCCGTCATCTCAGCTCCAGAATATCTCTGCAGTAGTCCGTTAGGATAATGTCCTAGGTCCAAAAGGTTTCAGCTTCTTCAACAATTACCTTCCTTTCATCATAAGATCAGAATTGGGGATATTCGATGATGACTGCACAATGTTCAGCATCATTCGCAAATGGTCAGATGCGGAAGCAGTCCATGCCCAAAGCAACATGATCTGGAAAATATCCAGGCTTGAGCTGACAAGTGGCAAGTAACATTTGCGACACAAAAATTCAGACAATGACTATCACCAATAAGAAACAATATAACCACTTTGTATTCAGCAGCATTATCAACACTAACCCCCCACCCACACACACACACACACACCCGCACACTATCAATATCATAACGGCATGAGATATAGCGAGAGATTTAGGTCATTCAGCCTTTCCCTTCACTCTGAAACTGTGCTATTTTGTCGTGGTCTCTATGGCTAGTAGCAATGTCTTTGAAATGTTTTTTAAACTGTATCAATCTTTGCAGGAATCGATCAGTTTCTATCAGATGCCTCGTCTCCCATTCTTCTAAATTCCATCGAGTATGGATAAAAGAGCCCTCAAATGTTGCTCATCCGACAATCTGTCATCCCCAGGATGGATCACCTCCAACATAGTCCATTGCATTCTCAGCAGTATGTCTCTTCAAACTCTCTCGAAATGAATGCTAACATTGCATTTGCTTTCCAAACTGTCAACTGAACCTGCGCATTAACCATAAGACAGGACAAATGCTTCAAAATCGTTTTGTGCTTCCAATTTAGTGGATCCTATTAGAACATAGTGTTTGCCTGTATTCCGCCTACTTAACTGCATAATCTCACACGTTCCCATATTACTTTCCATCAGCCACGTGTTTTCTCACATTCCTAAACCTTCCAAGTCTTCCTGCAGCCTCCCCACTTCCTCTTTCTCACTTGCACATCCAACCATTATTGTATCATCGACAAACTTAGCAAAAACTCCCTCAATCCTTGGGCCAGGTGGTTCTTGCATAAGATGTTTCCTGAATTCCCGAAGGACTGTCCACCATCTACAAAGGACAACATTCTAGGTGTTGACTCCATTCAGATTAACATAGGGGATTGATTGGAATTATATCTGTAAAATCGTCACTCTCTGCGCCACTGACAATCAGTAGGAGCACATGCTTCGCCCCTTTTGTTGTGAATTTACCCCATTATGGTTACACAAGATTTGATGGTGCACAATCCCAGTGTATTGATGTCACTCTATCTCGACACTAACTGTGTGGCTCTCACACCGACCAATGTCACTGTGTCTTGATGACGACGGAGCGAGTTGGGGGAGGGGTTGGCTATGATGAATAACTGTGTGACTGTTAGGATGCAATCTGACCTGACAGCCTTGGATGTACCTCTGCCCTTTGTCACCGCTGCAGGCATGATAATCTTCCTGTGAGTCAAATCAAGGAAAGTGATAGGCTTGGTTGATGTTCCAGGCTGAGCACGCAGATCCTGTGTGGACCAACTGGCAGAGGTAATTACATACATCTTCAGCTTCTCCCCCCTGAAGCCCACGTCCCAACCTGCTTCAAGAAGGTGAAGAAAGTAAGTGAGAAAGCTCATGTAACTTTCTTTTATGATTACGGCCCAGTGGCTCCGAACTCAATAAATATGAAGTGATTCAAGAGACTGGTTCTGATCCACATGTCTCCAGTGTCCCAGCCTGGCAAATTCAGAATAATTTGCTGACTGATGTCATGGGTCCACAATGGATATCATATCCCGAACCCTGCACTCATCCCTGGAACATCTGGACAACAAAGGCACCTACAATCATACTGCTGGTCATTGAGTACAGCTTCATCTTAAACATCAATATCCCCTCCAGACAGAACACAAAACCCCATGACCATAGTTTCATCTCCTCCCTCTGCCACTGGATCCTGAGCTTTCTGACACACGCATCACTATGAGTGAAGATAGGTAACTGCACCTCTTCCACAATAACACTCAACACAGGGGTTCCAGAAGGATATGTCTTCAGTCCCCTACTGTATATCCCATACACCTACTGCTGTGACCACATCCCCCTACTGTAATCACTGTACACCCATGGCTGTGTCCTCAGCCCCCTACTCTACTCCCTGAACAACCATGGCAGTGTCCTCAACCCTTTACCATCCACCCTGCATACCCACAGCTGCGTCCTCAGACCCATACTGCACTCGCTGTACATCCACGTTTGTGTCCTCAGCCCCCAACTGTACTTCCTGTACACCCATGGCTTTGTTGCCAGATTTCAAACAAATGCCACCTACACGTTCGCTGCTGACACCACCATAGCTGACGGATATCAAACAACGAAGACTCAGAACATAGAACGGAGATAGAGCATTTGGTGGCGTGGTGTAATGATAATAACCTCTGTCTGAAATTCAGCGATAGTAAAGAACTGATCATTGACTTCAGAGAGAAATGAGGAGAGCACACTCCCATTTACACCGATGGTTGAGAGAGTGCAGAGTGTCAGGTTCCTCTGAGTGATGATAACTGACAACCTGTCCTAGACTTCTAAATAAGTGTGACAGTAAAGAAGGTTCAACAACGCCTCTCCTTCCTCAGGTGGCTCAGGAAATTCAGCATGCACTATTTCAACAAATTCACCATTGAGAGCGTATTGGCTGGGTGCCTAACGGCCTATTATGTCAACTGCTCTTTTCAGGACCGTTAGAAACTACAGAAAGTTGTGTGCAAAGCCCACGCCATCACCGATTCCAACCTCCCAACCATTGACTCAATTTACACGGCTCGTTGCCGCAGAAAGGCTGCTAATATCTGTCCCAGATTACTGAGAGAAGTGAGGGAGGAAATAGCTGGGGCTTTAACAGATATCTTTGTAGCATCCTTGAACACAATGAGATCGCGGAGGGCTGGAGAATTGCTAATCCCCTTTTTTAAGAATGGTATCAGGGATATTCCCGTTAATTATAGACCGGAGAACGTGACGTCAGGTGTAGGGAAGCTGCTGGAGAAGATACTGAGGGAGAGGATCTATTCTCATTCGGAAGAAAATCGGCATATCAGTGATAGGCAACATTGTCTTGTGCGGGGAAGGTAATGTCTTACCAACTTCATAGAATTCTTTGAGAAAATGAGAAAAGTTGACTGATGAGGGAAGGACTGTGGATGTCAAAAGAGAAAATGCTGGAAGATCTCAGGTGGTCTAGCAACAACTGTAAGGAGAGTAAAGAGCTTATGTTTCGAGTCAAACTGACCCTTTATAGATGTCATGTACATTTACTTCGACAAGGCATTTGATAAGGTTTCCGATGTTAGGATTATGGAGAAAGTGAGGTCGCATGGGTTCCAGGGTATGCTAACTATGTGGATAAAGAAGTGGCTGGGCCGAGGAGACAGAGAGTAGGAGGGGAAGGGAGGTTCTAAAATGGAGAAATGTGACCAGTGGTGTTCCACAGCGATCTGTGCTGGGACCACTGTTGTTTATGATACATGTAAATGATTTGGAGGAACGTATTGGTGGTCTGATTAGCAAATTTGCAGATGACACTAAGATTAGTGGAGAAGTAGATAGTCAAGAGGACTGTAAGAGAATACAGCTGAATACAGATAGATTAGAGAGTTGGGCAGAGAAATTGCAGGTCGAGTTCAATCCTTTCAAATGGGAGGTGATGCATATTGGAATATCAAATTCAAGTGTAATTATACAGTATGCGGAAACACCCTAGGGAAAATTGATGTGCAGAGAGAGCCGGATGTTCAGTTCCATTGTTCCCTGAAGGTGGCAATGCAGGTCAGTGGAGTGGTAAAGAAGGCATATGGTATGCTTCACTTCATTGGACGGGGTATTGAGAACAAGAGTTAGCCGAACATGTCACAGTTGTATAATGCTTTGTTTCAGCCACAATTGGAATATTGCGTCGAGTTCTGGTCACCATATAACCAAAAGGATGTGGATGCTTTGGAAAAGGGTGCAGAGGACACCAGGATATTGTCTGGTATGAAGGACGCTAGCTGTAAAATGATCTTGAGTAGACTTTAATTATTTTCATTAGAAAGACGACAGTTGACAGAGGAACTGATTGAAGTCTATTGAAGACCTGATTGAAATTATAAGAGGTGTAGACAAGGTTAATATTAAGAAGCTTTTCCCCAGAGTAGGGGATTCAATTACCAGGGCTCACGAGTTCAAATTGAGAGGGGAAAAGTTTATTGGTGATTTGTATGGCGAGTTCTTTACACAGAGGGTGGTTGGTGCCTGGAATGCGTTGCCAGCGGAGGTGGTAGGGATATTTTTCTGGACAGATACGTGAATGGGCAGGGAGCAAAGGGGTACAGAGCCTCAGAGAATTAGTAACAGGTTTAGACAGAGGATCTGGATCGGCACAGGCTTGGAGGGCCAAAGGGCCTGTTCCTGTTCTGTAATTTTCTTTGTTCTTTGTTCTAACATTATCAAAGTCTCATCACACCCCAGTAACGATCTCCTACAACCTCTTCCATCAGGCTCGACGATACAGAAGCCTGATCACACGCAACAGCAGGTTCAGGAACAGCTTCTTCCCAGCTGTTGTCAGACTGATGTATGGACTCTCTCATCTCAGATAATGCTGATCTTGTTCATGTTGATCTCACCTCGCGCACACCCTGTGCAACATAACCTAATGCCTCTCAGACATGATTTACAGCCATTGTTCTGTACATCCTTGCTTACTAACATCTGCCTGGACATCTTGGTACAGGTGACAATAAATCATCACCTTCCTCTCTCCAGCTTTCACTGATCCTCACTCCGAGCTCCCTCCGGTCCTCACTTCCAGCTTCTCCCGATCCCCAACCCAAGCTCCCCATATCCTTTGTCCCTCACTGTTTCTCTCACTCAGTTTCCCTGTGTTTTCCTTTTCTCTGTTTTCTGTTTGTCCCCCTGAGTTTACTCTCTCCCCTTCTCCCTGTCCATGTGACTGTTTGTTTCCCTGTTTTGTTTCCTTTCTCTCTTTGACTGACTGTCCTCCTGTTTCCTCACGAAAAATTTTGGAACTGCCTGTCTCCCAGTGTTCTGTATATTGGCAACTGAAGTCACTCTATTCGAGTGCATAATCGTCTGACATGGTAACTGTCCTGCCCAGGACCATGAGAACCGACAGAAAGTTGTGTGCACAGCCCACAACATCACAGAAGCCAACATCCCATCCATGGACACCATTTATAATTCTCATTGTCGCAGAAAGTCTGGCAACATCAAAGATCTCTCCCACCCAGATAATTATCTCCTGCAAACTCCTGCATTATACTGATGAATTAACCTCTCTAACTTCAAATAATATTAAACGTGCTAACGTCGATCTTGCTCTGCACGCCACCTGTGTGATGTATCCTTGTATGCCTCACTCTGTCTAAGTACCCTGTGATCTCTGTTTTCGTGGAGAAAGTGAGGACTGCAGATGCTGGAGATCAGAGATTAAAAACGTGTTGCTGGAAAAGCGCAGCAGGTCAGGCATCATCCAAGGAACAGGAGAATCGATATTTCGGGCATAAGCGCTTATTCAGGAATGAGGACGGTGTGCCAGGTAGGCTAAGAAAAAAGGTAAGGAGGAGGGACTTGGGGGAGGGACGTTGGGAATGTGATAGGCGGAAGGAGGTTAAGATGAGGGTGATAGGCCGGAGAGGGGGTGGGGGTGGAGAGGTCAGGAAGAAGATCGCACGTCGAGAAGGCGGTGCTGAGTCCGAGGGTTAGGACTGAGAAAAGGTGGGAGGAGGGGAAATGAGGAAGCTAGAGAAATCTGCATTCATCCCTTGTGGTTGGAGGGTTCCTAGGCGGAAGATGAGGCGCTCTTCCTCCAGGCGTCGTGTTGCCATGATCTGGCGATGGAGGAGGCCAAGGACCTGTATATCCTTGGCGGAGTGGGAGGGGGAGTTAAAGTGTTCAGCTATGGGGCGGTTGGGTTGGTTGGTGCGGGTGTCCCAGAGGTGTTAACCCTCAGACTCAGCTCCGCCTTCTTCACCTGCAATCTTCTTCCCGACCTCTCTGCCCCCACCCCCTCTCCGGCCTATCACCCTCACCTTAACCTCCTTTCACCTATCGCATTCCCAACGCCCCTCCCCCATTCCCTCCTGCCTACCTTTATTCTTAGCCTGCCTGGCACACCCTCCGCATTCCTGAAGAAGGGCTTATGCCCGAAACGTCGATTCTCCTGCTCCTTGGATGCTGCCTGACCTGCTGCGCTTTTCCAGCAACACATTTTTGGAGGAATGTACACCGGTCGATTGGACTGTGTCCCTCAAGAAAATCATGCCCGAGTGCGGTGGGTTTGACGCAGCAAACGTGTACTGCCTGCAGGATTTCCCTTAGGCAGGCTATTTCGATGTGACCTTCGGGAGCATGAAGCATTGCGAGCAGCTCCAGAAGGTGTTTAAAGAGAAGGAAGGGGGGGATCTGTTCTCCATCTGGTGGGTGGTTGCGTTGGATGAGCTTCCTGCACAGAGGAGTGAGATTGTTATAATTCATATGTACAACACCAACGTCCCAGCAGCTGATGTCCTGACCTTCCTGAGAAGATGTATCCAGGTCGAGGGAGAAAGCACTGAGGTGGTTGACCATTTCGGGATCTTGACCAGCAAGCGGCACGTCAGGGTAACCCTGAGGGTCGATGTCAGTGGGAACATCCTTCACCCACACTCCAGCTTTGCAATCAGAGGGAGCCGAGATACATGACGGTCACAGGGCAACCGAAAGTGTGCCAAAACTGCAGAACGTCAGGAAACATGGCGGCAGACTGTAAGGTGACTCTGTTGAAACTGCAAGCAGGAGGGTCACCCAACCAAGGAATGCAAAGAGAACAAGAACTGTAATTGTGCTGAGAGGCAGAACATATGTACAAGGCCTGCCCAAGATGAGCGGCCGCCACGTACTCTCAGATGGCCAGAGGTGGACGGCAAAAGATCAGCAAGGCACCACAATTCAGCAAGGGAACGGTGTTTGGTGGAACCCAGAAGGAAAGACAGGCTGGAACATAGTAGGCCGCAGCCAGCGGGGAGGTGCAGCAGCCAATACAAGCTCCTACAGGTCAGGCAGAGGTAATGGATGAGGAGGGAACCAAGGGGGGCGAGGAGTGGATTCCTGTAAAAAAAGGAAGTGGAAAACTCTACAGGTCCCCGAAAACACCCAGCAAAGGGGAAATGACACCTGTAAGAGGAGGAAATGGGCAGCTCTTCGGATGTTGAGGACGGGTGTAAAGAGAGTCGTCACCACCAGAAGAAACAAAGCGCCGTGGGTCGAAAGGAGGGCAGCATCCCCCCCAACAGGAAAAGACGAACCCTCTTTGGGGACTGGTAAAGACCAACCCCCACCCAGTGAGAAGCAGGAGGTATACACACCGCCCCACAGCCCCAGATAATTGGTTTCAGCGATCCTCTGACAGCCCTGCGGTCAGACAGAGAACTGGATTGTGCGGACCCTCGGCCCAGCCTGTTGACACCAGAGCGGGGAAATGTCCTCAGCGTGGAGTCAGACAGCTACCTCAGCCCTGCAAGGGTCCAGCAGTTCGCTTACACCACAGCGATGCAGACAGCTACCCCAGAAGGCACAACCAACAGCAAATGGACACTGGTAACCTCATAAACTGTTACAATGCGTATAAAATTGCCAGCATTAATGTGCATAGCATTAAATCTGCTATGCAATGTGTTTCTACGTTGGCCTTCTTAGCCAATGTTAAAGCCAATGTCCTGTTTCTGCAGGAGCGTGGGATACCACACCTCACTAGCTAGAGGAAATGGTAGAGCTTGTGGGCCCATGGGCCGTCGGTTTGGTTGGGGAGCAATGATAACAGCGCCTCCGGCCTGGGTATCCTGTTACGAGGAGGCAACTTCACCATCTCCGTGGTTAATCCTCGTCACCGACGTCATGGACAGGAATGCTACCCAGAGACTGATCAATGTGTACCCCCCAGTGGGTAAGGTTGAACAATTGGCCGTCCTGCAACAGCTTCAACTTTGCTGACTACGTCCAGGTCGGTCATTCTGACAGGAGATTTGAACGGTATCATTGATGCAGATGGACAATCCGGCGGCGGGGGGTGGGGGGGGGGGGTGGGGTAAGGGGGAGGGTGTGGCAGTAAACTGGACGCCACGTCCAGACCCCTGATGGTAATGGTAAAAGATGCCAAGCTGCATGACGTCTTCAGCACCCCTTCAGACTGAGCACAGTATAGTTATACTTTTTCACGGGCAGACGGGTCTATGTGCTCAAGGATAGATTACTTGTTTGAGTCCCGAACATTCTTCATCAGATACAGCGACGTCAAGCCGGTGTTCTTCTCTGACCACTGCCTCCTGCTGGCTGACTGTCACCTACAGGACGAGAAGCAGTCTGGTAAGGGAACGTGGAAGCTGAACACAAATCTGTTGGCCCCAGGAAACATTGAGGAGCTCAAGAGGGATTACACAGGTTGGAGAAACATGAAGCTCATCTTGAGTCTCCAGCAGACTGGTGGGAAACAGTAAAAGGGAACATCAAGAGGTTCTTGATTCTCAAAGGTGTTCAGGATGCGATAGAGAGGCGGGCAAGACTGTCCCAACTCCAGGAAAGCATGCAAATCTTGCTCCTGCTGCAGACGATGAGGGTCAATGTCATGAACGATCTGGAGATGAAAGGCCAGCAAGACTCGCTCTTTACAACGGAGGCCTCTAAAAAAATCATCCAGTCCAGGGTTCGCTCCATGGAATCGTGCTCAATTTTCTTCTTCCAGAAGGTGCACAAAGTAGGAAGAAGATTACTAACTCCATAAGGATCAGCAAATCCTTCTATGCCAGTCCAGATGACTCGAGGCCATCCGACAGCGCTGCCTCCCAGTCGTTCCTGTCCTCTATCACGGAGGTCTTTGACGACAGAACACGGGAGAGGCTGAACCAGCCGTTATCTCTGGATGAGCTAACCAAGGAACTCGAGTCCTTTGAAAAGAATAAAACTCCCGGAAGTGACGGCTTACTGGTTGTGCTCTATTCTGCTCTATGGGACTTGATTGGCAAGGAACTGCTGAAGGTATATGTCAGTATGTTTCTGGCAGGTATTATAAGTGAATCCATGAGGAAAGGCATCATCACCCTCATCTACAAGCGGAAGGGGGGAGGGAGGAAATCAGAAATTGGAGACCGATCTCACTATTGAATGCGGATTACAAAATCTTGTCAAAGTTCGTCGCCAAACGGGTCAGGTCTGCTCTGGGGTCGGTGATTCATCCTGACCAAACCTGTGCTGTACCGGGCAGGATAATCGCTGAGAGTCTCGCAATCCTCAGGGATACGATCGGCTATGTGCAGGACAGGACGTTTAACACCTGCCTCTTCAGACTGGACAAGGAGAAAGCCTTTGATAGGATATTTCATACGTGTATGTGAGATATTCTATCCAAAATGGGCTTTGGTGAGGGAATCTACAATTGGATCAGACTGCTCTACACCAACATTGTCAGTGCAGTCTCAATCAATGGGTGGGAATCAGTTAGCTTCCCAGTAAGATCTGGAGTCAGGCAGGGCTCCCCTGTCTCTCCTGCCTTGTTTGTGTGCTGCATAGATCCGTTTGCGGAGTCCATCAGGAAGGATGCGAGCCTGAGAGCGGTGACTATTCGTGTCAGCAGGGGCCTCCAGGTTAAGGCCTCCCTCTATATGAATGATGTCACCGTTTTCTGATGGGATCCACTGTCCGTGCACAAACTCATGTGCATATGTGACCAGTTCAAACAGACTTTGCGGGCCAAGGTAAACCGAGGCAAGAGTGAGGCCATGCTCTTCAGGAACTGGGCTGACCAATCCTCCATCCCCATCACCGTCAGGACTGACCAACTGAAGGTGCTGCGTATTTGTTTCGGCTTGGCTTGGGCGTGTGCCAATCTTGGGAGGAGCGCATCAGGAAACTGAGTAAGAAACTGGGCAGATGGAAGCAGCGGTCGCTCTCCATCACGGGAAAAACTTGGTCGTCTGGTGTGAGGCACTATCATTGCTGTTATATGTGGCACAGGTCTGGCCTATTCACAGAACCTGTGCCGTCGCAGTCTCCCGGGACATCTTCCAATTTATATGGAGATCAAAGATGGACTCGACGTACAAAGATCCGGGCAACGGGGGAGAAAACACTCCCAATGCCACCCTCACACTGATGGCAACCTTTGCGTGCAGCTGTGCGTTGCTCCCCGATACACAAAAAAGAAATGGTCTCGCAGCAAGTTGTTGGACCGTTCTGTATCACCTGTCCTTGGTGGAGAAATTTCTGAAGAATAACACCTTTGACCACAAGTCCATCAGGAAATGCTCAGCACATAGTTTCCTTGAGACCTGTCGGGAGAAGGAGAGGGTGGACCCTGTTGAGCGGTTCCCTGAGCAGACTGTCAAAGCCATTTGGCAGAATGCCTCATCGCCAGAACTTTCCAACAAATACCAAGACATGGCTTGTCTGTTGTTGAGAAGGTCTCTGCCTGTGAGATCCTTTATGCACGCCCAGTCTCTCAGCCGCACCACACGCTGCCCTCGAAGCGGGTGTGGAGGGGACAAGACTGTCAGACACCTCCTTCTGGAATGTGCATATGCAAAGGAAATCTGGAGAGGAATGCAATGGTATTTGTTGAGGTTTGTTCTGAGCAGCGCCGTGATGCAGGCTCCATCCTCTACGGTCTCTTTCCTGGGATGCACACTAAGACGAACATCAACCGTGCATGGAGGATCATCAACTTGGTCAAAGACGCTCTTTTGTCTGTCTGAAACCTGTTGATGTTCCAGCTAAAGGAGTTGCCCCCGAATGAGTGTTGCAGAATGGCACATTCTGAGGTCCAGGACTACGTATTGAGGGATGTTCTGAATCTTTGGGCAGCTACTGCCAAGACGCGGTGTGGAAAGACCACCATGCCATGTCTGTCCACGAAAGAAAAACAGGGGACCCACTCATTAAGTGGGCTCCGCTGGCAACTCAGTTAAATATATGGATGGTAAACGTACAGACTTCTATATGCGAAGGATTAATTCCGATCTCTGTGTGTAAAGAAATGCAATGTGCACATATGAATTGCATCATCAATTGTATAGATCAACAAAATATTTTATGAATAAAGTATATTTTTGAAATAAAAATAAGTGTTTCCCTCCTTTCCTAACCAGAACTAAATGTGGAGTGTTAGATTGGCATGCTGTAATTCGCAGGTTTGGTTTGAGAAGCTTCAGTAAGCAGCAGCTCAGCAAAATGTGCAGATAAGCTCAGATAAAGTCTCTTAAATGCTTGTCTGACAGCAGTCGAGATGGCAGTTCGGGCAGTCACATGTTCTACCTGCGCGATGTGGGTCCTCAGGGAGACTTCCACTGTTCCTGATGAATACACGTGTGTGGGAAGTGTTTGGGCGCTGTAGCCGGCTGCTCTCGGGGTCATCCGAGATATTGAGAACTTCGTAGATAAGACCTTTAGTGAGGTGGTCACACCCAAATGCCTCCCTTAGCCTGTTTCTGCAATGACTGTCATATCACAGTACCATGTAAAGATCCATGTTCTGAGTTCATCTGCCTTCCTTGTCAGCCCTATTGCCTTCAAATAAATGCTATTTATTCCAACAAGCGTTCCCTGCTTCCTGTCGTGTTCCAGGCAGAGAGGAGCTGGGCGACCACGAGGAATGGCAAACGGAGTAGGCAGAGAGTGCAGGAATCGCCTGTGGCTATTCCACTTGAAAACAAATATACCATTCTAGATACTGATTTTGGGTTTGGGTGAGTGGGCGGGTGTCGGGAAATGAACATTCAAGGGAAAGCAGCAGCAGCCAGGTTGGTTGCAGTACAACTGGCTCTGGGGCACAGCGGGAAAGGGTAAAGTTAAACAGGGTCTTAGAGGAAGGAGAGTCGATTATTAGGGGGACAGATTGTAGATTCTGTGGCCTCAAACGGGAATCCAGGATGGTGTGTTACATCTCAGGTGTCAGAGGACAGGATGTCTCCGAGTGGCTGCAGAACATTCTCAAGGGGAGGCTGACCAGCCAGAAGTCATTGTGCACGTTGGCACAAATGACAGAGGTAGATATAGGAATGAGGTCCTACAGAGTGATTGCAGAGAGCGAGAAGGAAAGTTTAAAACCAGGACCTCGACGGTGGTAATCTCCTGATTACTTCCAGTGGCATGAGCTAGTGTAGGTAAAAATAGGCGGAGATGGCAAATAAATATGTGACTAAAGATTTGGTGCGGGACAGAGATTCAGATTTTTAGATCAAAGGGAATTTTTTGACAAAGGTGACCCGTTCAAGAGGGACAGGTTGCAAATGCACTAGACGGGGGACCAATATCTTCGCAGCTAGTTTTGCTAGTGCTACAATGGAGAGTTGAAACGAGATTGGCATAGGGGGTGGTATCCTCAAGAGCAGGGAGGCAACTGCGATGCTGGAAAAGGTACAGTAATCAGGATTTGAAATGTGAAAAGTGAGGTCAAGCTGGAACAAGACGGGGAACAAGGAATGCCTGTTGGCTTAATTTGCATTTATTTAAATGCAAAAGGGCTGATCGGTAAGACTGATGATCTCCAGGTGTGCATATGTACGTGGGACTGAGATAGTATAGCTATTACAGAAATATGGCTGAGGGACAGATAGGATTGACAGCTTAATGTACCTGGGTAAGATGGATTAGGAGGGACAGAAATGGTGGAAAGAGTGGTGGGGGACTTGTATTTCTGATGAAGGGGAGTATCACAAAGAATCAGAGATGAAATAACTAAAGGATCAATCAGGGTGTCTTTGTGGGTGAAATTAAGAAATAAGAAGGGGATGGTGACATTTTTGTGCCCCCAAATAGTCAATAGTAATTACAGGAACAAAAATATGTACAGAGATTAGGGAGACTTGAAAGAACAATAGGGTTGTCATAATGGTAGTTTTAATTTTTATAACACAGATTGGGACTGCCAGAGCATTAAGGGATTTGATGATATTAAATTCATTAAGTGCGTCAGGAAAGTTTCCTCAAGCAGTATGTAGAGGGTCCTAATCGGGAAGAGGCAAAATTTGACCTATTCTTAGGAAATAGTGCAGGACAGGTGAGTGAGGTGATGGTGGATTCGCGGTTTGAGACTTGTGAGCATAGTTCTATTAATTTTAAAATAGTTACGTAGAAGAAAAAAAAAACTCGTCCTCAGATTCAAGTTCTACATTGAGGCAAGGTGAATTTTGCTGGAATTGTACAGGAGCTTGCGGGGCTGACTGGATTCGTTTGTTTGCAGGCGAAGGGACCTCTGGCAAGTGGAAGCCTTTCAAAGTGAGACAGCTAGAATTCAAGATCTATATGTTCCTGTGAGGGTGAAAGGAAAGTTGACAGGAATGGGGAAACTTGAATGACAGGAGATATTGAGGCTTTGACCAGAAAAAAATGTGGATGTGTGGCTCAAGTCCAGGCAGGCGGGATCAGGGGAATCATTGGAGGTACACAGGGGATACTGGAGTTTAGTGAAGAAGGAAATCAGTAGGGCGATAAAGGCCCTTGACTGAGAAGATCAGGGTGAATCCAAAGAGGTTCATTTTGAATATTAAAGGAAAAAAAAAACATTAACTGCAGAAAGAATCGGACCATCAAAGACCAAAGTGGACATGTATGTGTGGAACCATAAGAGATGGGCAATGTCTGTGTTTACCGTGGAGAAAAACATGAATACTTGGGAACTTGGGGAAGTTAGTGGTGGTATCTTAGGGAAAGTCCATAGCACAGTAGGCGAGGTTTTGAATGTACTGGAATGTTTGAAGATGGATAAATCACATTGTCCTTAACAGATAGATATAAGAAAACTGCAAGGGGCTAGAGAAAAAATTGATAGGCCCTGGCTGATAAATCTGATCATCATTAACCACAGCTGAGATCCCTGAAGACTTGAGGATAACAAATGTTGTATCTTATTCAAGAAGGACTGGAAAAGCAAATATCTAGAAACTATAGACCAGGAAATTTAACATCTCTACGTTACTTGAGAAGATTATCAGGGATACGTTGGACATGCATTTGGAAAATTGAATTTGATTCGGAATAGTCAGCATGACTTTTTGAGTGGAAGTTTGTACCTGACGAATTTGTTAAAGTTCTATGATGACGTGCCCAGGAAAGTTGACGAGGTCTGGCCGGTACATGTCGAAACATGTCGTGCTGTCAAAGCACAGCAGGTCAGGCAGCATCGGAGAGGCAGGAATATGGACGTTTTGGGCATCAACCCATCATCAGAAATGTCCAAATCAGCGATTTTCCTGCCTCTCGGATGCTGCATGACCTGCTGAGTGTTTCCAGCACCACAATTTTCAACATCAACCGGCCAGGCCGAATCAACTTTCCTGGTTACGTCATCAGAGAATATTAACTGATCTCCAGAATCTGCAGTGCTTACTTTCTCCAAGGGCAGTAGATTTAATCTATATGGATTTCAGTTACACCAGAACGGGATGTTGCTTTTCAGGCCTTGGACGCACATACACGGTAACAGGAGGAGGCCAGTCAGCCACTCGAGCCTGTAAAACTGTACCCAGAGTAGATCATGCAGTCTATTCAGCTACTTCAAGTTAGTAACACAGGAAATGTAAGAGGCCACCAAGTGACTGGACAATAGGAAGACTGGAAGAAGACGATCTCTGTATAGCCCCACAAACCTGCCCTTCCTTTCAGTAAGGGCACAGCTGATCCGCTCTCAGCCACAATTTCTCTTTTATGCCCAATTCTTTGTAGCACTCAACTCCCTGATGTGTCAATTTTCATTAACACCACGCCGTGCCCCAAGCATTTCAATGATGTAGCTCCCCCTAAATGGCTGGGATAGAGAGCCCCAAACATTCATTACCCTCTGAGAGAAGGAAACACTCTCCACACATATACCGTGACTTATTGAAATGAACAATAGATATGAACACAGCGTCAGATTGACTGGCCCTGAGATCACGGCGGTATTTGACTGAGCAAGGTGTCAAGGAGACTGAACAAAATTGAACTTAATGAGAATCAGTTGTAAACTCCCCATTGGCTGGATCATCCAGAACACAGTGTGACTGGTGGACACCAATCCTCTCAATCCCTGGATATCTCTGTGGATGAGCCTCAGGGAAACTTTCTCGGCACAAACAATTGCAGCTCCTTCATCAATGTCTTTCCCTCCGTCATACCTTCAGAGCTGGGGATGTTCAGTGAAGATCACACAATGTTCAGAACAATGTGTCACCTCCTCAGGAGCTAAAGTTTCAAAACCTGGACAACATTCAAGCTCATGCAGTAAAACTGTCCAGAACATTCATGCAACAATGAGACCAGACCCTGCACATTTCTTCGTTAAAAAAAACGAAGCTCATGCAGCATCTTAAGCTGCTTTCACGGAAATTTGACAGAGCCATTCAGCCCATCAAAACTATTGGATAAGAACAGACACGGTCCCTTTCGCTTTCTCCAGCCTATTACACTGGAAGCGATTAAAAAAAATCTACAAATGTTGAAATGCAAAGTAGACAGGCAGAAGGCTGGAAGAACGCAACAAGCAAGGCAACATCAGGAGGTGGAGAAGTTAACTGCTTGGGGATAAATATTCAGGACTGGAGTGGGGTAAGGGAGCTATAGATAAAGAGGCAGGACGAGGGAGGAGGAGACAGGGTGGTGAGGTGGGGATAGATGAACACAGGTAAAGGGGTACCACTGGGTTGGACGATGGGAGAACTGTATCCAGCTGAATCTGAAAGAAGGGTAGCTAGAATGGAAGGAAGGAGAAGGAGGTGGGAATGGAGTTGGGGTATTGGAAGGCAGGTGATTTGAAATTGGAGAACTCAATGTTGTCTGACTTGCTGTGTTCTTCCATGCCCCTGCTTTCCTGCTATTACACAGGAAGATAATGAGCTCAGTCAGTACATCACGCTGGTAAGCAGGAACCAAGGGTCGCCCAATAATGTCCGTGAAACGTTTTTCCCTGGGACCAGAAGGAGGACTTTCTGTCCCTCGAAACACTAACGCATAAAGAGAAGAAACTATTCAGCCCCTCCAGACTGTATAGGATGTCACTGTTGCTCCAACATTGCAAAACCAATGAAGCAGAGACTGCACAGACAGACTGGCCCATGTTGTTCCTCCTGGCCCCATTGTTAATGGTGCACACACGTTATATTAACGACACCATGGTTTGCTAACAGTGAGGAGGGACTGCGGACAGTTTGTGCCACGTCTCAAGGAGGCATCTCCCAGAAGGCAGGCTAGTGTCCTCTATGGAGGTCAGAAGTTGCTGGGAATGGCGAACTCTATCAGAGTGTGGCTGCTGACAGGTTTGTGAAAACATAACGTTCAGTGCAGGATCACACACCAACTGCTCATTGAGACAGTGACAGTTCATTCAGAGCCTGGATCTCTCGCTTAACCAACATAAGGTCCAACGCAGTTACCTATAATATCATAGAATCGGAGAGTCTAACATAACGGAGACAGGCCGTTCAGCCCAAACTGGTCCATGCTGACCTAAATCTTCATCCATGCTAACCCCATTTCCCTACACTTTACCCACATTCTTCTAATCGTTTTCTCCCTATATAGGCGGCACCTGTGGGCGGCACTGTGGCACACTGGTTAGCACTGCTTTCTCACAGCGCACGAGGCGGGTTCCGTTCCCGCCTCCAGCATATCTATGTTTGGAGTTTGCACATCCTCTCCGTGACAGCGTGGGTTTCCTCCAGGTGCTCCGGTTTCCTCCCACAATCCAAAAACGTGCAGGTTAGGTGAATTGATCCTACTAAGTTGCCCAAGGTGCTAGGTAAAGGGGAAAATGTAGGAGGATGGGTCTGGGTGGGTTGTGAGTCGGTGTGGACTTGTTGGGCCGAAGGGCCTGTTTCCACACTGTAAGTAATCAAATCTAAGTAAAATATTTGCCTATGGGAAAATGCATACTTTATTTAACACTATCAATGTTTTGTTTTGAAAATAATGAGTTTTGGTCCATTACCCTCAAGGTTTAATGCAATCACTTTTTTTTCTTTTGTAGTGACATAGATTATTTCCTTCGCAGTCTTCTCATGATACCATCACCACACCGATTAATCTGGTGAATCTCCTTTACACTGGCTCGCTGTGGCAAGCAGATCGTTCCTTATAAAGGAGAGATAATCTGTACACAGTGCCCCAAGTACCTTCTGAACAACACTCTAGCACGGCAGGAAAGTATTTCACTCCAATTCTTGAATCGTTTTGCAAAGAAGGACAGTATACAATTTACTGATTGGATTACTTGCTGCCTGGTATGAACTCTGTTTGTGACTTCTGACCAAGGAACACAGCTCATTTTCGCCAACGGCCGTTCCGATTCTTTAACGTTCTAATTAGTTCAAAATGAAGAAGGATGGTATGTTTTACCAAATCATTCTTTTGCCTTGCGAACAGCTGTGTTTCAAGTACAGCCACACAAACAGCAACACCACGATTGCCATTTGAGATGGTCAGAGATGCCAGGAAGGCGATGTCCTAACAGTAGTATCTCCAGTTTATTAATCTGGGGACTCGGGTGCTGACCCCATCCTGGATTCGAATCCCACCATGATTAAAGGTGGCATTTGAATTCAATAAAATCGAATGAAGCTATGAAACCATTGCCGATTATCAGAAAATCCTACCTGACACTCTAATGTTCTTCGGAGAATGATATTTACCACATTCAGCTGGTCGGACTGACATGTGAATCCCGCAATGTATTTGACTCTGAATTGCCCTTTGAAATAGCCAAACCAGCCGCTCAGTTAGTTACTCACTATAAACATCAAAGAAATGAAACCGGACTGAACTAAGCACTGACTACTCACAGCCCACAGACAGCAGTGGGTCAGGAAGGCAGCTCACCAACACTTCTCAAGGACAATGAGGAAAGGGAATTAAATACTGGCCCAGCATCCCATTAATGAATAAAGGCGGATGATTACACTCAGGGAAGACAGTCAAAGGGACATAACTCACTTTAAACAGGAACCTTGATTTATACGCTACATGGGCATGATTTTCGGTAATATGGGAACAGGAGAAAAAAAATAAGATTAACCTCCTTTTTTAATTTCCATTCCAGCTGATCATCTTCAAACCCTTTGTTTGCTTATTTTCTTTTATCTCTCGTTTATCTGTCTATTCAACTCACTCCTTTTCCCCTTCATCATAGACATCCCTGTCACCAACATCAATCACAATATTTTCAAGCTGTGTTCAGTTATGATGGTAGGTCAACGAACTCGAAATGTCAATTCTATTTTGCCCTCGACCCACGGGTGCCAAATCTGAACAGTTACTGCGGCAGCTTCTCGTTCTTTTTTTTTGTTTCTGATCTCTTACATCATTCTTTGTTTTATTTAAACTTCCATAATATTATGACATGGGATGTCTGCATCGCTGGTAAGGGCAGCATTTATTGACCTCACTAAATGCTCTTTATTGTGAGGTCATTCTTTGACACAGTATAGAGCCAATCACATTGTTGTGGATCTGACATCAGTCTTAAGACAGTCCGGTAATAATGCTAGATTTCTTTTCCAAAGGATATCAGTGCTATAGATAAACGTATTGTCAAAATGCTGGTGCTGTTATTGAAATATTCGTGAAATTATCGTTTATTTCCAATTCCTGCTATTTGAATTTAAGTTCTGACATATCTGAGGTAAGATTTAAAACAGCGTATTTTGTGCAGTAACCTGGGCCTCTGAATTACATATCCGCTGACATCACTTCTCTGACACATTATCCCTGTCATGAATTTACTTTAGAGACAAGAACAAGGTTGTGATTGACATATTTGTAACGGAAAGTGCGCTTGTAAGAGAACTGGAACCATAAAGTCTGAATTTTATTAAGGCATGGATAATGGTTTATTTACTATCCGCACTGACGTCAGGGTGGGGACTGCTGATAGTGAGTAGATTTGGTGATGGAGAGAATATCAAGAAATAAATCAATTCGGGTCCAAAAGGTAATTCGGGATTGTGAACAGTCTTGTTCTCAGATGTTTGTGTGGACGAGCTTGTTGGGCAGTTCAGAAGTTTGTAGTAATGAATGGAATTTGCATTTGAAACTGAAGACAAAGGATTCTGTCTTTGCCAAATGTAGATAACAGAAATAGCAATGAGGTTCACCATGGTTTATGGATTAACAAATGGATAGAGATGAAGAGACTTACCAGGAACACCAACAATAGCGAGCATGGGATAGTAGCCCGCATGAATAATCATCAGTGCACCCATATATCTAATGTGATAATGTGAACCCAGACGAGGAAAAATAGGCAAGAAACCAGGATAAACTCCTGTCCATTGTTGCAGCATTCCAATCTAGAGTTCTTAAAATCTGATACATTAATGGAACATTCCGGACTATTCTCAGATGTTTATCTCTCCTCTCACTGTCTCTGCAGCTGCTGATCCCTGTTAGTGTTGGAGATGATCCATCTGCTGCGACAATGGCATAAAGCATTGCATGAAGCTCCTTACTATTAGAAGAGGGGTGCCAATCTAGTGCCACAGTTAAAATACATGGAGACTGGCATCAATCACAGTCACTGAAAAAACAGATCCAGTTGACTCTTTTCAGTGTGGTACCTTCCGTTCACAATACGAACTGGATTGGATTGAATGTTGGCATCACTGGCTGTTGGTCACATCTCCCACCACCAATTGCTGTCGTGACGTTAGTGGTGAGGGACAATGAGGATATTTTCCTATCACAAGTTAGATGATTCTGATGTGTTGTCCGTTTGCAATGTTATAAGCACCTGAACTTCCCAACACCATCACCCCCAAAACAAACAACCTAGATGTAGTTACCGTACTGATGTCTCCTCCACAGAACAGGCGCCAGCCAATAGATTTACAGTGGGCATATTTGCCCTGACCATACACAGGAAGTGCGAATCTGTCTGGACATTCCTCTCATTGCTCTAATAGGCCAATCTTGTATCTTCAATACCCAATGCCCTTCAGCACTGTTTTATATTAACTCACAAACACTCATTTTTTGAATTCACTTCAAAGCCAAATGTCACAAATTGTCAGAAATCTGGTCCCTTTACAGGGTTATGTTGTTCTTGATATTTATTTTCAGGGATGCTCTAAATGACCCAAGGTTTCAATATGTCTGATTTTTTAAAAGGTTTATTAGTGTCCCTTCATTTATACATAACAGATAATGCATCAGGCAGAACGCTTTCAATTCTTTTTTAAAAACCCTGCATAATCAAAGGATGTGTCCAGCTCTGTAGCTGGGCAGTTCTGTTCAGTTTGGGGGCTAGTTGAGTCAGGGTCACTGTTAAAATTGGATGCTCACCCCCTCCTTCTGCACTTCTGACCTCAAGAACTGCAAGCATTTTGTGTCAGATTTACTCTTTGTGCTAAGGTGTTTGTTCATTGCGATTGTTGCAAGTATTTTGATGCAGCATCCTTAAGTCCGGATAGCCTGTCGGTTGGATAGGATACGTAATTCAGCTATTCTCCCTTCAGTTCATGCACTTCATTCTGTAATTTGGGAAACAAATAATGTTTGTTTAAAATACTGCAGTCTGACCAGCTAATTCACTCTGCGAATATCCACTACACACTTACCTTTAACAAATAAAAAGTTACGGTCTGGGCTACTTGCTTAAACATTGTTGAGGGATCGGGCCTGGTCCATAACATATTGGGGGCCCTTTGCAGGATTTAGGCAGCGAGTGGCAGGTGTTAGTGTCTCTTATTTTGTGTGTTGATTTGTCTTGGTAAACAGAGCTTTAGAGAGCAATGGCTCTTGCAGGAACCAAGGATGTTTTGGAGGTAGAAAAATCGACCTTGGGGATTTTACAAAATGCACATAAATCCAAGCTGCAAGAATTAGTAGACAAGCTGCAGTTGAAGCTGCCTCCTAATGTGAGGAAAAATGAGATGATTGCAGCAGTAGTTCTGCATTCAAACTTGCTGGAAACTCCATCGGTATCTGCACAGAAGATTAAACTTCAATCGCAAATAAAGCAGCTTGTGTTAGAAGCAGAAATGAAGCAGTTTGCGTTGCGACTAAAATTAGAAGAAAAAGAAAGAGGACGAATAGGTTTAATCCAGGAAAGAGAAAAAGAAAAAAAAAACAAATGTTTAGCAGGAGAAAAAGAAAAAGAGAGCGCGTTTGCATTTCAGAGATAGACATTTAGAATGGAAGGTCAGCTTAAAAGGATGGAAATGAAGGCTGAAGTTACGCTTAGGGATCTGGGGAGTATGAGGATGCAAATCAAATGCACATGAACTTGTTCCAGAAGCCTATAGACAACATTTAGGAACCTAAGGAGTGGCCCGGGTCAAACGTATATTGAGTTTGAAAGGTTCAAACAAAGTAATTTCGACAGATGGAAAAGAACTTTAAAATTCCAGCAAACCTATGATGCACTTAGAGAGTAACTATTTTGGAGGAATTCGAAAATTCGCTGCCTGAAGTAATGCAAACTCCTGTGGGAGAGCAGAGAGTTTAGATAACAAGGTTAGCAACTGAAATGGCTGAAGATTATGAATTGGTCCATAAAACACAGTTTGGCTTCCAGACTAAATTTCAGTCCATGAGGTAAGTAAACTGGGGCAAAGAGAAATCCTCACGTGGGAAGGAATATGTAGATCTCAGTGACAATCATAAGGATAACTTACGACAGGGGTAAAAAGGAAACCCAAGAAGAGGTCAAAGAAGTTTTAAAAACTCCGATGTTTTCATTGCAATAAATTAGGTTACAGGAAATCACTCTGTTGGTGCGCTAGGGAAAAAAAAAGATGTAGGAAAACAGGATAAGCCTGGCAGTTTTGTTGGAGTGGTAACAGAAAGCACAGTGGAGGCTAGAAAGCTTCATCAGAGTGTACAAGCTGATCGGACATTGGTCAAGGAGGAAATGCCGAATCTTGCTTATAAAATATACCTTCAAAGGGAAAGTTTATTCACATAGGCCAGAAGTAGCAGGTACAGAGGATGCAATATTAAGGGACACAGGATCCTCTCAGTCTGTGATGCTGAAAGATGAGGAGATATATATTCCTGAGGGACTATTTCCAGAAAAGTTTCTATTAAAGGGAATTCACTGTGAGACTAAAAAAAAGCACATAGTTATGTTAAGCGAGGATAGATTGTCCAGTGAAGAGTGAAGAAATTGGGATAGGAGTACTGGACAAACTCTCAGCTCCAGGAATACAACTTTTCCTTGTAAAGTATGCAACTGATTCACCAGTAGAAGTGCTGCCTGCTCTGGTTAAAAACCACTGGAGACACAGTCAATTGAAGCAATGCCTTATCTTGGAATCTTTTCTGAATGTGGGGTAACAAGGTCCCAATATCACGAGTTCAAACAGGAGAGATAAAAAAAATGTAAAGGTAAGTAAGCTGAAGTGGCATGAGGAGATACTTCGTTCCATCAGATAGTTGTGACAAAACAGGAGAAAATAGGTGATCATGCACACATGTTTAGTTCAGCTAAACTAATTGAGTTACAGCAGAAAGATGAAAACTTTCAGTAGTATTATCAAAAGGGCTTATACATTAGGGATTCTGAATGTATCCCTGAGTATTATTACCTTAAAAATGGTGTCTGCATGAGGAGATGGAAACTATCACATACTGAAGGAGATGATAAATGGGCAGAAATTCATCAAATTGAATTGCAAATGGGGTACAGAAAGGAGAAGCTGCAAGTGAAGCATGAATTACCACGTGGAGGTCATTTTGGAGTGAGGAAAACACAGTCTAAAATTGAAGGCATTCTTACTAGCCTACACTGCACCATCATGTTGTTGAATTTTGCCAGACGTGAAATACACGTGAGGTAATTAGAAAACCACAGGTGTTAATAAAACCTGCATCTTTAATAACTATTCCTGCAGTTGAGGAACCTTTTACAATAGTTTAATTGATTGGCTAGGTCCCCTATATCAAACAAAAAAAAGTGTGAATCAGTATTTGTTAACAATAATTGATGTATCCACGAAATTTCCAGAGGCTATTGCATTATGCAATGTCACAGCGAAAAGGATGGTAAAGGAAATACTCTTTTTAAAAATATATACGGACTATCAACAGAGATACAGTGCGACCAAAGTTCAAACTTCACATCCAAACAGTTCAAGGAAGTTAAGGGCAGCTCTGTAATAAATCAATTCAAATCTACTGTGAACCATCTAAAATCGCAGCGAGCACGAGAAAGGTGACATCAAACTTTAACGATCATGTTGAATGCTTATGGTAAGGATTATCCAGCTGATTGGGGTAAGGGCTTTTAGTGATCAGAGATGCACAAAATGAATTGACCAAACTCTGTCCATTTTAATTAGGTTATTAAGAGGTAGGACCGTTAAAGTCGATGAAGGAGGAATTAGTAAATCAGAAGTAAAAGGCCACACTGTTGGACTATGTCTCAAATTTTCTGGAATGATTAAAAAGCGCTGGGGAGTTGGCTAGATGGCATTTAAAAGTATTGCAGAATGCACCTAAACAGGAAGTGGACAAGAACTCAAAAATTTGCAATTTTGCTATCGGGGATAAAGTATGTATGTTACTTTTAGTGATGGGGGATCTTGAAAAGCAAGGACTGGTGAAACTTATCAAATGCGAAAGAATATTGAGTGAGGGTAACTACTTGATAGGGACTCCAGACAGAAAGGAATCTCACAGAGTATGTCATGTGAATATGCTCAAAAGGTATTTTGACAGGGAACAGACAGCAACAGGAGAATGTGTTAATGATTACAGTACAGAAGGAAGAACCAAGTTCAGAGGATTCTGGATTGAACGTTCCTCAAATTAAAGTGGACAATGAGGAAGTTTTCTAAAATTGGTATAAATTATTGAGTAACCTCTCTGAGGAAAAAAAATGACGTGATAGAGTTGTTAGTATTATATGGGGAGATATGAGGAAGTTAAATGGGAAATATTACCTAATTCTGCATAAGGACATGCTGTTCTGATTAAGCAGCATCCTTATATGCATAATCCTCTGAAGTTGGCACAGGTTCAGAAGGGGATTGAACACATGCTCCAATTCTACTTGGGCAAATCACTTCCTCAGGTCAATAACGCTGTCATTGCCCAACACTAAACCTCTCGTATGTGACTGTCTTCACTGTTTCAATCTGAATGTGAACCTCCAGCATGCTGTGCCACTCTTTCTAAGATAATCCTTACGACAATATGATTTATCACTCCTTCCTTATTACATAATACCAAGTCGGTTCTCTGGTTGGTTCCATGATACGTTAATCGAAGAAATAATCCCTGATAGATTCGATGAGTCGTTCTTTGTGTCTCCCCTTGCAAATTGATTAATCCAGTCAATATGCATGTTCAAATTACCCATAATCACTCGTGTGCCCTTGTCTCGAGCCATCATTATTCCCTGGTTCATGCTATTCCCTACTTTGAAAGTAGTTTGCCGGGATGGGGGTTTCTGGGCTGGAAATGCTCATCCCAATGGGTTTCTTTCAATATATTCTATTTCAAACCGGACTGATTCATCATTTTTGTCCCACGTGTTAATATCATTTCTTAATACAACCTTGACAAGACCCTTGACTAATACAGACACTCCATCTACTCTACCCATGGACATTTAACACCCCAGTCCTGACCTTCTTGTAACGACGTTTCAGTAATCCCCACAATGCCATATCTATTTATCTCTGTTTGAGCTGTCAGCTCATGCATTCGATTCCAAGTACTGCACGCTTTTAGTTATTTTTTTTTACATAAGTTCCATTGATATGTCTTTTTTTAAATACTTTTGTGCACAGGATCTCCAACCCAACAACAGTGACCCTATCATTTACTCCAACTTTCTATTCATATTTTAAAATTTATATTATTCTTTCCCTCAGCATGGTCATTGTACTGGGACTGCCTGTTTATTCGACCACCCTCTACTTTCTGTTCAGTTTCTGACCTGCTGAATTGGTTCCCAGCCTCCTGAGCTGCACGATCACACCTCCCTTCCAGGTTGTTAGGGCCCTTTCAGTTAAGGTGCACACTTTCATTTTTGTACAGTTCCCACCTGTCCCGGAACTTTCTTTGCGGGACCTTTCAACCTTCCATTCTTCTTACCTATGTCATTGATATCAATGTGAACGACGCCCGCTGGCTGTTTCCCCTCCCAATTCAATATGCCCTGCGCATGCTCGGAGGCATTCTTGATCCTGGCACCGACCTCCCTTTTTATGAAGAAATCATAGAATCATAGAATCCCTACAGTGAGGAAGTAGGCCATTTCACACAGCACGTCCATGCTGATCCTCCGAAGCGTAACTAACCCTGAACCATTCCCCTACTCTATTCCTCTGCATTTACCCATGACCAATGTACCTAACTGGTACGTCGCTGAACTCTATTGGCAAAAAATAAACAACCCAGACCCATTCCACTAGGCTATGTTCAATCTGCATTCTCACAACAGATACTGCCAAAACTACTGAGCATTTCCAACAACGTCTGTTTTTGTCACCGATGATGATTGCATTTTGATATAAAAAAAATATGCAACTCAGACTTCAAACAAAGCTGAATTTAAACTCCCAGGAGAAAATTAAATATCTGGTCATTCGATGACCCCAGTAAAGGTTCAGTAAATTATTTCTGTTTGGCTCATGAACGTCATTTGTTCACTTTCACAAACAATGAATAAAGGAGATTTTTTAGCATCTTTTTTGATATCAGAAAACTTGGAAACGTTGCGCTTTTACTCCTTCATATGGGTGTGATTACATCGCATTCTTTCGTCTTAGTGCAACTAAAGATGATTATTCACAAGCGAAACACACACACACACACTCACACACACACACACACACACACATACACACACACACACACACACACACACACACACAATGTAATACTTTGTCGAAGAATGCCAATAACATTGTAAGTAATTGGAATGACAACTGGAAAGAAGGAAATAAGTAATGGAAGGATGAGATAAGACGGGTCTTTTTCGGAACAGAAAATACATTTATGTGAACTTGCTAAGTTGATCAAATTTATGAAAAGCTATGCAGGGCAGAAAAAAACACATTGTTATGAAGGTGTAGAGGTATACTTTCCCGTTAAGGGAGACAGGAAGCTAGCACAAGGTGTTCTGAAAGAAGTTAAAATGTAACATTTGTCTGTGAAACCAATTGTGATGCTGAGTTGCCATGGAACAAAATCAAATACAAATTCACCCAGACAGTTTAAATTATGCACCAACAGACTGAAATCAAATCGAGAGTGAAATATAATGTATTTGATGACATCAATATCAATGAAATTATCCGATGCGTTGTTGTAATGATCTGGATGTTTTGAACATTTAGGGGGAGAACTGCTAAAGATATCCACAAAGATAGACAGCGAGTTGAAGAGCTTTTTGTAGACACCTGTCTAGAAGACGTTTGCACAGCGGAACATCAAAGCTGACCGTGAGTAAAATCGATAGACAATATCTACAAAGGAAAATCGACAAAGCTGACTGGTTTTGAAACATGATGATATTTTTGTAAACCTTTATTGGGGGTTTTGTTTCAGCAGACTAGTATTGTAGAGTGGGAGGTAAAAGATACGTTTGACCGACGGGATTTCTAAACAGTTGTTCATTTTATTATTCTCTGTTGGACTTAAATAACAAAATTGTTAATTTTACTTTTAAATAGTGACTCTGTAAATGGATCTTTGCCTCTCGACACTTAAGATATTAGGACATGAGGTGAACATTTCTTTGTGGCTGGTTTAAATTAGGAGAGCGGTTAATCCTGTGTTGTAACAGTTTTGGGGGCTTTCTTTCGCGATTATAACAGGTTTAGGCAGATCCAAACTGTCATTTGGGTAGATTTGAATAGATTTGAGGTATGAGAAAATGCACAGTATATTAAAACATTTGCATGTTGGTGTCCAAGATCTTTAAATAAAACGTCAGTAAGACAACTGATTCAATTTCGAAGACTTCTGTTGGTTAAATTAAAAGTGAGAGAAATGGTTCTTAAAAAAATTAAGAGGGGTTTGAAGATGATTCTCAATTTTTCCAAGGAAGTTTAGAAAGAAAAATAAAGGCCAAACCTTTAGAATTAGTAAAGAACATAGATTTGCGTTTAACCGAGGAAAAAGGTAAAGCTGCAATTGTCAAGAAATTACTCAAACGCTAAGGTGTATCAGAGAAACAGATAAGTGCAGTAGACTGAGAAAAACTTAAATTATAATTGAGGAAAATTGAGTTTAAAGATAATCAAAGGAAGAGAGAAAGAGAGAGAAGAAACAGAAAGCAAGAGAGAAGAGAGACGGAGAAAAGGGAAGGAGAAGGTTCGTATCTGAGCATAGAGAGAAGAAGATTGAAAAAGAGACAGAAGGTTTTTAGTTGAGCAAAAAGAGCGAGAGGTTGAACTTGGAGGTACGATTTAGTCAACAAAGTCAAAGTAACAGGATGGAGATTAAAAGGCAATTGGAGATACATACAGCTATGTCAAAACGCTGCCACATTTTGATGAGAAAGATTTTGAAGACTCCTTTGTTTCATTGAAACTTGGCTAGGTAGATAGAATGGTCCAAGTAATGATGGGTAATACTAGTTCAGACTAAACTGGTAGCCAGGCCGAGTGAGGTATTTGTTCCGGTGTCACACGAAGGGTCAAGAGACCCTGAAGATGTCAAACAAGCTATTTTAAGTGCTCATGAATTGGTTCCAGAGACATGTAGACAGCAGTTCAGAAACATTAAGAAGTAAACAGGTCAGACTTATGGTGAGTTTGAAAGAATTAAACATAGGCATTTTGATAGATGGATGCTTGCTTTAAAGATGAATATGACCTGTGAGGCTGTAATGGAGATTATTCTGACTACCTGCTCAGTGTGGTTTCCAATATGTCCCCATGTGGAGATGGTGCTGCTATGGAAATGGCACTGGATTACTAATCCAGATCAGGCTAATGGTCAGGCAGCTGGTGGAAGTTAAAAAAAATTAATAAAATATCGTGATTTAAAATCTGGTGTCAGTAACAGTGATCCTGAAATCAATGTCGATTGTAAACTTCAATTTGCTTCTCCAATGCACTTCATGGAAGTTAATTCTGTTCTGGTAAATTCTATGCTTTCCTGGCCTGGCCTAAAAGTGACTCCAGACACACAGACATGTGATCAACTGTTCAATGGTCTTTAAACTGGTCAAGCAAGACACTAAATTGTACAGATGTGCTCCGAGGTTTGAAAGGGTAAAACCGACAAAACATGCAGCTGCAGCCTCAGTATCGGAAAAGGGAATGGGAAACACAGTCCTGTTGACCCCGCAGAGACCTCCTTCCTAATATCTCAGACCTTGTGACAGCCGTACCCCTGCTGTCTCTTGATCCCTTTAGTGTCTAGAAATCCTTATTTATATCCCGTGTTTTAGCTTCCACAGCCTGATGCGGTATAGAATTTCCCAGGGTCACCACTCTCTGAGGGCACCACTCTCATCTCAGTACAGAGCAGCCTGCCTGTACCTAATACTGTTACCTCTTGTTTTAGACAACCCAACCAGGGGAATGATCATCGTTGCTGCCAATCTGTCTCGCCCTGTCAGTGTTTTAAATATTTCATTGAGATCTCCACTCATTTTCCTAAAGCCCAAGGAATACAGGTCCAGTCGCCTCAAACTCTGCTGCCTCAACAAGTCTGTCATCCCAGCGATCAGCCTGGTCATCCTTCACTGCTCTCACTCAATGTCAGGTTTGTCCTTTATTAAGTAAGGAGACCAACATTGCACATAATACTGCAAAATTTTCGAGATGGGCGTGTCCCCAAGGGCCTGTACAGTGCAGGAAGACACCCTTACTACTGTGTTCAAATCACCCTGAAATGATGGTCAACACAGCCTTTACCTTCCTACCTGTTTTGTGTTTTTGCAATATTGCTTTCATGATTGTTGTACTGGGAGATCCCGAACTTTTCAATGCTACAGCGACCTACTTGGTGGGTTTGTGTACACTGGTTAGTGTGCCAATATCATTCCCAGTGTTGACTTATGGCTTCAGAACTCACTGCCCTGCACTGACCATGGAGGTCTGCGCAGAAGAAACCAAGAAAGGTATAAATCACTTTAAAGATCAAAATGTTTCGCCCAATCCATTTTCAAATTATCGGTTGCTGTTCTATTGTTTCCACCAAAATATACACCGTCACATCCACTCCCATTGCTCTTCATCTGCCACGCATTTCCCCCTTCACTCTACTTTAGAGCGTTTCTTCAATCACTTTAGAGCGTTTCTTTAATATACTCCTCGCCCACTCACAATCCGACATCATTTAGTGCCGTCAACAGACTGGGTTACACTGTATTTAATTCTCTCAACTAAATGTTTGTGATGTATTAGGAATAGCTGGAGCCAAAACAACGATCCCTGCGACACCAAAGATCCTTGCACTTCAAAACAGTATGTTCTATTCCTGTTCACTGTTTCCTGTCAGCTCTCCCATTCGAAAATCATGTTCATATTTTAGGCCCAACCCTCTAACATTTGACTTTGCATAAGAGGCCAGAATCTTGACCAAAATCCTTCTGAAAATCCAAATGCACTGCATCCATTGCTTCACCGTATGTATAGACCAGTCAGTTTCTCAAATATGATTCCCATTTCATGTTGACCCATTACATAAGAACTAGGAAAATTAATAAGAACATGGCTGATCATTTCATGGCCTCAGCTCTACTTGCCCGTCCACTCACCTTAACCATTAGTTCCTTTACTTCTCAAAAAATTATCGATCTGAGCTTCAAACACATTCAATCACAAAGTTTCAACTATTACACTCAGCAGGGAATTCCACCGATTCACAAACTTCTTGGTCAAGACGTTCCTTCTGAATTCAGTCCTGAATCTGCTCTACCTAATTTTGAGACTTTGCCCTCTTGTACTAGTTTCACCTTCTACTGTAAACGTCCTCTCTATTTCTATCTGATCTATTTCTTTCATAATTATATATGTTTCTATCAGATCCTCCCTCATTCTTTCAAATTCCAATCAATATATAATTCCAGTCTACTCTGTCTGTCCTCATAAGTGAACCCCTTCAACTCTGGAACCAACCTAACGAACCTCCTCTGTATCCACCGCAGTGCCAGGACATCATTTCTCAAGTGAGGAGACCAAAACTGCGCATAATACTCCAGGTGTGGTCTCACCAGCACCTTGTACAGCTGCAACATAACCTCCCTGCTTTTAAACTCAATCCCTTTAGCAATTCTATTTCCCTCGTTAATTACTTGTTGCACCTGCAGACAACTTCTGTGATTCATGCACAAGGACACCCAAGTCCCTCTGCACATAAACATGCTGCATTTGTTTTAGCATGCAAGTAATAGTCCTTTTCACTGGTATTACGACCAAAATGGATGACTTCGCATTTATTACAATTCTACTCCATCTGCCAGACCTTTGCCCACTAGCTTAAACTATTTATGTTCCTTCGTAAAGTTTAACATTCCACTGCACACTTTGCTCTGACACTTATTTTAGTATTATCTGCAATCTTTGAAACACTACACGTGATGTCCAACTACAAATCGTCCATGTAAGCTGTGAATAATTGTAATCCTAGCACTGATCCCTGAGGCACACCACTAGTCAATAATCAGGAACCAGAAAACACTCATTTATTCCCACTTATTTCTTCTTGTTAGTTAACCAATCCTCTATCCATGTTAATGCATTACCCGGAATACCACACATCTTTACCTTATGCAGCAGCGTTTTTGGCGGCATTTTGTCGAATGCCTTTTGTAAATCTCGGTACACCGCATCTACTGGGTCTCTCTGGTCATAATGTCTTCATAGATTTCTAGTAAATTAGTTAAGCATGACTTTCCTTTCATGAACTGATCCTATGTCAGCTCAATGGGACGATTCCTGTCGAGATGCATTGCTATTTATTCCTTGATTACACATTGAAATATTTTCCCCACGACACTTAATGGCTAACTGGTCTATAGTTCCCCACCTTTGTCTACATCTCTTTTTAAACAGTGGTGTCTGATTTCCTGTTTTCCAATCTGCTGGAAGTGCAATAGAGTCCAGTGAATTTAGAAAGATTTACACAAATGCATTTATTATTTCTCCCACTACCTCTGTTAGTAAATTGTGATGCATTCCATCAGAGCCAGGAGACTGATCTACCTTTAGCTCCATTAGATTGATCAACACGATCTCTGTCGTGGGAATGATTGTTTCCAGGTCCTCACCTACCTTCATCGCATTGACAATTACTGACATGTTACTAATGTATGTCACAGACAAGATCAACAAAATATGTGCTCAAATCCTCGGCCATTTGCTCATACCCCATTACTGAATCTCACTTCTCACCCTGTAAAGGACTATTGCTTACCTTAGCCATTATTATTGTTTTATTTATTTATAGAATCTTTTGGTACCTGTCTTTATATTCTGGGGTAGTTTACTCTCATAATCTATCCTATGTTTTTGATTTTTTTTGTTGCTTTCTTTTGACATTTATATTTTTCCAAGTCTTTTAGTTTCCCAGTGGTCTTTGTCATTATTTATGCCAGTTATTTGATAGCTTCCCTTATTTTCTGAGACATCCACGACAGATTACCATTTTCCTTCAGTCCTTCCATTTCACTCTTATATACTGTTACTGAGCACTTGGAAAAATTGCATTGAAAGCCAACCAGTGTTCATCAACGGTTCCACCTTAAATTCAATTCTTTCAGCCAATTTTCGCTAACTCCTCCATCATCCTATTGTAGTCTCCTTTATTTAAGCACAATACTCTGGTGTTGGATTTTGACTTCTTACCTTCGATCTGTATGCTGAGTTCAACCATACTTTAAGTCCCAATAATTCATCCCAATACATTTATTTATTAATCTCATTCTTTATCCCTCGAGACTAAGGCTTCCCAGTATTGCTGGGAAGATTTGACTTGTTTGTTTTTTTTTTCTTCTGTGAAGACAGAACTAATGTATTTGCTTCATAGTTCTGTCACTTCCCTGCTGTAATGCTGCATTCTCTGGGTTCAGACTGTAACGAAGTTGCACTTGTTTTCTCTTACCTTTTCCTTTGACAGTTCACACTTATAACTCTTGTTAATAATCTCTTCAGAAACCGACCAATACATATTCACACCATGCAATCACAGGACCATAGACTCTCTTCTGTCAGAAATTTTAATTAGATTAGGACATCAGATCTGTAAACAATACTTCATGTACAGTCTCACCAACACTCTGTGTAACTCGCGCAGAATGTCTTTACTTCTAGTCGGAATAAATTACTGTAGAAGCTGCAACCTGTACTTAAACCCACACGTGGTAGATATCACAGTGAGTCAGACAGCATCCGTGGAGAGAGAGCATGGAGCTCTACACCGCCTATATACTGATTCTCTTTAAACAAAATCAAACCTAACCTTTACCTTGCTCAATTTGCATATGTTTCTCCTAGTGTACTTTTTTTCTCTGTTAACTTACTGCATGAGTTCTTGAAAATCCTCCTGAGTATCCAACTATAGCATATTCACTGGTTTTCCATTGTTTACATTCACAAGGGTTATCTTCAAGCAAAAAGTTTGCAAATTTTGACTACCCTATCAGAAATCTAGCATCATTCTCTTGACGTTTGCTATTGTTCTCTAAGTGTGCAATATCAGATTCTTTATAATAAATTTCAACAGATTCCCTACTCTGGATAACAGGTTAGTTGCTATGTAGGTCTCCAATCTCCCTCCTCTTTCTTTCCTAAATCCTTGGAATGCATTCATTATCTTCCAAATTGGACACGGAAAAATACAATGATCCTCAATGCAATCAATCTGTGCACTGCTGCTTTCTCTGAAATTTCAGTATGAATTATATCTGGTCTGTCAGACTTATCAATCCTCAATCCACATATGTTTGCAAATACTACCTCATCACTTTTATGGATGATTTTAGTGTTTAGTTACACAAGTCCCATGATCACTTGTTATTTCCTCCATGAAGACAGACACTAAGTAACTGGCTAGTTTCCCTGTCATTCTTTTCTGTTCTCTGATCACACAACACCAATTTCAAAACACTCTGAAATCTCGCTGGTGCTCAAAATACTGTTAAAGCAACCAATCTCATACACCCTCATGAAATCCATTTCCCCAGCATTAAAATTCACTTGGGTTAACACTGTTCCGATATTACTTAAAGCTACCCATTTTTATTGTAGTACCCACAAAACTTGGATATGTAATTTCCTGTTCTGTAATATAAACAGCATTTGTATCACAATTTTGGCTTTGAGGTATAACTCCCATAAACGTTTGCTTCTGCTTGCTGTTTCTGAGCTCCACCTTACCAGATTCTGTGGAACTGAGGGACATGTGCTCTGGGGAGATTAATGGCAGATTCAGGCGAGATGTTTGGTGAGGCATATCTCAACATTGATGTCATCTCACCACATCCTACCCATTTCTCTCAAGTGTCATTGTGACATTTTCACCAGATCTCCCGTTATGCTGGTGAAGTAGAGAAGGACAATAATCTTTCAACAATGCTGTGTATTCCCCCAAACAACTGAGACTGCTCTAACCTGGATGGGAACCTGACAGCAGGCTGGTGAAGTGCTGCTGGTGATGTACAGGATCTCGGTGAGACCACATCTGGAGTAGTGTGTACAGAATTTATCTCCTCACTGGGGAGATTGGAATTAACTCAGAGATTATTCCCCCAACTGTTTTGTGCAATGAAGGTGTTAAACGTAGAATTCCTACAACGTTGAAGCAGGCCATTTGACCCATCGACAGCAAACTAATCCTCCGAAGACCACCACATTTAAATCACACTATATTCCCCTGCTCCCCACCCAATCTCTGTTACCTGGCATTTTCTTTGACTAATGCACCTTACCTGCACATCGTGGGGCTGGGAGGAAACTGGACTACCCGATAGAAACCCTTGCAGGCACAGGGAGAATGTGAGACAGTGACTCCTGACTGAATTTGAACCTGGATCTCTGGTGCTGGGAGGCAGTAGTGCTAACCACTGAGCTACTCATTGTGGGCAACACAACGTGCCTGCACAATTCAGCCCTCGAAATGTGACTTAACAGCAGGGAGATTCCGTAAGTCCCCAAACCTGTCACTGAGCAACAGAAGAAGGACATTGAGACCTTGAGTGGCTTCAGCAGGAACAGGATCAAGACATGTAAGCCATCGAGAAGACAATGAAGGAACACTGGGAGGATATTCAGTCAATCGAGACTATAATGTAGGAACACCAGGAGGACATTCAGCCCATCAAGTGTGTAAAGCAGAAACAGAATGAGTCCATTCAGCCACTCTTGCCTCTTACACAGCAATTGCAGCAGATCGTTTACAACCTTGTGAATTGAAAGGGAATGTCGAGGTTATATAAAGGGAAGAACTTCGAATAGCCAACTTCACTAGGGAATGACAAGGGATGAACAAACGATTGGGAATTGAAGACAAATTGTTAAAATCAGTAATTAAGGAATTAATAACAGGAAATGTTCAAATCAAACCACAATCCATTGCAGTCAACATGATTTACTGAAGGATAAGTCAGGTTTGTTTTTTATTGACTTATGTTTTAACAAATAATCTGACAAACATGATGGATGAAGGGGATCCTGTCGATGTCTTAGTTCTGGACTTCCAGAAGGCATTGCATAACGTGCCTCACAAATGGTTAATATGCAAAACAAAAGCAAATGGGATAAGGAAAATGTATTTTGTTGGAGAGGCGCGAATGAACAAAAGCTATGATATGGAGGTGCTGGTTTGGACTGGGTTGGACAACGTTAGAAATGGCAAGATACCAGGATACCAGGCAAGATACAGTTTTATTTTGAAAAACACAAGCTTTACTCCCGCTCTTCCTTCATCAGGTGTTAGTGAGAGCAGAAGACCTTAGACATATAATTTTTAAGGAAAAGATCAAAGGGTTGAAACAACACATGGACGTGAATTTAACACATCGAAGATGTATCCCAAACCTTTTATCAGTTAGAATGGAGGTGCAGGTTTTGATTGATTAATATGCAAACCTGAGAATTTATTTCAAGTCATTGCCTGGAGATAACTTAAGGTACTAACGATGTAAATGAAGGGACCCCTCCGGACAGACTATGTTATACAGGCGTGAGGTCTTGTTTCGAGTCTGTCTTTGTCTTCTCCTGGAGTCAGACTGATTTTATTTGCAAAGTATGAGTTTATAAAATACCGCATTGACTGACTGTATACAAATTGTATATTTTTGAGAAAATATGATTTATTAGTATGGATGAGGGGAGTGTGAGTGTGCGCGGGGAGGAGAGGGAGAGGTGCATGGGTGTATGTCGGGGGAGAGCGAGAGGGCGTGTGTACCTACGTTAAGACACAGCCAGATTTGGCAGATTCCTTTCCCCACACACTTACTCCATGGTTTCAGAGTTTTCCTTCTCTGAATCTCTGCTCATTTTTTGTTGTTCATGTTACAGACCCAGATGCTGCAACTGCAGTCGCAATGCTCCATCCAGATTTGGGTCACCAAATCATCAGGTCTCTCTGAATGTGAGAGTCAGCTCACAGCACGACCTCCTGCAAACCATCCCAAGCCCATCCACTAATGATTCAATAACAGGAGACAGTCAGAAGCTCCTCAGTTACAAGTTAGATGCCTTGTCCTTTATAATGGTTGTCGCGGGGTTCCCTCGTGTTACTGACTGCACGCTCAGCTGAGAGCGACAAACACAGTCGTTGAGTGGACAGGTACATCTCTCAAAGCTACTGGAACCCCTTGTCCAACAAAGATAAGTACATGGGACACACCAGGAAGTGAACAACTGCCCAATACACACTATTTCATTCTTTCAGAGCTTCACAATGTCAGCATTCGATACACTCAGAAACCAAAAATAAAACACCAGGGAACGATACAGAAAAACAAACAATTAATTAACTGATAACATGTTGTGAAAATATGGATAAGGAGACATAAGAGGATAAACTCCTGTCAATTGTTGTTACATTCCAGTCTAAAGTTCTCAGAGTCAGATCTCCCATTCCCCTGTCTCTGCAGCTGCTGATCCCTGTGAGTGCTGTCGGTGAGACACCCACTCATACTATGGGAGAACACATTTAACGGTGTCCATTTTATCATTAAAATATGTAAACCCTCCACTGGGATAAGTACAATCTCTGGAGACTGACATTAATCACAGTCACCAAACAAACAGCTTCAGTTAACCAGTTCCTTACCTCATTTTACACATCCCAATAAAAGGGAACATTTACTCAGTCTGGATTGAGTGGATGACTGTTGCCGAGGGATAGATCATAAATCTTTCAATCTTTTTAATCTTTCTTCCTTGTATGTAGGAGTATTGCTGGAAAATTGTAGGATTGTATATGTTCCATCCTGTTTCTAAAAAGGAGACAGGGATAGAATAACAGATCAGATGCATATAATACCTTGTAGGGAAGTTTCTAGATACTTGAGTAATGCTGCTCGTAGTTTAAAATGCCCTGGTATCAAACCATTTCATAACTTCGAGGCACCATTCAGCGCACTGAAATTGCTGCTCAGGAACAGGGAGAAACAATTCTGTCCCCAAGTGCCTTCTATCGAGACACAGGAAGACATAGGCCTTTCGGCCTGTTACAGAGGGACAGGAGGAACTGATCAGCCTCTTGAAACTGTTACTCGTTCAGCTTCTCAGACCAGTATAACAAAAGCAGAATTAGTTAGCACGATTGCTAAGTTAATGAGACATAAAATATAAATGCAACATTCTGATTTTGATGGTATTTTACAAAAACAGCAGAAAGATTTTCAGTCAATACGCACTGAATGGAATGTGAAAAGGCCATTCAGTCCTTCAGTTCCATTACACAGGAGGCAGCAGATGAGCACAGAGCTGTTAGAGCCTGTTACTCAGGAGCGGCAGGTGGAGAGCAAACAGATATTGGAGCCTGTTACTCAGGAGCAGCAGAATATGAGCACACATGTATTGGAGCCTGTACCTGAAGGGCAGCAGGAGGATAGCACACAGTTATTGGAGCCTGTTAATCAGGGGCAGCAGGTGGAGAGAACACAGCTATTGGTGCCTGTTACTCAGGAGCAGCAGGAGGAGGGCACAGCTATTGGAGACTGTTACTCAGGAGCAGCAGGGTGTGAGCGCACATCTATTGGAGACTGTTACTCAGGAGGAGGGCACATAGCTATTGGAGCCTGTTGCACAGGGCAGCGGAAGGAGAGCACACAGCTATTGGGGCCTGTTACTCAGGGGTAGGAGGAGGTTAGCACACAGGTATTGGAGCCTGTAACTGAAGGGCAGCAGGAGGATAGCACACAGCTATTGGAGCCTGTTACTCAGAAGCAGCAGGAGGCGGGCACACAGCTATTGGAGCCTGTTAATCAGGGGCAGTAGGGGGACAGCACACAGCTATTGCAGCCTGTTACTCAGGGTCAACAGGAGGAGAGCACACAGCTATTGGAATCTGTTACTGAAGTGCAGCAGGAGGACAGCACACAGCTATTGGAGCCTGTTACTCAGGATCAACAGGAGGAGAGCACACAGCTATTGGAATCTGTTACTGAAGGGCAGCAGGAGGACAGCACACAGCTATTGGAGCCTGTTACTCAGGGGCAACAGGAGGAGAGCACACAGCTATTGGAACCTGTTACTGAAGGGCAGCAGGAGGACAGCACACAGCTATTGGAGCCTGTTACTCAGGGGCAACAGGAGGACAGCACACAGCTATTGGAACCTGTTACTGAAGGGCAGCAGGAGGATAGCACACAGTTATTAGAGCCTGTTAATCAGGGGCAGCTGGCGGAAAGTGGAACACAGGAGCAGGAGCCAGTCATTAAACTGCTCTCGACTTCGACACAGGAACAGAAGCGAGTCACTCGACTGCTCGAGACTGGAACACAGGAACAGGAGGCCGTCACCTGTTTGCTCGAGCCTGGGACACAGGAACAGGAGACCATCACTCAACTGCTCGAGACTGGGACACAGGAATAGGAGGCAGTTATTCTCTGATCTGATTGTGATTCCCTCATTCCATTTTTAAGATATTCCCCTCTCTGCAGTCTCTGCTCCTTTTGATGGTCATGTTGCAGATGCTGTCACTGCAGTCACCATGACTCATCCAGAGTTGGGTCACCAAAGCATCTGGTCTTCCTGAATTTTCACAGCAGCTTAAAGCACAGCCTCCAGGAAACCGTCCCCAGCTTTCCCACGAACATTCCAAAACTAGAATTAAGTTAAATGTCACTCAAGTGCTATTGAGAAGGCTCTTCTGGATCAGTAACAGTGCAAGCGATTCCTTGTGTTACTGAGCACATGATCAGTAGAGAGTGATTACCACAGGCGTTCAATTGATCGGCGCAGAGCAAGTTAGAAAGGTGTGCATCAAAACTGCTGAAAGTCCACTATCCAACATGGAGCACAGAGCAGGACACCGGGAAGTCAAATAAAACACACGCTATGCTTTTTGAACATTGTTTCTAAGCTGCTTAATGTTGGAAGCTGATGGTCAGTTTAAATACCAACAGCTTATATCGCAACAAATGGGAGGGATTTGGGAAATAGACGGATGGAGAGAGACTCAGAGTCAGTGTTGTGGAAGGATGTGTTCGCATGTTTAAAAATGCTGAAGTGAAGACATTTCGGTAGCATCAAATAACATAGGCTGGTATTTCCGGCAATGGTGAATTAATAGTATACTGGTGTGAGTTCAGACAGAATCATAGACTCTCGGAAATGTACAGCACAGAAAACAGACCCTTAAGTCTAACTTGTCCATGCCGATGGGATATCCCAAATTAAACTAGTCCCATTTGCCAGCAATTGGCACATTTCGATGTAAACCCTTCCTCTTCATGTACCCATCCAAATGCCTTTTAAATGTAATCATAACAGGCACCACCACCTCCACTGGTAGCTCATTCCACACATGCACCATTCTGTATTAGAAAAAGTTGGTCCTTGGGTCTCACCTGAAATCCATGCCCTCTAGTTTTGCGAAAGAGATATGCCTATTAACCCTACATATGCCTCTCATACTCCAAGAAAAATCACCCCAACCTACTCACTCTCTCCCTCTAGCTCAAACCCTGGCAACATCCTTGTAAATCTTTTCTGTCTCCCTTCAAGTTTCACAATATCTTTCTGATAGGAGGGAGACCAGAATTGAATACAATACTTCAAAATAACCGAATTGATGTGCTGTACTGCAGCAGCATGGCCTCCCAATTCATATAGTCAAAGCAATGACCAATAAAGGCAAGCATGCCAAATGGCTTCTACCGAATTCTATCGAACTGTAACACAACTTTCAAGGAATTTTGAACCTACACTCCAAAACCTTTTTGTTCAGCAACACTCCACAGGACCTCACCATTAAGTGTCTCCATCCTGCCCTGATTTGCATTTCCAAAATGTAGTGCCTCACATTTATCTGCACTAAACACCATTCGCTGCTCCTCAGCCGATCAGTCCACCTGATCAAGATCTCGTTGTACTCTGATGTAAACCTTCTGTGTGTCCACAACAACATCAGTTTTGGTGTCATTTGCAAACTAACCAACTATCGCTGCTGTGTTCACATCCAAATGATCTATATAAATAATGAAAAACAGTGGACCCAGCACTGATACTTGTAGCACACCACTGGTTACAACCCACCAGTTCGAAAAGCAATCCTCCATCACCACCCTCTATCTCCTACCTTCGAGCCAATTTTGTATCCACATGGCTAGTTTTCCATGTGCATTCCATGTGAACTAACCTAGTTAACCAGTCTACCATGGAGAACATTGTCAAATGCCTTAATGAAGTCTATATCGCAATGTGCACCTCTGCCTCAATGAATCCTCTTAGTCAGTTTCTTCACAAAATCTCAGTCAATTTCATGAGACACCATTTGCTTTGCTTAAAGCTACGTTGACGATTCCGTATCAGTCCTTGCCATTCAAAATACATGCAGACCTTGTGCCTCATCATCCATACCAACAACTTGCCCATCACTGACGTCAGGCTCACCGGCTTTCCCTTACCATCCTTCTTAATGTTTTTAAAGTAATGACATCACGTTATCAAACCTCCTATCTTCTGGCACCTCACCTGTGACAATCAATGATACAAGTATTTCAGCATGTGACCCAGCAATCCCTTCCCTAGCTTCCCACAGAGTTCGAGGTGACAGCTTATCAGGTCCTGGGGACTTTTCCATCTTTACAGGCTTTACGAACTCCAGCATCTCTTCCTCTGTAATACAGATACTTTTCAAGATGTCACTGTCAATTTCGGAAGTTCCTTAGTTTCCATATCCTTCTGCACAGTAAATACTGATGCAAGGTGCTTGTTTAGTATCGCCTCCATCTCCTGTTGTTCTGCACATCGGAAGCCTTGCTGATCTTTAAGTGACCCAAAACTCTCCCGTGTTACTCTTTCGTCCTTAACGTGTTTGTACAGTACCTTTGAATTCTCCTTAACCCTATTTGTCAAAGCTATCTCAAGCCCCCTTTATGGCCTCCGGATTTCCCTTTTAATTAGACTTCTACTGGCGATAGACTCTTCTCGACAGTCACTTTAAATCTGGAATTCAGAGGCTGATGACGATGATATATCTAGTTTTGATTGTTTGAAATACCCGACTAGTTCGCTGATGCCCTTGAAGGAAGCAACCAGCCATCCTTACCTGGTCTAGGTTACATGTGACTCCAGGCCCACAACAATATGGTTAACTGTTAACTGCCTCTTGGCAATTAGTGATGGGTAATAAATGCAGGCTAAGCCAGTAATACTCTCATCCCGTGAATGAATACTGTAAAAACATCGACTCCTGATATCCGTATATGACAATGGCATCCCTCTTACCCGTGACCAGGCCATCAATGTCTCCAATCTGCCAGCAATTCCTTACACCTTCCAGCCTTACCCCTCACCCTAAAAGGGGCATACTGTCTCTGGGCTCTTGATATCTCATTTTTGAAGGCTTCCCACTTCTGAGCTGGCCCCTTACCTGTGAATATCGATTCCAATCCAGTTTGGAAGTTAGAGTCATAGTGTCATAGAGATGTTCAGCATGGAAACAGACCCTTCGGTCCTCCTCATCCATGCCGACTAGATATCCCAACCCAATCCAATCCCACCTGCCAGCATCCTGCCCATTTCCCTCCAAACCCTTCCTATTCATGCACTCATCCAAATGCCTCTTAAATGTTGCAATTGTACCAGCTTCCACCACTTCCTCTAGCTGCTCATTCCATACACGTACCACCCTCTGTGTGAAATATTGTCCCTTCAGTCATTTTTATATCCTTCCCCTCTCACCCCAAACCTATACCCTCTTGTACTGGACTCTCGGACCCTAGGCAAAAGACTTTGTCCATTTACCCTATCCAAGTTCTTGCCTAATATAATCAAATTAGCCTTCCTCCAATTTAAAAAATTATCTTTTAGATCCACTTCATCCTTTTCCATCTCTGTTTTAAAACTAATAGAATTATGATTACTTGTTCCAAAGTGCTTCCCCACTGATAACTCAATCTCCTGCCCTACCTTATTTCCCAAGGGTAGGTCAAGTTTATGTTCTTCTCTGTGATGGAGAGCATTGTACAAGCAACTGCAGCTTTGTGACTGTTAGTGGTTTCAACAGAATCTATGACTCACTGGTCTGAATCTAAGAATAATTTGTCTCAGTGACGTTTTCATTGAATGTGACAGATGGATTGTCTGTACGAGTCTGAGCAAGTTTCTGGTGTTACCTTATCAAACTCACCTCATTAACTACCCACTCCACCCCATGGTGTCCCTCTTATTCAATACCAGCCCGATTCTCACACCCATCATGGCTGGAGGTACTCAGCATCGCTCGGATGCCCATGGATATTCCGTGATCTCTGGCACTGGTGCCATCTTCAAAAGGCCAATGGGCAGACGGTTGAGCTTTCTTAGTTAGAAGTTGCCCTGCACTGTTTACCTTGAGCATGGCAGATAAGGGACAATTACAACACGGTTTTTTGGACATGGGTTTGGAAGACCTGGTGGATGGGCTAGTACAGAGTTAGACCATTCTCTTCCCAGAGGGACCCACACCACCAGACCCCCTGAGCATTGTCCGAGCTCACCACCCAGCTCAGTGCTGTATCTGCGTTCTGAGGAAATGTCCAGCAATATAGGACAAGCATCAATAACCTTCCCCACTCTGTCAGGGTACGGGTCACTCTATTCTCTCTGCTCGCTCGCACTCACTGTATATTTGTTATAGCACCGACCACCGAACTAGACTCATGCTCCACCACTCTCACTCTTGCACCTTCTCTCCCCCCCTCTCTCTCTCTCTCTCCTAATTTCCCTCCACTATACCACCCACACTAATAACGCAACATGGCCGGAACACTATGGACTAACTCCCTCCTGACACCTCACCATTTCCCCTGCCACAACTACACCAGAACTAAGAGAAGGGCCACCCACTGCAACCTTCCCTCCCTCCCTCCCTTCCTTTACACCATTCCAGGAGAAACAGCCTGGAATAGGACAGAAATGGTCAAGCCGGGTGGTGGAGTGCCCGATATCCGCTCCCTCATGCCACCACCACATGGGGAGGACCGTGCTACGAGTTGGAGAGGACCGGGATGCCTCGTGTGGAGATTCTGAAACATCCACATCTCACCAAACGAGTAAGGAGCAATGTTCAGTGAAGGGCAATTCTCACTTTAAACCCACTGGCAGTTCCGTTTCCCCCGGCACAACTTAGAAGCCGTGGCCCTGATGCCATCTCTCTTTTGTGTAGAGCTGGTATAAATGGAAACTCCACCATCTCGGTGGCCAGAGGGTGGGCTCACAACACATCGTCACCATAACCTCCCAGGAAGGGAGCACGGAGGCTCCCTCCTATACCTACTCCTGTAAAAAGCTCAAATACTGAAAATAATCTGTGACATTTACTGCTCTCCTCACTTGTCCTGCCATGTCCAATAATCTGTCCTCATATATATCCAGCATCCGGTGCTCCTGCAGCCCTTGTATAACTGTACAGATATTTTATATTGTCTGTCAATGTTATTCCTACCAAAGTGCATCATCTCACACTGCTCTGCATTGATGCTCATCTGCCATAAAACAGAACACTACACCAATTTGTCACTGCCCTTTTGGAGTTCCACACTGTCCTCCACACACTTTACAATTCTTCCAGGTTTGGTTTCGGCAAGCAATGAAATTGTCCTACAATCACTCTCCACTCATACTTACTGACTCTCTCACTAGTGTGAACAAGCACTTTACGAAAATACTCACCATGAACAGACTGAAAAAAACTGACACATACCAGAGTCCAAGTGATATATTGACAAAGTTACCGGAGCAAGAGAAATACTGACAGACACTCCATGTCTGTATTCGTGTCAGTGTATGAGTGAGTGTCTCTATGTCTCTGTGTTCGTGTGTGTTTATCTGTGTGTATCAGTGTAGGGCGAGTCTGGCAGTCACTGTGGTGTTAATGTGATGTACTATCCCCCTGACATGAGTTTCTGAGGAAGGGGTACTCAACCCAAAACATTAACTTCCATTTCTGCCCACAGATGGTGACAGACTTGCTGAGCTTTCTGTCGCTCTCAGTCTCTGCTGGTCTCCCCACCCCTCTGTACAGGTAGTAATGGAGGGCGAAAATCATAGGGATTCAGTTTCGGAAGGACAGAGGGAATGTATCAGCTCACAGCACCATCCAAACTGAGAGCACCAACAACACACATATACGCACACACACACACACACTACAAACACGCACAAACACACAGGCATGTACACACATAGAGCTGCACACAGACACTCATGCACAGATACACAATACTCATAGCCACCGCCACACACACTTACACACACACTACAAACGCGTGCACACACAGAGACACTTGCACACAGACATATACAGCTGCACACAGACACTCACATACAGATTCACATACCTATAGCCACCCTACACACGCACTTACAAACGCACACACACACACGCGACACACACCGAGATGCAGAGAGCCACACACACAAAGAGACATACACACGCCCATGACACACACACACGCACACAATATGCTTACAACCATGCAGATATATATACATACATGCACACATACGCATGCACTCACACAGACACACACACACACCCGCAGAACACACACAGACACAGATTTCATTCGTTTCTTCATTCCAACCCCCCACCAGAACTTATCCCAGATCCATCCTTCCAACTCGGCACCTCCCTCTTGAACTGTGCTACCTGTCCGTCTTCATTCCCACTATCCACTTCACTCTTTGCTCCAACCTATAACCTTCACTCCACCATCATTTATTTGTCGCCTTCCCAGCTGCCTTACCCAAGCACCATCCCCTTCCATTTATCGTTCGGCCCAGATGGTCCACAAGCCTCGTTACTAATGATGAGATTATGCTCGAAATTCCAACTTTCATGCTCCTTGGATGCTGCCTGAAATTCTGTGCTTTTCCAGCACCACACTATTTGACATAGACACACACGCACCCACAGACACAGAAACACACACACAGACACACACGCGCACACAGACACAGAAACACACACACAGACACACACACACACACACAAACACAAAGACAACCATGCTTCCCACGCTCGAAAACATCCACACTCCCCACACAGAGACACCCACAGTGCCCACACACACACACATGCTCACACACAGACAGGCATACACACTCAAACAAACATGCACACTAACACACATAGACACCCACCCTCCCCACAAATGCACATTTACTCTCATACACGGACAGACACACTCAGCCAGACACACAACTAACACATATGCAGACACGCAAAAAGCACATGTACGTACATACATGCACAAAGGAACACAGAGACAGAAACACAGACACACACACAGGCACACAGATACATACTGATATGCACATACACTGGCACACAGACAGAAGCATACACACATTGACACATAGAAAACACCCTTACAAGCCCCCTACACACAGACACCCACACTCCTCACACACACGCAGAATCACTGATACACAGAGACACACAATCACTCGCACACACACAAAACAAGCACATATTATCACACAGACACACAGAGATGCACAGAGACATGCACACACCGACACACACCAACACAGACATACAGGCATGCACACACAGAGGCAGACAGACATTGACACATGTACACACACAGTGACAAGATCCATTGAATCGGATTCCGTGAAAAACAGAAGCCGATGGAATGAAAAGTGCCATGAGAGCGAGAATATAACATTATATGTGAGGAGGTTATTTTCCAGACTCGAGGAGAGTGCACAATGCTGTTTCCAGGGATCAATATCTGGATATGTAGACAGAATTAGCATCGGATGTTATTGTACTGCATCTTTTGTACAATGTTGCAAAAGCACAGGCCTTTTCTACAGAGGGAACAACTTCAAAATCCTCAATGATGCAAAACACACAAATGAGGTGAACAACAAAGCAACCGCAGAAACTCGTGTTACGTCATGGGGTAAACGCCCCGGCTCAACCTTTGCTCAAATTCGCTCTCTGTCAAATTCCTGAGCCAGAGTTTCGAACACTGAATGGTCTATGTTAATAAACACTGCTCGAATCTCACAACTTCAGTATTTAATACGACCCTGCATGTATGTCTGACAACAGTAATTGCTCCCTCACTGTGTTACTTCAGCACACGTAGAGAAAAAATAAACATGAGAACAACAGTCACGTATGTGACGGGGATTTGACCCGATACACACCTCTTCGCACCCTACCTCTTGCATTACACCTCTTCCCACCCTACCTCTTTTGCAAAAATGCCATCCCATATTCCCAATTCCTCCGCCTCCACCGGACCTATTCCCAGGAGGACCAGTTCCACCACAAAACACACTAGATGGCCTCCTTCTTTAAAGACCACAATTTCCCTTCCCACGTGGTTAAAGATGCCCTCCAATGCATCTCATCTACATTCCGCACCTCCGCCCTCAGACCCCACCCCTCCAACCGTAACAAGGACAGAACGCCCCTGGTGCTCACCTTCCACCCCACAAACCTACTCATAAACCAAATCATCCGCTGTCATTTCTGCCACCTCCAAACAGACCCCACCACCAGGGATATATTTCCCTTCCCACCCCTTTCCGCCTTCCACAAAGACCGTTCCCTCCGTGACTACCTGGTCATGTCCACGCTCCCCTACAACCCACCCTCCAATCCTGGCACTTTCCCTGCCACCGCAGGAACTGGAAAACCTGCGCCCACACCTCCTCCCTCACCTCTCTCCAAGGCCCTAAAAGAGCCTTCCACATCCATCAAAGTTTTATTTGCAAATCCACTAATATCATTTATTGTATCCGTTGCTCCCAATGCAGTCTCCTCTACATTGGGGAGACTGGGTGCCTCCTAGCAGAGCGCTTTAAGGAACATCTCCGGGACACCCGCACCACTCAACCACACCGCTCTGTGACCCAACATTTCAACTCCCCCTCCCACTCTGCCGAGTACATGGAGGCCCTGGGCCTCCTTCACCGCCGCTCCCTCACCACCAGAGGCCTGGAGGAAGAACGCCTCATCTTCCGCCTCAGAACAATTCAACCCCAGGGCATCAATGTGGACTTCAACAGTTTCCTCATTTCCCCTTCCCCCACCTGGCCCTAGTTCTAAACTTCCAGATCAGCACTGTCCCCATGATAGCCGTGAATGACATGTGGTTCAGTCTGTTGGAGACAGCATTTCGACACATATACAGTTCCATATTATTAGAACAAGCAGCACTGATGATGAATAACCTCAGATAGAAACAAGCGATAGAGATTTACCGTGGATTCGATGGGCTGAACGGCTTCTGTCGGCACGTGAATGACGTCACACCTTCTGCCGTCCCTCTCCCTGTCTCTGTGACAGAATGGCTGAGGGAGAAATAATGGCTCGTTTTTAATCCTCCCTTCCGCTTTGGACTGTCTGCAGCCCCGCAGCTCCTGGCTGTGGGAATGGTTCTCAGTGAGTGAGGGTTTCATACGGAGTTGCTTCATCTGGAACATTTGGGACTCAGATGTTAACTGATGCCCGATTGCAGCAAAGAAACCGACGGCTCTGAAACAAAAGCCTTTCTGCTGGATTGTTCTGTGAAGATTGATTCTGAACATCAAATGGGCAGCACAAAAATGCACTGATTTGAATTTTACTGAGGGAAGAGAGTCCACAGCCCATTTCTCTCTTTCCCACCAGCTCGGCATCTTTCTCTCTCTCTCAAATAAATGATATTTGGAGGAAGTTCGCAATCAAAGTTTCTAAGTTCCAGCGGCGCTCTTGCACCTGGCTGTGCCCGTGAGAGGAAGCTTCAGAGCATATCCACATTTACATCCCGTCATAATGCCTGCAAGTGGAGGGAAATGGCTGAAGACTCTGCCAATAGAGACAGCTCAGTCCCCGGGGATGGGATAAACAGCAACGTCCCGTTGGGGACATTCTGCAGATTAGACACAGTGTACTTTATCATTCAGATCATACCAGAGTGAGAACACTCGAGAAGGCCAATCGGTCACTCGTACCTGTGTCAACTCGGGAGTTGCAAAAGATTGGTGAAAGTGGAAAGTGGATTTGTTCACGTTTCAAGTATTTCCATGAAGCAGGAAGCAGAAGAAGATACACAGTCAAGCGATTGAGATCTGACTAAAGGAGCAGCAAATAAGTTGTACAGCGCAGAGGAGAGCTTTGAAGTATTGAATTCTGGTTAATGGGACGATCATGCTTTTACGAGGCCACGCTGCTACAGAAGAGACGATGTCAGTGTCTCTCAACATTGTGATTTCACAGGCAAATATCGCCATTACACTGCAGGAAATTCATTTTTCTAATGCGAGGGCTGTCCATATGTAAAGGTGCAGCTTATATATCGAATCCTTTCACATAGATACTTCCACTGCACCTCAGTGTGTTGTATTGTCTCCTTTCCACTTTACCTGGCATTGTGCCTGCACTGAAGTTGATTTTCTCCTTCTGTGTATCTTTTACAGCCTGGATGATGTGATGCAGTTGTACTGATCCATCTTCTGACAGAATTTTCCACTTCACTTCAGCCCGCCCTAACTTCGCTATCTGATACCATTCCCATTGTTTAGATGTTAATCGCTCGTCTCAGATCCAGCCTGCCCTCACCCAAAATAAATGGAAAACTCAGTCACACTGTGATCACTGCAATCGAGGGATATATTCACTCTAAGGTCATTGATAATTCGAAGGATAAAGTTAGGACTGCAGATGCTCGAGATCAGAGTTGGTAGTGTGATGTTGGAAAAGCACAGCCGATCAGGGAGCATCCGAGGTTCAGGAGTATTCAGGTTTCAGATTTAAGCCCTTCATCTGGAATAAGGCTTGTGAGTCGGGGCTGAGAGATAAAAGGAAATAGTGTGGGGTTGAGGGGAAATAGCTGGAAAGTAATAGATGGATGAATAGGAGGGAGAAGAAAATAGGTCAGAAATAGCAGTGATGGAAAGGGTTGCGAGGACGATGCCGAGTTGAAGGCTTGGGCTTGGGGGAGGGGAAATGAGGTAACTGTTCAAATTCACATTTATCCCGTGTAGTGTTAGGGTCCCAAGCCGGTAGGTGTAGTGTTCCTCCTCCAGGGGTTGGGTGGTAACGGTTTGGCAGTGGCGAGGTCCAAGACCTGAATGTCTTTGATGGGTTAGGAGGGGGAGTTGAAGTGTTCAGCTACGGGACGGTGAAGTTGGTGGGTGCGGGTGTCCCAGAGATGTTCTCTGAAATGATCTGCAAGAAGGTTTCCTGTCTCCCTGATGTAGAGGAGACCGCACTGCGCGCAACGGATTCAGTAGATGACATTGGTCGCTGTAAAGGTGAATTTCAAATGGATGTGGAATGATCCATTTGGGCCTTGGCTGAGGTGAGGGGAGTGGTGTGGGTGCAAGTTTCACCCTTCCTTTGGTGGCAGGGAAAGGTGCCAGGACAGGGTTGTGGGCTTATGGGGGGATGTGTGGACCTGAAGTGGGGGTCATGGAGAGAATGGTCTTTCGGGAATGTTGGCAGGGCTGGGCAGCGAAATATATCTCCAGTGATGGTGTCTGTTTGGAGGTGGCATCAGTGGCAAAATATGATGCGTTTATGCGGAGGTTGATGGGGTATAAGGTGAGCACCAGGTGGTTCTGTCCTTGTTGCGTTGAGAGGCGTGGCTTCAAGGGTGGTGGTGTGTGAAATGGAGGTGTTGAACCAGAGGGCGCTGTCAACCACGTGGGAAGGCAATTCGTGATCGTGGAAGAAGGAGACCAACTGGCTCTTTCTGAGGTGAAATTGGTCATACTGGGAACAGATGGGCTGGAGGTGGAGGAATTGGGAATAAGGAATGGTGTTCTTACACGAGATAGGGTTGGAGGAGATGTAGACTAGATACATGTGGGAGTCGGTGGGCTTGTAGTATATGTCTGTAATTAGTCAGTTGCCAGAGTCGGTGATGGAGAGGTCCAGGAAGGTGAGGGAAGTTGCCAAGAGGATCCGGATAAATTTGAGGTCGGAGTGGAAAGTGTTAGTAAAGTTGGTGAGCAATGCAACCTCCTCGTTGGAGCACCAAGTGAACCCAAACATTCATCAAATTTGCGGAGGAACAGGTGGAGGATGGTGCCTGTGTCACTGCGAAAGATGGACAGTTCCGCGTATCTAACAAACAGGCAGGCATAGCTCGGTCCTATGCGGGTGCCCATGGCTACCAGCGTCAATGGAGGAAGTGGGAGAATTGGAAAGAGAAGTTGTTGATTGTGAGGACCAGTTCAGCCAAGTGGATGAGGATGTCGGTGGAAAGGTACTGTTTGGGATAGTGTGAGATTAAGAAATGGAAGGCTTGCAGACTTCTGTCATGGCAGATGGATTTGTACAGGGACTGGATGTCCATGGTGAAGATGATGCGATGGCGGCTAGGGAAACGAAATTCTTCGAGGAGGTGAAGTGCATAGGGGTGTCACGAATGTAAGTGGGCATTTCCTGAACTGGGAAGAGAGGAGTGTGTCGATGTAGGAACAGAAAATTCGGATGGGACAGGCTCAGGATGAGACAATAGATCGACTGGGGCAGTCAGGTTTGTGATTCTTAGGAAGGAAGTAGAATCGGGGAGTGCGCGGTTCACGGACAATGAGGTTGAAGGTTGTGAATGGGAGATGCCCAGAGGTGATGAGATTGTGGTTGGTCTGGGAGATGATGGTTTGGTGAGGGGAGGAGAGTTTGTGATCGTAGTCTGTAGGAGGAGGTGTCTGCGAATTGGTACCTGGCTTCAGCTTTGTTCCTCTGGCCGACTCACAAGCCTAATTCCTGATGAATGGCTTATGCCTAAATCGTCCATTCTCCTGCTCCTCGGATGTTGCCTGACCTGCTGTGCTTTTCCAGTACAACACTCTCCACTCATTCATTATTACTGTCTCATTTCACACTCCCAGGTCCATGTTGTCTCTTTGATTCTCATGAGCACTGTTCTCATGGACTGCGACAAAATCTGCCAATCTGAAACAAAAACAGAAATTGCTGTAAAATCACAGTTGTGCTGGCAGCATCTGTGCAGATGAATCACAGTTAACGTTTCACATCCATTGGGTCCGTCTCTCCACAGATGCTGCCAGACGTCCTGAAATATTCCAGCAACGTCTGTTTTTGTTTGATTTTCAACATCAGCAATTTTTTCATTTTTGTTTTCTTATTTTCTGCCAATATGCTTTGGCTCAAGATTACGTTAAATGTTTTAAATATGACTGTGATGGAACGGCCACATTCCACCAGCCAGCTCCTTTTATTTGGTTCACGTGACCAATGCCTTTCCACTTGGTCACCGCGCCCGACAGCTGCACTGCATATAAATTGACAAGACTGTGGCATTCTCTCGGATTGGTAATCAGGAGCGAGATTGATTGAAATTATTGAAAATTTAAGATAAACTGATAAAATACGGGATATTAAACTGGAAACTGAAAGGGAAAGAGAGAACAGCGAATGATAATTTTTTGACAAAACTGAAATATAATCGCTCAAGATTCAGGAAGTACTTTCGTCCACAGACATACCATAATATGGAATTTAATGTTTGGGACAACCAATGCAAGCAGATAGCAAAATCGTAGTTTTAAAGTCTTGCTGTAACTGTTTTGGTTTTAATGAACGCACACATGGGACTCAGTGCTGTAATGGTCTCCTAAAATGGAAAAGGAAATCCTTGCCTGCGAGGATACGTGGGGAATGTTCACTGATTCATCAGTGAAACATGTATAAACTGTGTAACATGAAACCAGTTCAACATCTATTTTCCCGGAATTTAACGCAGGGCACATGGGAAATGTTATCCATCTGCTGAAAAATCACCTTCGGCTCTCTCTCCACATATGTCTCTTCACGTTTTAGATACTTGCAGTATGTTTGTTGATCAAGGAGTCATTATCCAGAAAACGTTGTTTCTGAATCCACAAACACGGGTATTTTCCCATAAACTGCGCTTTGCTCAATATCACCTTATGTCCGTATTCCTCAACACGACGACAAATTAAAGCTGCTCCATGTGAGGCTCAGAATTGAAACTTCTGCAGAGCACAGCCCACTATACTGAAACAGAGATACAGTGCACTGGTCACCTTCAGCACAGGAGCAACACATTAATGCTTACCTCCACATTCCTGGTTTTACCTTAACGTTTGGGAAACCGAGTTTCTCTGATTCCATGGCTAGTAACGGGGATTATATGATCATCTTCACCAGTGGTTCAGTCCCTGAGTGAGGAAAGTGGTGAGGTACTCATTGTAAAGATGGGTAGATTGATGAAATGTACAATTTCATCTTTTGCCTTCACTAACCCATTAGCTTTTTATTTTGTTTTGCATCTGTAGAAATCTTAAAATCTTCATCTTTAACAGACTCAATGACAGGTCTCCATTGGGTCTCTGGCATCAAATTTCAAAGTGTAAACCCCCTCTGAATTCTTCCACCGCAGTCCGCTGTTTGAGAAGTGTTCCTGTTGTGGGAAATGCACTTCCCCGTGTATCACCTGCTATTCCCAGCATGCGCTCTGGCACTGCACTCATTTTCCTTCTGACACTTGCTCACTGTGTTGCTGTGATCATACAGTGACTTGGTGTCGCACAGTGCAGGAAAATGATACACATAAAGGTTTTAGCATTGTTGCCTTCAATTGTCAGGTAAGCCTTATTTTGGATTTTGAAATTGTCTGTTCTGTACACAAGTGCGTGTCAAAAACATCTGAGCGGAAGTTAGGTGTTCCGAATAATGACATTGAGCACTATGCACTCTCCTCCAGTCTGGAAAACAATTCCTCACAGGCAATTTAATAGACAATATACAGCAGGTGCAGGAGTAGGCCATCCTGCCCTTCGAGCCAGCACCACCATTCATTATGATCATGGCCTGAACATCCTCAATCTGTATCCTGTTCCTGCCTTATCCCCATAACCCTTGATTCCACTATCCTTAAGAGCTCTATTCAACTCTTTATTGAAAGAACACCTCCTGCTGTCTCGGGTTCTTCATTCCGTTGACTTCAAATCTTCACAGAATTCAACAGACCTTGTTACATATTCATTTCCTCATTTTTGTTTAGATCACTGTGTGCATTGTGTGACAGTGGGAGTGCACTTGCCCCACAACCCAGGGATCAGACCATAGTCTTGGAACCGTACTATGTTATTTATCATTTTACCAACACCAGGGAGAAATATCTGCTGCTCTGCATAATTTACCCAATTCAATTATTCATAAGGTCATAGCTATTCCAGCATCTGTGACGAGGTGGCCGAGAGGTTAAGGCGATGGACTGCTAATCCATTTTGATCTGCACGCGTGGGTTCGAATCCCACTCTCGTCGCTGTCATCAATGGCATTTTCGTGGTGCTGTTTTCAGATGATCACAGCTGTCGTGTTGGAACTGGAACGCTAATGGTCAGTTTATATGCATTTACGTGATGACAAAATTTCAAAGAATGGTTTGAGCCTCTTGACTAAGCTGTGTTGAAATGTAGGTTGCATTGGGATAATGAAAGGAAACGCGGTTTCCTTTTGCTAATCAAGTTGCTGTGAACGTTTTTTCGTATGAAAGACATCCAGGAAAATCAAATAACGAGAGCTGCGAAGTGCATGTTTATGCAAAGGAATTCTTAATGAACTTTTTGTCAGATGAAATATGAAGGATGTTGAGTAGACGTAATTTATCCTGGTGAGAAGAGCAGAGCGAGACAGCACAAAATGATGGCGATACTTCAAAGGGGCAGGGCGTGGGTGTAGGGGCACTGAGAACTGGCTGTAAATGCACAGTGGAGAATTGCCAATGTTGGTGCCGTGCATGGGCACGGAAAGACTTACACATTGGTCTCGCCCTCGCCCCTTGCTCTCGCCATTGATGAATGCTGGACATAAGGCACAGATAAACACAAGATGTGGGAAGCAAGCTCCCTCTCGTTATGCACAAACTGGATGCATCACATTGAACTATGAACAACTGGAGAAATCAGCATGTTACCTTTAGGGAGTGAAACTAAACTGTGGATCAATGACTGCAGATTCATGCAACATAAACATGAAAAATAATTTAAAATGTAGGGTGAAGGTTTGCTTGCTCAGCTGTAGCTTTGATATCCAGACGTTTCATTACTTGGCGAGGTAACATCATCATCAGTAGCGACCTCCAAGTGAAGAGAATCTGTTGTCTCCTGCTTTCTATTTATATCTTTCTCCTCGATGGGGTTCCTGGGGTTTATGGTGATGTCATTTCCTGTTCGTTTTCTGAGGGGTTGACCGATGCCATCTAGATCTATGTGTTTGTTTATGGCATTGTGGTTGGAGTGCCAGGCCTCTATGAATTCTCAGGCGTGTCTTTGATTAGCCTGTCCCAGGATAGATGTGTTGTCCCAGTAGAAATGGTGGTATTTTTAATCCGTGTGTAGGGCTACGAGGGAGAGAAGGTCGTGTCTTTTATTGGCTAGCTTGTGTTCATATATCCTGGTGGCTAACTTTCTTCTTGTTGTCTTACGTAATAGTTGTGACAGTCCTTGCATTGAATTTTGTAGATGACGTTGGTTTTGTCTTTGGATTGTTTTGGTTCTTTTAAGTTTGTTAGTTTTTGTTTGAGAGTGTTGGTGGGTTTGTGTGCTACTAGGATTCCGAGGGGTCTTAGTAGTCTGGCTGTCATGTCTGAAACTTCTTTGATGTATGGTAAGGTGGTTATGGTTTCTGGCTGTGTTTGGTCTGCTTGTCGTGGTTTGTTCTTGAGGAATGTGTGGACTGTATTTTTTGAGTATCTGTTCTTCTCGAATACATTGTAAAGGTGGTTTTCCTCTGTTTCCGAAGTTCGTCTGTGCTGCAGTGTCTGGTGGCTCGTTGGAATACTGTTCTGGCGCAGCTTCGTTTGTGTGTGATGGGATGGTTGCTGGTGTAGTTAAGTATTTGGTCAGCGTTTGTCGGTTTTCTGTATGCAACGGTTTGTAGTTCTCCGTTGTCCTTTCTTTCTACTGTGTCATTCAGGAATGCGAGTTTGTTGTCGGTTTCTTCTTCCTTGTTGAACTTTATGCCTGTGAGAGTGTTGTTGATGATGTTAAATGTCTTTACTATCTTGTTTCGTTTTGTGATGACAAAGGTGTCATCTGCGTAGCGGACCCAGATTTTGGTTTGATTGTTTCTAGGGCTGTTTGTTCTAGTCTTTGCATTACCGCTTCTGCTCTGAATCCTGATAGCGGAGGTCCTATGGGTGGGCCGTTGGGGGTTTGTTTTTAGACTATGTTGTTGAAAGTGAAGTGGGTGGTGAGGCACAGGTCCACAAGCTTCATGATGTTTTCGTTGGTAATGTGATTGATGGTGGTTGGTGTGTGTGATGGTCTCTTCTAAATGTGTGTTTCCTTTGCCATGTCGATGTTGATGAAGGTGAACAGTGCTATTATGTCGAATGAGACCATTGCTTCCCCTTCCTCGACTTTGGTGTTTTTGATGATTTTTAGGAATTCCTGGGTGGAGTGGATGGAGTGCTGTGAATCTTCTATGAGGTATTTCAGTCTTGAGTGTAGTTCTTTGTCCAGTCTGTAATTTGGTGCTCTGGGTAATGAGACTATGGGTCTGAGGCGGCTCCTGGTTTATGGATTTTTGGTAGTCTGGTTCGACTTGGCCAACACATTGATCCTGGGACAGTCTAAGCAAAGACATGCTAGAGAATTCCCAGAGGCCTGGCACTCCAACAACAATGCCATAAACAAACACATATATCAAAAAGCCATCTATGAACCCCGCAGAAAACAAACCGGAAATGACATCACCACAAACCCCAGGAATCCCACCCAGGAGAAAGATATAAATAGAAAGCAAGAGACAACAGCTTCGCTTCACTTGGAGATCGCCACTGATGATGTTACCTAGCCAGGTAATGAAACGTCTGGATATCAAACCTACAGCTCAGCGAGCAAACCTAAACCCTAAACCTCAACCTGAGCTGCAAACCTTCACAATCCTCTGCGATTTAAAGTGTCTTTATACGCATCTCATTAATAGACTTTTCGTTATAATACCCGTCTGGTTGAAAGAAGAAGACATCACATTTTAAGATAAATGACAACGTTACCAATTTTGTTTTGAAATTGAGATCCATTTGATCATTGTCCACAGTGAACAAGTTCATTTTAAATAATGCAAACCACATTCTCTCACCTGGAATAAAAGTGTGATTTCAATATAAACATTGTCCTTGCTAAGTCGCAGTTACTCAACATGAAAAATAGGATGTAATGTTTATTAAGCATAGATCAATTAGCACCATTATCTTACTTCGGATTGACTGCAGTATGCACATGCGAAATAAGGTTTAAGAAAGAATGACTTTTGAAAATAATGATTCGGTGGTGACTAAAATTAATATTAGCTTCTCATGATGTGGATATTCCACCAATGGCTCCAGTGGTGGAAATGTTCAGTGGGCAGTATTTCTATGATGATACAGACGTATGTGCGCCGCCAGGGATGTGAGCTCCCACTTCATCTGGAACAGCGTCTTTTGACGTGGACCAGGGAGCATTGTGGCATCCGTCTGGGAGTTCCAACCACACCTGGAGCAGCTTCCATTGACATGGAGCAGCAGGGAGCATTGGCACATCCGAATGCAAGATCTAACCTCATTTGGAGCAGCTTCAGTTGGCCTGGAGCAGGGAGCTTTGGGAGATCATTGTGGGAGATCCACTCTCACCTGGAGCAGCTTTTAATGACATGTAGCAGCAGGGAGCATTGGGACATCAGAGTGATAGATCCAACCTCAACTGGACCACTTCTATTGACATGGAGGAGGGAACATTGGGACATCAGACTGGGAGCTCCAACCTCACAAGGATCAGCGTTTAATGACATTTAGCAGCTGGGTGCATTGGGACATCAGAGTGGTAGGTCTAACCTGAACTGCACCATTTCTACTGACATGGAGCAGGGAGCATTGTGACATCAGACTGGGAGCTCCAACTTCAGGTCGAGCCGTTTCTATTGACATGGAGCAGCAAGGAGCATTGGAACGTCAGGTTGGGACCTCCAACATCACCTGGATCAACTTGTATTTACATGGAAGAGGAGGGAGGATTGGGACATTAGGCTGGGGGAAAGGATATTCAACGATTTTAATCTAAAGTAAAATATGTTTCAACACCGCAAATGTTAATTGATTTATGAAGACTCTTTCCCGGGAAAATAATTAATTCTTTAGATAGTAAAGTCAAGTCCTGCAAATATTCAACTCAGGAAAACGCATTGGTACAGAGAGAAATGGGAGTGATGTTTCATGTCTTTGTCTTTTCATTTCTGGCCATCTCTGCACTGGATTATATCACCGGAAGGACGTTTTCACTCATTTCCAGCAAATACGGTCAGGTCACTAACGTAATCTAAAGGTGAAAATTTTTGGGTATATGCGATGTTATGATTAGGATGGAGATTACATCAAATTTTGGGGAAAACGTAGCAAAGTCAGTTGCAATTTCCAAGATCAGCAGTGACCTCATTGATTGGCTGATCAGATTGTGAATGGTCGTTTTTTGAGGACAATTTGAAGTGAATCAATGATGGTGATTATCTTTGTTCTTTGTTCACCTTGTGACTGTTACTGCTATTGCTCATGTCCTTGTTAACACCACAGCTCTGCAGCGTGTAAAACCTCAGCTGTGCATCTGGCCAGTGGCACAACCATTCGTATAGCTGGCTACGCATCAGGCGGTTGTAAGTTCAACTTTTACTTTGCGCAAGCGCATTGTGGAGATTCATCACACATCCAACCTAATCATTTTTGTAATGCTGAGGTGGATAATATTTGAAATTTTCATCTTCACGAGCGAAAATTCTTTCACTGTCTTCGATCAGTTAAACATTACCAAATGCTATCAGAGTAAAAATCACACAGTACCAGATGGTATTGAACAGACGTATTTGGAAGCACCAGTGTTCCATGCACTGCTTTGTCATCAGGTGTTTGTCAACTGTTGGAATCTAAAATGGCTTTGTGTGATTATTAAATATATCCACCCCAGTCCAACACCAACACCTCCACGTCATGGGTACCGTCGACACCACGAACGGTCGGTTGAAGTCCAGATGATCTTCCAAAAGATCGCGCATATTGACACACACACCAAGTTTCTGCAGAAAAACACCCACCTGATGAAGGAGCGGCTCTCCAAAAGCTAGTGCTTCCAAATAAACCTGCTGGACTCTGCCCTGATATTATGTAATTTTTAACCTTGTCTACTCAACTCAAACACTGGCACTTCCATATCATAGACAACATCAGTCATGTCCCACCGTTGTCAGAGAAGGCAATCCTGGAAGAGCCTAATACATTGCACATAGGTACGTTTCGTTTTCAGAAACCAACGCACTCAATCGTTGCAGCTCCTATGTGTGAAAAGGCAGAAAAGAAATAGCTGAGACTCGGTTTTGACAATATTTTGAAACTTTTTGGGAAGTGGAATCAGAGGAGAATGAAGGATTAACGGTCCGTCTGTGCAGAGAGAGGGAAGGCACTATTCCCTTCTTTGATGAGCTGGGGTATTGACTGATCGCAGGCATGAAACAGATTCCTGGTAGAGCTGCGCTCTCTGCATCAGGAACAAGAAGTCCTGATTTCCTGAACGGTAATGAAACCCAGGCCACTCAGTTAAAGCGCTGAATACTAACCACTAGACCACCAGGGATGAGGGCAGAAGCAGTTGCACCGTTTCTTCATAACACAGTTTTTGGAATTATGTCACTGCAGATATGTTTCCCCTCAAAAATGATTGAATTATCGCGTGTTTACAGCACAGATCTGGGTCCCTTCATCTCGTTTCCCAACACTTGGTCTGTAACCTTGTATGCTCTGACATTTCACCTGAGGGCTAATTTCTCTGGAACGTTTTAATCTCGTAAAACACAATAAGTGGGATTAAAGTTTGAGATGGGAACTGAACCCCATTTTTAACCATAGATTGAAGCACGGAGACACATTTCCCCAAGTGTGTCACGGGCGTCGGGAGAAAACAAGCAAAATGTTAGATTTGACCGACTTGTCTGATATTATCCCATTTCAGAGTTCAACACCAAGGTCTGGTTACAGCAAAGAAAGGAAGCATTCAGCCCCTCTCATCCCAGTGTTCCATTACTCTGTAGTTTATACTGCCTCACCTCGTTCTTGCTGCTAAACTTGATCACTGCTCACGCCCGCTCTTTCCTGTCCTGCCGAACGGTTTGCCTCAAGTTCTTTGAATGAAAAACAGGAATGACCTATTTCAAGCACTTTTCTAGTTTACAAGGACAGTGTTATCACCACTGAGCAAGCACATTGCCAGCTCAGAGAGAAGATCTCATCCTTTAGAAACTGAAATGCAAAGATGATTGGATAGCCTCAGTATTGTAAACCAACCAACAAGACTGGAATAGGGCCGAGGGGATCACGCACAGAAGGATGGGAGAATAGAATGGCGAATTTCTTGGTGTCCAGGGTGATTTTAACAGAAATCTTCCCTGGTAGTATAGTGATGAGGATTCAGTGATTTCACTGTCATGGCTTGTTAAAGGTTAACGTTTACAGTAATCAATATGAAATACTGCCTGATATTTCGAAGCAGAATGATGTGCAGCAGACAGAATCGTTTCCCTGCATGACCTAATAAGAGAGCTCAGAAGAGCCAGGAGGAGACATGAGAGCCAGGAGGAGACATTAGAAGTTGTTGGCGGATAGGATCAGGGTTAACCATAAGGCTTTCCATAGGTATGTCTGGAATAAAAGAATGACGAGAGTTAAATTAGGGCCAATCAAGAATAATAGTGGGAAGTTGTGTGTGGAGTCAGAGGAGACATGGGCAACATTAAATAAATATTTTTCGACAGTGTTCACGATATAAAATGAAAATGTTGGCGAGGAAGATATAGAGATACTTGCATCTAGACTCGAAGAGATTGAAGTTCACAAGGAAGAGGTATTAGAAATACTGTAGTGTGTGAAAATAGACATGTCCTCTGGGCCAGATGGGATCTATCCTAGGATCCTCTGGGAAGCAAAGGAAGAGATTGCCGAGCCTGTGCCATTGATCCAGAAATCATCATTATCTACAGGAATAGTGCCTGAGGACTGGAGGATTGCAAATGTGGTTCCCTTGTTCAAGAAGGGTAGTAGAGACAACCCTGGTAATTACAGACCAGTGAGTCTCACTTCAGTTGTTGGTAAAGCGTTGGAAAAGATTATCAGAGATAGGATTTATAATCATCTAGAAAAGAATAATCTTGTCAGGGACAGTCAGCATGGTTTTGTAAAGAGTAGGTCGTGCCGAAACGAATCTTTTGAGTTTTTTGACAAAGTGACCAAACAGGTAGATGAGAGTAAGCAGGTTGATGTTCTGTATATGGATTTCAGCAAGGTGTTCAATAAGATTCCCACAGTAGGCTATTATACAAAATGTGGAGGATTGTGGGAGACATAGCAGTTTGAATCAGTAATTGGCTCCCTCAAAGAAAACAGAGGGTTGTAGTTGATGCAACATGTTCATCTTGGTGTCCAGTTACTAGCGGCATTCCACAAGGGTCGATGTTGGGTCCACTGCTATTCGTCATTTTTGTAAATGTCCTGGATGAGGGCTTAGAAAGGTGGGTTAGTAAATTTGCGGACAACACTATGGTCGGTGGTGTTGTGGATAGTGACGAAGGATGTTGTCGGTTGCAGAGGGACATAGATAGGATGCAGAGCTGGGCTGAGAGGTGGCAAATGGAGTTTAATGTGGACAAGTGTGAGGTGATACACTTTGGACGGAGTAGTCGGAATGTAAAGTACTAGGATAATGGTAAGATTCTTGGGAGTGCAGATTAGCAGAGAGATCTCGGTGTCCATGTACACAAATCCCTGAAAGTTGCCACCCAGATTGATAGGGTTGTTAAGAAGGAAAACAGTGTTTTGGCCATAATTAATACAGGAATTGAGTTCTGGAATCAGAAGGTTATGCTGCAGCTGTACAAAGATCTGGTACGGCCACATTTGAAGTATTGTCGACGTTTCTGGTCACCGCATTATAAGAAGGATGTTGACGCTTTGGAAAGGGTTCAGAGGGCATTTCCTAGCATGTTGCCTGGTGTAGAAGGAATGTATTATGAGGGAAGACCGAGGGCCTTGAGGCTGTCCTCGTTGGAGAGAAGACTGAGAGGTGACTTAATAGAGACATACAAGATAATCAGAGGTTTAGATAGGGTTGACAGGGAGAGTCTTTTTCCAAGTATGGGGACGGCAAACACGAGCGTCACAACTTTAAAGTGAGGGGAGATAGGTACAAGACAGATGTCAGAGGTAGTTTCTTTACTCAGAGAGAAGTTAGGGCATGGAAAGCTTTGCCTGTAACGGTGGTAGATTCGCCAAGATTAAGTGCATTTAAGTCGTCATTGGAGAGGCATATGGACGTACATGGAATAGTGTAGATGGGATGGGCTTCAGATTAGTATGACAGGGTTGCGCAACATCGAGGGCCGAAAGGCCTGTTCTGCACTGTAATGTTCTATGTTCTATATGCTTCAGTTCCACATCAGCAATGTCATTTGCAATTGCCTGAAGTTCAATCAGTTTAAAACAAGAACGGAGGGGGCGTCAGGAAAACGGAAGGGGAATAGTGGTTTGTGAGAGTTAACCACATGCCTCGTGGAGCCAGGTTCAATGTAGACACTGAATATCGGTTTTCCTGTTTACCTTGGTATACTGATCACGACGGATCAATGACCCAATATTGCCTGCCCTTTGTGTGTGGTTCTTTGTACATTGCACCTCGGTTCAGTGCTCCGAGGGACCACACTTTTTTTAAAATTTGGCACGTTTTACTCAGGTCGGTTTTGCAGCTTCATATTAAGGCCAACAATTTTAGGAAAAAATAGTCACCATTCAGACCATCAAGTCTGTTCTGCTATTGAATGGTTTCATATCTGATCTGATAACCTTGAACTGCAATTTTTGCCTTTCGCCAGAATGCTTGATGTCTTTGCTGTTTGAAGATCTACCAATCTCAGCCTCAATACACCTAATGACATTTCCTCAACAGCCTTCTGCTACAAGAAAGTCCACTGATACAGAACTGTCTGAGAGAATAAATGCTTCTTCATCTCTGTTTTAATTGTGAGATCCGCACTCTAATACAAAGTTAAAAATCGCACAACACCAGGTCATAGTCCAACAGGTTTAATGGAAGCAATAGCATTTGGAGAGCTGCTCCTTCATCAGGTGGCTGTGGAGTACACAGTGGTAAGGTACAGAATTTATAGCGAAAGGTTACAGTGTAATGTCACTGAAATTATACATTGGAAAAATACCTTGATTGCTTGTTCAGTCTTCTAACTGTTAGAATGACGATGTTAGGTTCATTTCTTTCTTATGGAAATCGAAAAACTTTCTTTTAACACTTACATTCTCAGGTGGACTTAACCAATTAGTGTCAGCACAGATAATATGTTGAAGGTGTTAGTCCGTGTGTTCTGCGTCCATGCCATAATGTTTAGACTGACGCTAATCTAAAAAAAACAACATGCTGCAGACAAGGATGCCTTAAGACATGGTACATTGGTGAAGCCGAGCAGAGGCTACAACAACGGAATGGGCGCTGCACATCAATCAACAGACAGGTGTACCCTTTCCCAGTTGGAGAGCACTTCAGTGATCCAGGACATTTGACCTCGGATCTTTGGGTGACAACCCTCAAAGGCGGTCTTCGGAACAGGCAGCAGCTAAAAGTGCCCCCACAGAGACTGATAGCTAAATTCGGTACCCATGGTCATTGGGTTCATGTCACAGTACAGGTGATCCCATTGCCCTATCGACAAACAGAGACCCTCCCACACACACACACACACACACACACACACACACACACACACACATATCCGTCTGTGGGGTGAATTTGGACTTGCAGAGTTACATTGTACTTTGCTCAAAAACTTCATGAATCCATGTAAGTCTCTGGTAACTCATTTTTATAAATTAGAATCAGTCTAAACATTATGGAACAAACAGCAGCACAGGGGGGCAGACACCAGTTGTTTAACTTCACCTGAGAATGAAACTTTAAAATAAAAAAAGCTTTGCGCTTTGCATATGAAAAAGCGAAGCTAACATGGTCATGAAAACAGATCGGAGACTTAGCAAACAATCAAGCCATTTTTCAATGTACAATTTCAGTTACATCACACTGCAAACATATGCTATAAATTCTGTGTCTTACAAATGTGCACTCCACAATCACCTGATGAATGATTAGTGGTCCGAAAGCTAGTACTTCCAATTAAACCTGTTAAACTATAACCTGGGGTTGTGTGATTTTCAAATTTGCATATCCCAGTCCAAAACCGGCATCTCCAAGTCATTCGATACGAGGTGCTCTGGTCACAGAACCAAACTTTCTGCATCCAACTTATTAAATCCTTGAAAATACCTCTATGTTTCAATAAGGATTATTTTGTAGTACTGAGTCTCAGCAGGAAAAGGCAGCTTATTTCAGCGTTTCTTCCAATTTGATTTCAGCTCTGATATGAAATTCTCACTGACTCTGACAGAACTGCTACCTTTGCTGTTTTGTAATGTCAGGAATTCATGTTCTATTTCAGATTTCCATAAGGACCAACAATGTTTTTTTTTCCCTGACTGGAAATCAACATTGGGAAATAGCAGCGAGACAGCTGCATTTCAGCACGTTCGCACCAAGGACGACATATGCAATGCTTGGAACTTTTCTTGATGACTTGTTTTTGCCTATTTTGTTCAGTTGAAAAATGACAGTTATCGAGGTTTTAAAAGCATGGCGAATGGCCATTCAGCCTATGCATCATTATCAGTTATCAAACATCTGGCTTGAAAACACAGTTTCCAGACGTGACTCATCGCCTGGTGTGTTCTAACATTTCAAGTCTTAGTTAAATTGTTATTCAATTTCTTAAGGGCTTGAGTGGAACAACAAACATCTCTGTGAACGAACAGTTCTGAAAGACAAACTCTTTCTCGGAGCCATTTGTCAGTTTTCCTCATGATGCAGCGGAAAATGTTTCTGCGCTCACATCTGAATTGGTTTACCCTGTTTCTTCCTCAGCTTCCTCCTTCTTTCTATTAAATGGGTTAGACTCCAGTACAGACACAAGGTGCAGGTTGCGGAAGTCACGTGTTTGCACTTTCATTGACACTCTGTCTCGCCGGGAGCTGCAGACCTTCCCCACGCTGATTCAGACAGCACTGTCCTTCCTGTGACATTTCCCATGGAGAATGGAAGGACAGGCATTAATAACCCGCACTTGGAAACGGAGCGACAGTTTTAAAATATTTACAGTGCCCCAGCCAGGAATTGAGCTTGAACTCCTGCATAACATACGGCGACACTAACCACGATTCTAACAAGGACAACAGTTTCAAAGGAGACACTTCAGCCAGTTGTGGTTGCATTTGTCAAAAGCAACTGCTTAACGACCCGAATGGTTAAGCCCATAGCCTTACAGGTATTGGCAGAACATATTCACATCTGCATATTCCTTCAGGTTATAAGGGTTGCTGCCTCTCTGACCCTAACAGACAGTGTGCTCCAAATTCGAACACCCGCCGGCCTATACCGCTTATCTACACATCTACTTAAACCTTTATGTCTCTCTCCTTAAATTTCTGGCCTCCTGTGATCGTCCTTCCCATCGATGGGAAACGCTTCTTTCAGTCTACCTTATCTATACCCCTCACAAACCCCTCTGCACGGTGACAAACAACCCCAGTTTGTCCTGTCTCCCTTCATGACTGAAACTCTTCAGCCTCGACACTATCCGAGTGAATCTCTCCTGCAACTCTCCCAGTGCGATCTCATCCCTGTACAATTCTAGCACTGAGCCGAATGAACATATTTCCATTCTGTAACAGCATCGGGGGTAGCTCTGCAGCTTTTATTGCCTTCCGGTCTGGAGTCACGCCAGACCAGATAAGGACGGCAGTTTCCTTCCCTCAAGGATGTCAGTGAAACAGATGGGTTTTTCAGACAACGTATTCTTAATTCTAGGCATTTATTGCATTCACATACTATCATCGTCGTGGTGTGGTGGGAATCCAACCCGACTCCACAGAACATTACCTGGCTTTGCTGTGTTTACAACCCAGCGATAATCCCACCGGGCTATCGCAGAAAGCCCCCATGGGGGATCTTTTCCAATAGAATCTCTTTTCCCCAGATATTCCCTATGCCCTTTTATTTAGCCTCACGCTCCAATAATCTCTGGTCCATGTCAGTAAAAGCTGCTAAAAGAGAATTGATCTCACAGCCACGATATCCAAACGGATCGAATGATTTGAAGGTGCCAATGAAGAGATTGGGGCATGGTCGCCCAGCAACAGTGAGTGCAACGGTACCAACGTGTAAGTGTATGTTAGATTGTGCAATGTCTCAGTCAAATGGGACTAGGGACGGAAAACAGAGCTAGAGAGAGTGCGAGGGAGAGACATCTTCGAGAACGTTTGTGTTTAAATCCTGATACATGAAACGCAGAAATATCAGAGAACAAAATTCGATGGCAAACAGATCATCACCTCGGAGAATATTATCTTGTAAAAACGATTAATTTCTGACCGTGTTTCACCAAAAGTAAAACTGTGAGAGAACTGACCGCCATGAGGTGGATTCTAGCCGAGGTCGCTGCAATCACAACGCAGAATGCGAGCTACGAAACGGTTACAGCATTCACAGAGCACGCTTGCAAACTGCAAACAGGATGGTAGCAGAGGAAATGTCAGGAAGAATGTACAATATCAAGACTTAGCGACAGGCATGTGGGAACGCAGAATGAACAGAATCTTTAAATATAGTGTCCCCAGAGACTGTGGAGATTCCATGAATGAGAGTACAGGAGAATGGGATTAATGAAACTCTCCAAACTCTTGGGAGAGTGCAGACTATTGTTGAAACGTATGCTTCAATAGCATTATATTTGAACATTGGCTACTTCATCACTTTGCCCACACAAGGCAGGACCAATTGCTGCAGGCAATCACACATAATCCTCGTTCCAGACCTGGAATCAGAGAAACTGTGTGAAGCATGCACGAAGATCCAATTGGAAACTGGGATGGAATGACAGGAAAGTGGCGCATGTATTTCCGAGGTTGGGACAGCTCCTCGTCAAAAGCGGGGCGGAAGGGAATACTTGCCCCCATTTATAATATTATGACCATAAACAGTACATGTTGCTGAGACAGCCGAGTGGCGCATCTAAAGCGTGTGGAGACTTTAACTTTGGGGTTGCAAGGTTCGAAATTTCATTTTCCTGTTTGGATCAGTGGTTTTGACATTTGCATCTGCTTTTGTTCGCATCAGCTCAGAATCAGCTTCTTGTTCCCAATAAATACTGCAACCTGGAGAAGGTGGTGTTGTGGTTATATAATAAACTACTCATCCCTGGGGACTCACACACGGAACTGGTAATGTTAAAGTTCGATGAATAAAACCTGGAATGGAAGCCTGATCTCAGGAACAGAGAACATGCCTTTAATTTCCTGCAATCCCATTCATGCATGTCTCTAATACAGGGGATGCTACCATCTTTACCCAATCCAGCCTACTTGTGTCTCCAGGACCTGAACAAAATAGCTGACCCTTAATCCAAGAATGAGGACCGTTTGGGAAAGCAGGCCTTTCGGCCCATTCCAGTCGACACCATCCCTCTGAAGCACATCCTATCAGACCCATATTCCATACCTATTCCATTCCCCTTCATTTCCCATGACTGATCCCAGAAACCTGCACACCTTCAGACTGTGGGAGGAAACTCACACAAGCAAAGAGAGAATGTGCAAACTGCACACAGTCACACGAGACTGGGATCCAATCCATATCTTCTGTGCAGCGAGACAGCAGCGAATCTGGAAGAACAAGAAATGCTGTCCTGACCAGCAACATCCACACCCTGTGGGTATATCACTAAGAATCAAAACACATTCACAACATGGACAACGGGACTTGCAACTGCATGGACATGATTTGAACCAATCGTTCATCCTGGGTAGAAACAAGGACACCGATATCACAAAGAAACCAGGGCAATGCGGTATTCAATTACCTGCTGAAGTGGAAACTCGTCTACTCAGTCATACTGGGGACAGGCTATTCAATAATCCCGTGTGTGGGAAGGGCTCAATGAGCAGAAGAGCCTACAGAGTAACCAGCAAGATTACATATCCCAGAAGGAGATCAATAAAACTGTCAACGCTGCTGTTAATCCCAACCAGCTGCCGGTTTCATAGCGTCAAAGTCATAGACTCACGCAGCATGAAAACAGGCCTTTCACTCCTACAAGCTCATACTGAACATACTGCCAAACTAATCGAGTCTCATCTGACGGCTCTTGTAACTGCTGAGGGTTAATAATGCCCTTGTGATATTATCACTGCATTGTTAATATGAACGTCCAGACATAATTCTGTGGACACGGGTTCAAACCCTGGCATGGCAGATGCTGGAATTTTATTTAAATAAATACCTAGAGTCTAATGATGATATTGAATCAGTTGTTGTAGATCTGATTCACTAATGCCTGATAGGGAAGGAAACTGTCATACCTATCTGGTCTGGCTGGTATGTGATTCCAGATCCATAATATTGTGGTTGATTCTGAACTTCACTCTGGGCAATAACTTATGTACTAGGCATGAATGAATAGCTTTGTTAATCCCACTGAAACTTTCCAATTCATTTATCGATCCAAATATCCTGTAAATATTGTAAATGTACTTTCATTCATCACTGCCTCAGGAAGTGAATTGCACACATAAACCATCCTCTGTTAAAAAAAAGCCTCTCATGTCTTATTTTAAATCCCTCTTTTCACTTTAAACATTTGCCGTCTCGTCTTGAAGTGCCCCTCCTTGGAGAAAAGACAGTTACAGTTAACTCCAGCCGAACTCTCAATAATTTATAAATTTCTATCAGGGCGCCTTTCAAACTCCAGTGTTCGAGTGAAAATATTCTCAGCCTATCCAGCCTTTCGTTATAACACAAACCTTCCCCACTAGCCATACGCTGGTATACCTGTTCTAAACCTACTCCAGCTGAATAATTTCCTTGCCATTACTGGGCGACAAGAACTGGACACAGTTTTCCAGAAGACGCATCACCCAATGTCCTATTCAAATTCAACATAACGTAGCAACTCCTACGCTCAAAGGACTGAGCATCGAAGGCAAGATGACATTTCTTTGAACCATTCTGTCTATATATGAAGCAAACAAAATGAATTATGTACTTGCATCCCTGGCCTCCGTGTTCCACAACACGATGCCACGCCCGATCATTAATTGTATAAGCCCTACTCTTATTTGATGTTGCAAAATGCAACACGTTCCATTTTTCCAGATTGAACTTCATGTGACATTTTTCAGCCCAAAGACGCAATGGATTTAGATCCTTCTGGAATCTTAGATCACCTTCTTTACAGTCTCCAATTCTGCTGTCCTCTGCAAGCTTATGAACCATGGCTTCTATGAGTTCTATTGTTTTCTCATATAGGTCAACGATTTTTACTTATTTGTCGTGGTCATCATTTAGCTGTTTGCAAATCAGGTAACAATTAGTTATGTCGTTAACCATGAGGAAGAAAGCCATAGACTGCAGGGAGATTGGAAACAATTGGCAAGAAAATGTGCTGAAAGGAATTCAATCCAGTGAAGTGGGTGATAATGAATTTGGGAAGGAACAATGATGAAAGTGTGACTGTTAACAGTAACAAAAGAGAAATTGGAGTAGGCATTCAGAATGTTTGAAGGTGATTGGACAAGGGATCAAGTGGTCTCGATGGGTTGGAGATACTTTCTGTTCTTGACAGCAGGTGGGAATATAAGAGCAGGGAAATGATGCTGGAACTTTAGCAACGGCCTATTCAAGATCAATAGACAGGGGAAACAGATGGACGGAAGTGCGTACTGCAGGTGCTGGAAATCAGAATCAAGATTACAGTGGCGCTGAAGAAGCACAGCACGTCAGGCAGCATCCGAGTTGCAGAAACAAATAACGTTTCGGGCAAACGCCCTTCATCAGGAATAAAGCTCGGAGCCTCGAGGATGGAGAGAATAACGGGAGGACTGGGTCTGGGAAGAATTTAGCTGAGAGTGCAAGAGGTGGATAGAGATGGGGTTAAAGGTGATAGGTCGGAGAAGAGGGTGGAACGGATAGGTGTAAAGGAAGATAGACAGGTGGGACAGGTCAGTAGGATGTTGCCAAAATAGAAGGTTGGAACTCGGATAAGGTGGCCGTGGGGAGATGAGGAAACTGATGAAGACCACGTTGATGCCCTAGAGTTGAGGGTCCCTAGGTGGAAGATCTGGCATCTGGTGGTGAGGGAATGGCGGTGGAGGATACCCAGGAACTGCATGTCCTTGGGAGAGTCGGGGGGTTGTGTGGTAATTGATGTTTTGGGTCATGGGGCGTTGGAGTTGAATGTTGCGGGTGCCCTGGAAATGTTCTCTGAAGCGCTCTCCGAGAATGTGTCTGTAGGCCCCAATGTAGAGGAGACCACATCGCGAGCAACAGATGCAGTAAATGACATGTGTGGAAGTGCACATGCACATTTGATGGATGTGGAAGGCTCATTGGAGCCTTGGAAGGATGTGAGAGGGACGATGTGCGTGAAGGTTTTGCAATTCCTGTGGTGGAAGGGGAAGGTGCCGTGAGGGGAGGGTGGGTCATTGGAGGGCCTGGACTTGACGAGGTAGTAGTGGAGGAAACAGTCTTTGTGAAAAGTGGATAGGGGTGGGGAGGGAAATATAAATTTCCATGTCACTGCAGAAATTGCAAAACCTGCACCCACATCTACCTCCTCACCTCTGTCCAAGGCTCTAATGGTGGCTGCCACATCCATCAAAGTTTCTCCTGCACTTCCACACATGCCATTTCTTGTATACGTTCCTGTCGATGCAGTCTCCTCTAAGTTGGAGAGAGGAGATGTGTCCTCACAGGGCATTACCGAGAATATCTCCAGGATACCCGCAAGAATCAATCCCAGTGCCCCATGGCCAAACATTTCAACTCCCCCTCCCACTCTCCCGAGGACATGCAGGTCCTGGGCCTCCTGTATCGCCACTGCCTCACGACCCGATGCCTGGAGGAAGAAAGCCTAATCATCCGCCTCGGGACTCTTCAACCCCATGGCATCAATTTTGACTTCACCCGTTGCCTCATTTCCCCTCCCCTACCTTACCCCAGTTCCCACCTTCAGGCTCAACACCATCCGCCTGACTTGTCCCACCTGTGTATATTCATTCCCACCGATCCACTCTACCTACTTCTCTGACATATCATGTTCACCCCACGCCTGTATCCACTTACAGCACTCTCAGCTACCTTCTCCCCTGCCCCACCCCCTTCCCATTTATCTCTCCATCCCATGTGCTCCCAGTCTCATTCCTGATGAAGGGCTTTTGCCTGAAACGTCCATTTTTCCTGCTCCTCAGATGCTGCCGGACCTGCTGTGCTTCTCCAACTCCACTCTAATCTGAAGGGGAGTCTGTTGATTGAGAGGATTTTCAGATATTTTCTATTGTTGACCACAGACTGTGGATGATAGCAGAACTTTAGCAACCACCAGTTTAGGGAACAGCTAAAGGACTGAACACAAGTCTGGTCACGGCATAAATCAACATTTTTCTTAAAATTTTAAGATAAAAGATGGAAGGCTGAAGTATGCAACTTTGCCCATCAAGACCATTTCACCAATGAGTTTCTCACTGATACGTTTCCAAGTCAGGGTGCTATGGGCCTTGGAGGGGAACTTGAAAACGGTGGCGTTTCGTTGCATCTTCCAACCTTGTTATATAGTCAGTATAGCTGTTGAGCTTTGAAGGTTGTCAAAATGCCCGAATGACTTACTATGTGCATCTTATAGTGGTGCACTCTGCTGCAATTGCGCCTTAGCGGTGAAGGGAATGAATATTGCAGGTGTTGAAGAGGGTACACTCAAGTGACTGCATTGTCGTGGACGGTGTCCAGTTCCTTAAGTGTTATTGAAGTTATAGCCATCTAGGTAAATGGAGAGAGTTATATTCCACGTCTCATTTGTGCCTTGCAAACGATGTAGGATTCACAGAACAATGAGTTGAGTTTATAATAAAAAAATGTCTCAAGAACATGTTATTGTTGTCAAAGTATTTATGTAGCCAGTTTCGATAAGCTTTTCCCCTGGAATAATAGCTCTGTGGAAGATTACACGGGGTAATTTGTTTACAGTAAAGCTATTGAATGTCAATGAGATATGATTAAATTCTCATTTGTCAGAGTGATCATTATTCTATTTCCTCCTTGTGTGGACCAATTTGATTCCAGTCACTGTCTGATTTCAAGTTCCAATTCCCGTCTGTGCTTGAAATTTCAACCGTTTCTTCGCATAAATGTCTCCTCCTGCTGTAATAATATGTAAGGACGCTGCAGGGGACAGCAGAGATTAATGAACATGTTGTAAACACTGGAGAAAATGGAGCTTCGTGGAATGATTGGTTAGGCTGGGATTATTCTCCTTGAAACAAAGGAGACGGAGGGGAGCTCTATAATCACATAATAACATTTATAAACGTTCAATATTCATGGGATCTTGACAGGGTAGTTACGGGCAGGTGGTTCACCCTCTGGTATGAGGAGAGCACCAGAGGACATGAACTCAGAATTAGATATTACCTACTTAATTCAAAAATGAGGAGTAATTTCTTTGCTCAGGGGCCAGTGAATCGGTGGAACTCCTTCCGAAATTGTTATTGAGGCTGAGTTGTTGTGTATTTTCAAACTGTGCCAGACAGATATTTAACCAGAAAGACGGTGAAGTTTTGTCGAAGCTATGCTGGAGAATGGAGTTGAGGCTTATCAGATCAGCCATGAGTTCGTTGAATGGTGGAGCAGACTCGATGGGCTGAATGGCCGACTTCCAATCCTACATCATTTGGTCTAACGTCTTATTTTATTGATACCTTTAGAATTCTGAGAGGATGGGATGAAGTGATAGAAAAGGTTTCTCAAACTGATCAGACAGATCAGGAACTAAGCTCATAAGGTCATGAACAGGAAATGTGCTGTGGCCTGGATACAACAAATGGCACTGGGCACACCGCAGATGGGTATGTGCAGATGTTGTGATTGCTAAAGAAAATTGGCGGATCTAATATTGTTGCCAACTTGGTGACCACGCTGGATGCTGGATCGTGGTATGATTCACACAGCAAAAATTTGTGAAAGAATGAAAGATTCATTTCATTGGAAAGGTTTTCTGCGGTTCCAATTCAATTGACTGTTTAAAATACTGATCAGAACTTTGTGTGGAGTGTGACATTAAAATTCACAAGCCCTCTGGATAAGCTATTGCACCCGATCTCTCCTTTTTTGTTCCCCTTTCATTCGATGTAAATTCATAGAAAGTCAAGATGGAATGAAAGGAGGAAAGAAACGTTTGCACTCCTTTTCATTATCCCAATGTAACTTACAACAGAATCAAATTGCTTTACTTCGACTTTGATGAGATATCGATTTATCACAAATCTCCGTTGCAATGAAGGGCAAGAGCAAGATTCTCCACCCAAAGTATCCTAAAGATGCGAGGCACAAAGGGAAACCACAGCTGCTTATGATGGAAGTAACAGCCAGAGAAGGATTCAAATCCACACATGCGCAATGGAAGAGAAACCCGTCGCCTGAACACCTGGGAGACTTAAGCCCATTGCAAAGCGGCTCACATGTGACCCCGTCAAGATCACATTTGGTGCACCTAGGCGATAAGAAATTCTCTGAGCCGAATCGAATCCACACCATTATGTTTCTGCTTTCAGCGGAATAATAATACCAACAAAATCCAAGCAATTGACCTCGTCCTTGGAAGGAATACCTTGTCCTTGATTTATTTCGAGTCGGAACTGTCTCAGAATGAACCAGCAAACATGAAATTCCCGTCACATTCACACGCAAATTTTGTCTTGACGCATAATTTCTTCAGATAGTTTCTCTCTCACGTGAAGAAGTATATATGGAGAGAGAAGTGAAGGTGATGTTTTAGCTCGATGGTCTTTCTCATATGGCTGAACCTGAACTGGGTAAAATTCCCGGAAATGCAGTTTTGTTCGATTCATTTTATTAATTTTGCTGCAACTTCACTTTGTTCATTCCAATGATCGGAAGTGAATTGGATTTTTATGAATGGAACTTTTAATGTTGTATTCAATTTTGCTCCGAATTTATTTCAGCTTAAACAAAATACTGATGTGAAAAACAGAAGGTTGAACTACAAAACAAGATGCCAGTTTTGATGCTCAGTTACTTTGGCAGATTTCAGTGGGTATCAAATGAACCCAATATCCTGGCGATCGTCCTCCCATCTTTAAGGCTTGGGATTAAAGCAGGAAATGGATCTCTAAAAGACGGGTCACTTCCGGTTCATGATGGAATAGCTTTCCTTGACAATATACAAAATCTGCTCAGTTCCATTTATAATGTTTCATGTGGAATATTAATATAAATCTTTCAAAATTCTGAGGTTTTCTTGCTGAATCTTACTCAGCTGCATTCGTTTCCGATATTTCTTTGCATCTGAAGTCGTCCAAATTAGACCTTGTTTCCTCGCACCTTCTATCCCCTACACCCTCCTTTACACTTTTACCTGGCCACACGCTGTCTCTCTCCTGGTCAAACTCACTGCTTCTGTGTATCTAACTGTGCCTTTCCAAATATTTTGGAAACGGATTGTCTGAGTGACAGAAATTCTGTTCCCATCATTTATTAGTCCTACATCGATGGTTTGAAATCTTGACTTTCAGAAATTTATGAACTTGAAAGAGTGAATTTACCACATATTTACTCTCTCCAAACCTCAAATCATCTGGAAAACTTCCATTTGGTTTTCGTTGGTTTAGTTTCAAATTTTCCAAAACACAAATAAATAAAACTCCATCCTCACTAAACGCCGTCAGCATCGTCTCTAATGTCTTAGCAGCCCAGTAAACGCTGGCAGTGTCCTCTCTGATAGCATCACAGATTCCCTCCAATGCAGAAAGTACAATTAACCCAATCGAGTCTATAGGGAGACTCTGAACACCATCTCAACCCGCTCCCGTCTCTATCCCCGCAGGCTTCTGTCTTCTGATTTCAAATAAACCAGCTGGAATAAAACCTGACATCGTGTGACTGCTGACCTTATCACCGTGTTACCCATGGCTATTTCACTTAACTTACTGAATTCACTCCCTGGACACATCAGCCCAGTTTAAAATGGCCAATCCACCTAACCTACAGACCTAAGAGCAGTGCGAACCAATGAACAAATGTACCATCACATTGAACACTACTTGCATCATGTGTAATGGCTTTACACACTATAGCAACTCCGCCTAGTGAAAGCAAGCTGTGCCCACCAACCCGAATTCAATGCATCCAACGCGGTTCTACGCTGTACAACCTCAGTAGTTCTGCTGGAAATGTTACTGCACTCAGGTCTGAATGGGTTTACTCTATTTTCTTCCTCAGATTCCTGCTTTAAATAAACAAATGAGTCAGGAACAACTCTATATAATTGTTTTCATTGCAACACAAACACAAACTTCTGCAGTTTGCAGAAGTAACGTGCTTGCACTTTCACTGACACTCTGTCTCCCCAGGAGCTGCAGTCCTTCCCCAGCTGATTCAGACAGCACTGTTCTTCCTGAGACATGTCCCATCGAGAATGGAAAGCCAAACATGAATAACCTTCACTGGGAACATAGCGACAGGTTAAAAACCTTTACAATGCCCCCAGTGTAGAATTGAGTCCGGTGACAGGCGGGGACACTAACCACGATACTATGGAGGACAACAACATCGAAGGAGGCCCTTCAGCCTGTTGTGGCCGCACTTGTCCAACACAACTGCTTAACGACCTGAATCAAGTTTTCCATCGTTTAGCCCATAATCTTACATGTTTTGACATCATAAATTCACATCTGAATTTTTTTTAAAGGTTAGAATGACTTCCGCCCTTCTGACCCTTTCCGCAAATCTACTCAAACCTTTCTGCCTTTTCCCGAAATCTCTTGGACCCAGTGTTCGATCTCTCCATCAATAGACACTTCTTTCAGTCTATCCTATCCATATCCCTCAGTATTTAGTACATCGCAGTCATGTTTTCTCCAATCTCCTCTGCTCGGCGACAAACAACCCCAGTCTGTCCAATCTCTCCTCACAACTAAAACTCTTCAGCCCAGACAATATCCCAGTGAATCTCTACTGCAACGTTCCCAGTGCGATCACATCCATGTCGTACTCTGAATTGCAGAACTGCACACAGTAATCTAGCTAGGGCCTAATGAACTTTTTTTTCTATTCTGTTTCAGTATGAGGGCGTCGCTGTCTCGGCAGGATTGATTGCTCTCCCTAAGTGCACAGCGGGTAGTTGAGACTCAACCATCTTGTAGTAAGTCTGGAGTCACATGGAGGCGCGAGCAGGTAAGAATGGCAGTTTCATTCCTTAAATGACGTCAGATGGCTTTGTTGTTTTTCAATAATTGAACATGGATATATAGGAGTTATTAGATTCGTAATTCCAGATATTTATTGAATCCCAATTCTACCACCTAGCATGGTCGGAGTCAAACCCAGGTCCCTGGTGTCTGAATTAACAGTTCAGTGTGCAGTGGTAATAGCGCTTGGCCATTGCAGAAAAGCAGTGAAACTTATCTTATCCAATTAAGTCACTTTTCCCCGATACTGTTCTGTGCCATTTTCCTGAGCTTAACCTCCCCCCCCCCACCCCGCAACAATAATATCTGGTCCATATCAGTAAAAGCTGCTACATGAGTATTGATCTCACAACAGTGGTAACCAAATGGATCAAATGGTCTGCAGGTCCCGATGGTGGGGTTCGGGCACGTTCACCCAACAACAGTGACCACAGCCACACAGACTGATCGGTATCAATGTGAGAGTCAGTGTTAGATTCTGCAATGCCTTAGTGATATAGGAAATGACTCCACAGACACATGATGAAAGAGCTGCGCTCCGAAAGCTAGTGCTTCAATTAAACCTGTAAGACCATAACCTGGTGTTGGGTCATTTTTAACTTTGTACTCCATAGTCCAACACCGACATCTCCAAATTAATGAAATGGGGGTATGGGATGGAAAGTTCGGTTAGTGATCGTAGGAGGGAAGAAATCTCTGAGAACAGGTGGATTTGAATTCTGACATATGAAACACAGAGATGTGAGCGAGCAGAGCTTGAATGAAAAAAAAAATCACGATGGAGAAAATCAAAACTTTAAAACAACTGATTCCTTTTGTGTTTCACAAAAGACTGGGACACATAAAGCAATTACTGCCGTGATTCGGATTCGAACCGAGGTTGCTGCGGCTACAACACAGAGTACTAACCACTATATGATCACGGCAAATCACAGACAAACACGCTAAGCATATGTAATAAGTAAAGTATCATAAGAAATGTTAGGCAGATCAAGAAATACACAATATCAGTGCTGAGCGAACAGTGGCAGATATATGGGAACTCAGAATGGGCTGACCGTTTAACATCGGTTCCCCCAGTGGCTGTGGTGATTCCATCATTAATGTGTTGAAGGCTGAGATAAATAGATTTCTCCAAAACATCAAAGACTCCGGGGACAGTGCAGCTATTGTTACCTGCGCATCCACCAATATCATTTTTTGTATCCGTTGCTCCCGGTGCAGTCTCCTGTACATTGGGGAGACTGGGCGCCTCCTACCAGAGCGCTTAAGGGAACATCTCCGGGACACCCGCACCAATCAACCACACCACCCCGTGGCCCAACATTTCAAATCCCCCTCCCACTCTGCCCAAGACATGGAGGTCCTGGGCCTCCTTCACCGCCGCTCCTTCACCACCAGACACCTGGAGAAAGAACGCCTCATCTTCCGCCTCGGAACACTTCAACCCCAGGGCATCAATGTGGACTTCAACAGTTTCCTGCTTTCCCCTTCCCTCACCTCACCCCATTTCCAAACTTCCAGCTCAGCACTGTCCCCATGACTTGTCCTGACTTGTCCTACCTGCTATATTCTATTCCACCTATCCATTCCACCCTTCTTCCCGGCCTATCACCTTCATCCCCTCCACCACTTAATGATTGTACTCTATGCTTCTTTTTCCCCACCCCCACCCTCCTCTCACTTATCTATCCACTCTTCAGGCTCTCTTGATGAAAAGCTTTTGCCCGAAACGTTGATTTTACTGCTCCTCGGATGCTGCCTGAACTGCTGTGCTCTTCCAGCACCACTAATCCAGAATCTGGTTTCCAGCATCTGCAGTCATTGTTGTTACCAAGCTGTTGTTGAAATGTATACTTCAATAGCAATGCAGTTCAACATCGGCTACTTCACGAGTTTCCCGACACAAGCCAGTAACCAGTGGTGCCACATAGTCCCAGTTCCTAGCCCCAGAATCAGAGGGACTGAGTGGCGCAGTCGAGAAGATGCAACTTGAAATCGGGATGGGAATGAGGTCGCAGAGATAATCGACGGCTCAAGTGATGCAACCGGAGAATGCATGGTGTTTCTATGATGGTTTAGAGGCGCAAGCAATTCCGAGGTTGGGAGTGCTTCTGATCAAAGGCGGGGCAGCAGGGAATATGTGTTCCCGTTTATAATAACAGCAATCTACAGTGCATCTTGCGGAGACAGCTGAGTGCCACAGCTGGAGCGTGGGCAGCTGGTTTGAAGTTTAATTTTGCTTCATTATCACCCAATTCCCTGGAATGAATTGCTTTCACCATTTTTATTTCAAATTGTTTGATATCTCCCTGCAGTCTGCGGCTATCTTCCTCATGGTTAATTGCATGACAAACTGTTGTATGATCTGCACACTGCTAAATCACGGCCACTACAAGTAAATATGAATCATTGATCTATATGAGAAAACAGTGGAACTCACAGCAGGCATGCTTAGTAGGTTTGCAGGCGACACCAGAATTACAGACAGTGGAGAAGATTATCTCAGTTTCAAAAGGATCTTCATCCAATGAGTCGTTGGACTGAAAAATGTAGCATTGAGTTCAATCTGGATAAATGGCAGGTATTGCATTTTGGTACAACATAAAGAGTATGGCTTTGCCGATATTGGAGAACACGGAAGCTCGGTGTGCAGGTACATAATTCCTTGTAATTTGCATCACCTACAGACAAGATGGTTTAAAGGCATTTAACACACTTCCCTTCATTGCTCAGTCCTTTGTGTATAGCAGTTGGGACGTTATGTTGAAGTTTAGCAGGACATTGATGAGGCCTCTTCTGGAATATTATGTCCAGTTCTGGTCGCCCAGTTGTAAGAATGATATTATTCAGCTGGTGTAGGTTCACAAAAGGTATACACACTTGTTGCCTGTGGAAGGTTTGAGTTATAATGAAAGGCTGGATAGGCTGAGACTATTTTCAGATTCGAGATCAGGTGCTGGAAAACCACAACAGGTAAGGCAGCATCCCAGGAGCAGGAGAATCAATTTTTTTTCGCGCAAGTGTCCTTCACCAGGCTCTTCCCCGAAACGTCGATTCTCCTGCTCCTCAAATGCTGCCTGATCTGCTGTGCTTTCTCAGCACAACACTCTCGACTCTGTTCTCTCATTTGCCGTTCTCACTTTCTCCTAGTTGAGACTGTTTTCACTCTCGGTTAGGGTTTTGACCGGCGACCTTACAGAAGTTTATGAATTATTGAGAAGGAAGTTTAGAGTTAACGATAGCAGCCTTTTCCCAGGAGGGGGATTTCAAGACGAGAGGACATATGTTTAAGATGAAAAGAGAGATTTTTTAAAAAAAAAGACAAAAGGCATTTTTTAGAGACGGTGTTTTACGTGTGTAATTAACTTGCTGAGGAAGTGATGGATGAGGGTATGTTTGCAACATTTAATGGGCAATTAATTCCAAACATGAATGGGAAAGAGGGATTTTTAAAATAAATTTATTCATACCTAGTACATGAGTTATTTCCCAGAGGGCATTTAAGAGTCAACCACGGTATTATCCATCTGGAGTCTCATGTGGGACAGAGCAGATGAATATGGCAGGTTGCTTCCCGAACTGGCATGAGTGAATCAGATGGGGTTTTCCACAAAACTGATTCAGGTCACCACGAGACTCTTCAATTCCAGGTGCTTATTGAATTCAAACTCCACTATCTATCATGCCAGGACCTGAACCCTTTGTCCCCAAAATATTACCTGGGGTTTGGATTAACAACACAGTCATAAAACTACAAGGGCATTATCACCACTCAGCCGGTAAAGGAGGAAGCAGACGGGAATGGGTTAGTTTGGCAGTATGTTCAGCATGGATCGTTTGGACTGACGGGCCTGTTTCATGTTGTATGACTCTGACTGACGCTATGGAACAGGCAGCTGGTTGAGATTAACAGCAGCATTGAGAGCATAACGGAACACCTGATGGGATATGTCATCCTGCTGGAGTCTCCGGAGATTGATTTGCTCAGTGATCCCTTCCCATACACGGGACTGGTGAACGGTCTCTCCCCAGTGTTCCTGATTAAATGAGTTTCCATTTCTGCGGTTAATTGATTCCCTTCCAAAAGTTCCCACATTGCCCTGCTTTCTCTGTGGTATCAGTGTCCTTTTTTCTACACAGGGTGAACGATCCTTTCAAATTGTGTCCACACAGATACAAACATTCCATGTTGTGAATGTCTTTTCATTCTTCCTCATTCACCCACAGAGTGTGAGTTTGACTGGTCTGAACAACATTTATTCTTCGCCCCTCGTTCGTTGCTGTCTGGCTACACCACAAACCCGGGTGTGAACCCAGCCTCGAGTGTCTGTCTGTGGGCAGTCTACACATTCTCTCTGTGTTTGCGCTTTTATTTCTCCCTCAGACCAAAGATGTGCCAGTTACAGGGATCAACAATAGGAAATGCAGGCTTATGGGACAGAGAATACCCTGGGGTCTGGTTGGATGCGCTTCAGATGGACCGTGTGGACTGGAAGGGCCGATTAGACTGCTTCCCCACGCGGTGGGGATTCTTGAATTAAGGATCAGCTCATGTTTTTCTGGTCCTGGTGTCTCTCGTAGGCAGGTCAGGGTGAAGGTGGTTGAATCCCGTGCATAAGGGTCATGAATGAATGGGGTTGCAGGAAATGAAAGTCATGATCTCTGTTTCTGAGGTCATGCTTGTATTTCATATTTTATTCGTCGAACGTAAACATCACCGTTTCCGTGTCCCAACCCCCAAGGATGACTAGTTTAAAATATCACCCCAACAACACCTTCTCCAGGTTGAAGTCTTGACTGTGTGGAAGAAGCTGATACTGAGCTGATGCGAGCAAATGTAGCTGCCACCGCCAGTGTCAGAAACACAGATCCAAATAGCAAAATCATCTTTCAAACCCACCACTGCAAAGTTAAGGGCTCAACACGCTCCACTTGTGCCACTCAGCTGTCTTACAAAAATGAACCAGAAATCGCTATGACAGTATAAACGGGGACAACCGTTCCCTTGAGCAGGAGCACACTCAACCGAGGAATGTTTTGCGCCCCTATACCATCACAGAAGGACAGGACGCTCACCTAATTCATCACTGGAGTCAGAGAGTAACTCCGTGCATACATTCCCATCCCCATTTCTGGTTCGATCTGGGCATCTGTGCCGATGTTAAGCTAAAGTGCTATTGAAGCATACGTTTCAACAATATCCTGTACTGTCCCCCGAGTTTTTGATGTTTTGTCGAAATTGATCAATCTCGTCTTTCAACATTCTCATTCAAGGGATCTCCACAGCATCTGAGGACATCAAACTGAAGGATTCAGCTCATCCTCAGTTCCCACATGTCTGTCTCTGTTCGCTGGGTACTGATATTGAATATCTGCTGTTCTTCCGAACATTTCCTCTGCTAGTATACTTATTGCTGCTTGCACGCATCCTGTTCTGTGGTTACTGTGATCGTGGTTGTCGGTATTTTGAATTGTGACCACAGCAACCATGATTTGAAACCAAATCACGGCAGTAAGTATTCTCTCCGTTGTCCTTTTTGTGACAAATGCTAAGAAATTAATTGCTTTACCTTCAAATTCCGCTCTCTTACATCTCTGCGTTTCATATATCAGGATTCAAACACACCCGTTGTCGGAGATTCCTCTCCTTCCCACGATCGTTAAACCTCCTTTCCGTCCCTCCTCCCATTTCTCGGAGGCAATGCACAATCTATCACTCCCTTTCACATTCATACTGTTCTGTCTGTGCTGCTGCTGCGGTCACTGTTGTTGGGTGAACGTGCCCCAATCCCACCATCGGGACCTTCAAACACATTGATCCATTTGGATACCGCGGTTGTGAAATCAATCCCCATGGAACAGCTTTTGCTGACATAGGCCAGAGACAATTGTAGCGTCAGGCTCATGGAAAATACCCAGGGCAGTTTGGGTGAAAAGACATTTTATTGGAAAAGATCAGCTTTTATGGCTTTCTGTGTTGGTCTTGTGATAATTTCATAGGACTGATAATCCAGAGACCGAGGTAATAGTCTGGGTACTCGGGCTTGAATCCCACCATGCCATGATTGTCAAATTTGGATTCAAAAAATATGTGCAAGGAAGAATCTAATAACTACTATAGATCCATTGACAATTGTTGAAAACAAAATCTGTTTTTCTGATGTCATTTCGGGATGGAATTTGCTATCTTTACTTGGTCTGGTCTGCATGTGACTTCAGACTCATAGCAATATGGTTGAGTCTCAACTGCCCTCTGGGCAATTCGGAATGGGTAATACATTCTGCTTAGCCAGAATCGCCCTCATACTAATTCAGAAATTTGAAAACAAATGCTCATTAGGATCAAGCAAGTGTGTTGTGTGCAGTTTTGCAAGTCACATGATAGTAGGGATGTGATAACACTGAGAAAATTGCAGGAGATATTTCCCGGGATACTGTTTGGGCTGAATAGTTTCAGTTGTGAAGAAAGACAGGACAGAGTGGAGTGTTTGTCGCAGTGCAAAGGAGATGTACACAAGACATGATTGCGTTAGGGTATGGTCAGGGTTGACTTAACGAGTTTACCGGATTAGTGGTGCTGGAAGAGCACAGCAGTTCAGGCAGCATACATCGAGCAGCGAAATCGACGTTTCTGGCAAAAGCCCTTCATCAGGAATAAAGGCAGTGAGCCTGAAGCATGGCGAGATAAGCTAGAGGAGGGTGGGGGTGGGGAGAGAGTAGCATAGAGTACAATGGGTGAGTGGGGGAGGAGATGAAGGTGATAGGTCAAGGAGGAGAAGGTGGAGTGGATAGGTGGAAAAGGAGATAGGCAGGTTCAACAAGTCCGGACCAGTCAAGGAGAGTGTGCTGAGCTGGAAGTTTGAAACTAGGATGAGGTGGGGTTAGGGGAAATGAGGAAGCTGTTGAAGTCCACATTGATGCCCTGGGGTTGAAGTGTTCCGAGGCGGAAGATGAGGCGTTCTTCCTCCAGGCGTCTGGTGGTGAGGGAGCGGCGGTGAAGGAGGCCCAGGACCTCCATGTCCTCGGTAGAGTGGGAGGGGGAGTTGAAATGTTGGGCCACGGGGCAGTTTAGTTGATTGGTGCGGGTGTCTCGGAGATGTTCCCTAAAGCGCTCTGCTAAGAGGCACCCAGTCTCCCCAATGTAGAGGAGACCACATCGGGAGCAACGGATACAACAAATGATATTAGTGGATGTGTAGGTAAAACTTTGATGGATGTGGAAGGCTCCTTTAGGGCCTTGGATAGAAGTGAGGGAGGAGGTGTGGGTACAGGTTTTATAGTTCCTGCGGTGGCAGGGGAAAGTGCCAGAATGGGAGGGTGGGTCGTAGGGGGGTGTGGACCAGACCAGGTAGTCGTGGAGGGAACGGTCTTTGCGGAAGGCGGAAAGGGGTGGGGAGGGAAATATATCCCTGGTGGTGGGGTCTTTTTGGAGGTGGCGGAAATGTCGGCGGATGATTTGGTTTATGCGAAGGTTTGTAGGGTGGAAGGTGAGCACCAGGGGCGTTCTGTCCTTGTTACGGTTGGAGGGGTGGGGTTTGAGGGCAGAATTGCGGGATGTGGACGAGATGCGTTGGAGGGCATCTTTAACCACGTGGGAAGGGAAATTGCGGTCTCGAAAGAAGGAGGCCATCTGGTGAGTTTACCATTGACGGACGGATCGATCAGCAGGGGCCAGAAACTTAAGGAGAAAGACAGAAGACTTTGAGAAGATGTGCGAAAGAGCTTTATCAGCCAGTGGAAGGTTGGAATTTGGAATACACTGTCAGCATTTTTCAGAGTGGCAGAAACACTTATAACCTGAATAAATATTCAGATGTGAACTTTTGATGCCAAGACATATAAGGCTGTGGGGTAAGATTTCTGAAATGGGATTCAGTTCATTAGGCAGTTGTTTTTGACAAGTGTGGCCACATTTGGTTGAAGGGCCTCCTTTGACACTCTTGTCCTCGGTAGTATAATGGTTAGTGTCCCCGCCTGTCACAGGGCTCAATTTTCCGCTGGGGACAGTGTAAACGTTTTAAAACTGTCGTCCATTTCCAAGGGCGGGTATTGATACCTGTCCTTCCATTCTCGATAGGGCATATCACACGAAGGACAGTGCTGCCTGAATAAAGGTGGGGAAGGACTGCAGCTCTCAGGGAGGCAGAGTGTCAGAACGGCCAAACACGTGACTTCTGCAAACTACACCTTGTGACTGTGTTGGAATGAAAAGCATTCACAGACTTGTTCTGGATTGAAGTATTTACTAGAAGGAGGAAGCTGAGTAAGAAACAACATTAACGCATTCAAATATGAGTGCAGAAACATTTCCCGCAGCACGAATTAAATTGTAAATGTCAGAGTAGCGTTTCGATACATTGAATTTGGGTTCTTTTGTTTTGATGAGGCTGTTACCAGGGTATAAAGCCATTATAAAATGATACAGCAGTTGTTCACTATGATGAAACATTGTCTCAGTAATTTGCACTGCTGTTCAGTGGAATGGTTAGGTTGATTGACAAAGTTAAAGTGCCCTCTCATGTCCAGGGAGTGAATTAAGTAAGTTAGGTGAATTAGCCATGGGTAACGTGGGGACAAGTTTATAAGTCACTGGCCGACAGCTTATAGTCGAACAGGTTTATTTGAATTCATAAGGGGGAGGGCTTACTCTTCCTCAGGTGAAATATACGAGGATAGGGAGGGGAGCGAGGTCTGGGTGAGATGACCTTCAGAGAGTCGACACTGGCTCGATTGACTGAAATGCCCTTTCTGCACTGGAGGATTCTGTGATTCTATCGGAGAGGATAATGTTGGTGTTTACTGGGGTGTAAAGCCATTAGATAAGATGCTGACGGGGTGTACTGAGGATGAGATTTTATTCACTTGTCTTCTTGGAAAATTGAGAACAGTTATCGCTGAACCAAGGAAGACTTAGTGGGGTTTTTTCCGCTTATGAAATGCTTGGAGAGAGTAAATGGGTGGAAAATTCCCTCTTTCAAGTAATTAAACTTTTAGATGTCAGGCATTCAAATCCTTTGAAGGACAAAGAAATGAAGGTGGATTCGATTCCGCTCTGGAAATTTCTCATCCACGAGAAATGTGGGCGGCACGGTGGCACAGTGGTTAGCACTGCTGCCTCACAGCGCCAGAGACCCGGGTTCAATTCCCGCCTTAGGCAACTAACTGTGTGGAGTTTTCACGTTTTCCCCGTGTCTGCGAGGGTTTCCTCCGGGTGCTCCGGTTTCCTCCCACAGTCCAACAATGTGCAGGTCAGGTGAACCTGACCCCTTAGGTAAGGGGTAGATGTAGGGGTATGGGTGGGTTGCGCTTTGGCGGAGTGGTGTGGACTTGTTGGGCCGAAAGGCCTGTTTCCACACTGTAAGTAATGTAATCTATGACTTTCACTGCATGTAACTTGATGAGGTCACATGTCACCGCTTTACAAAATGTGCTGAGGGGACTGAGCGATTATGGTGGTGGGTTATTATACTGTTGTTCTCCACATTCACGGATTCGAGTCACACTCTGGTTGCTAACTTCATAAACCGCTCCAGCAGTTTTCCTTTGCACGTCAGAATGGGTCGAGAATCTTGTTTTTGCCCTTCACTGCACGGGAGATTGACGAGCAATCGACACCACATTAAAGTCGAAATGAAGAACGAGAGCAGTCATTCTATTCAATTGTGCATTCAATTTTTGTAATAAGAAGGAAAGCATTTTTCTTTCTGCCCCACATTCCATCTTGTCTTTCTGTGAAGTTACAATGAAAGAAAGAGAAACAGATAACAAGAGATCAGGAGCACAACTTTATCCAGTGGGGTTGTACATGAGTATTTTAACCTAACACTTCACAAAATGATTTGATCAGTATTTCAAACAGTCACTCGGAATCGGAACCACAGAAAGCTTCTCCAATGAAATGAACCTTTCATTCTTCCACAAATGTCTGCTGTGTGTGAACCATACAACGATCCATCATCCAGCGTGATCACTGACTTGCCAACTGTATAAGGTCTACCAACTTTCTTCAGCAATCCCAGCTTCTGGACACAGCCATCTGTGTTGTGCCCAGTGTCATTTATTGCACCCAGGCCACAGCACATTTCTTCTTCCTGAGTTTATGAGCCTTGTTCCTGATCTGTCTAATCTGTTTAATAAATGTTTTCACTTCAGCTTATCCGCTCACAATTCTGAGCTTATGAATAAAATAAGGCATTAGACCAAATGTTAAACAATGTGGAAGTATGCCACTCAGCACATCGAGTCTGCTCCAACATTCAATGAACTCATGGTTGATCTGATAATCTTCAAATCGATTGTGCTCACTTCCCTCGACAAAGAGTGACAGCAAGATATAGTCCATGACATTTAATAGAAAAAGGAATTTGCATAATCTCATGACTATTTAATGTTAATAAATAATTAACTCCTCAGGTACTGAAGCAGTCCAAGTCCAAGTACAACAAGATCTGGACAACATCCAGGCTTGGGCTTACAGGAGACAAGTAACATACATGCCACAAAAATGCAGGCGATCACCATCACGTGTAAGAAATAACATAACCACCATCCCTTGACATTCGATGGTGTTACCATGACTGAACACCCAATATCAAAATTATCCTGTGGATAATCATTGATCAGGAACTGAATTGGTCTCACAACATAAACACAGTGGCTACTAGAGTAATTCAAATCCTGGCTCCTGAAATCCTGTCCAAACCCTACCAGGCACAAGTCAGGAGTGTGATGGAATATTCCCCACTTGCCTGGATGAGTGCAGCCCTAACAACACTCAAGAAACTTGATACCATCCGGAATAAAGCAGCCTGCTTGATTGGCACTGCTGCTACTGAGCATCAGTGGTGGTGAGGGTGGATGCTTGTGGATGTCCTGGCTGCAATCTCTGCCTCTTCTTATTAGCAAAGATAAAATAATCTTACATTGCTCAACTTTCTAATCAAAACCGAGTACAGCGTTCACCCCAGCCCTCTGTAATACCAACCAGCAACATTTCCACCACCAATAGCAGCTCCTCTTGAATTATTTTGTCAGTAACTTGTAATTAGCTGGTTACTACAATTACAACTGAAGATGTATTGCGAGAAAAGCGCAGCAGGTCAGGCAGCATCAAAGGAATAGGAGAATCGACGTTTTGGGCATGAGCCTTTCTTCACGAAAGTCCTGAAGAAGCAGTGAACCAAATTTTCAAATGATCTTTCTGAACATAATATAGATCATGTTAAAACTGAAGTAGGTGTCTTACACAACTTGCTGCAAGGACACAGACAGTAGAATCTGAGGTGATCATGAGTATGTGGAGATGAATGTGGGAGACAAGCTGCGACTGTATTGGATTAGTCATGACGAGAGGGAACAAATGCTGGATGCAGGGTTTCAGCAGCTGATGGACTGACGCTCAAGTGAGCTATTGGAAATTGAGCAAGTGACCACCATCTAATAGGACGGAGAAACTGATCCTACAGCCTGAAACTGACTGACCACGCGGCTGTCAGTGACTCCAACACAAGTGAATGGAAACATTGCTCAGAGCCTGTTACTGTAACATTCAACACAACCAGGAAATGGAAAGTGAATAATGAGCTGAAAACAAGGCCACTGCTCTGTTAGAGTCGAAACATTTCAATGTTCAGTTATTGGACATTATTGACTCTCAGAATATTCTAACCTTCAGAGTCACAGTAAAATGGGGAAGTAAACAACATTTTTGGCAAAGACATAGTGAATCAAGTGCTTGTATAAAAACAGCTCAGAGCAAAGGGGCTGAATCATCCACAACCTGACAAACACAGATACCATCAGTTTATAGATCGACAATGAAATTCTTCAGAAAATCACTTCCCTGCTTATGGTGTGTGGGAGAAACCATTCTCATTGAGAATTGCCTCTTATTTCCTTTGAAAAGAATCTCTGTTTCCCCTCAGAAAAGCAGGCGTGTCGCACACTTACAGACTGACTTACAAAGGAAACCTGATCTGAGACTCGCAGGTTAATTAAGCTATCAGTGACAGTTCATTGCACACAACAAGAACTTAGACCACAACAGATTCTAGTGAAACCAACAATGCAATGAAAAAGGTGAATTAGTCTTTATAATCATGCAGCCTCACTCAATCAAATAATCCCAGTCAACTTCTAAATATTTTAAAACTATTAATATCAATGTATGCATATTTATTTCCTTTCCTAATTTCTTCCAAAATATATCTGTCTATTCTCTTCAAAATATATTTTAAATGGTCAATTCATAATCACAATTCATTTCGAATTATTCTTAGAGCAAAACAACTTGTAAACTAAAATTGTTTTCACGTCAATAAAGACACTGGAAACTTTGTTATGTAGTTCAACCATATTTCCAAATATTGTTTTGGTTCATTTTTGCAGTGAAGCTAAAATTAAAATCTATTTATATTCTCTGATATCCTTCCATTACTTTATTCCCTAATAAGAATGCCCATGGTGTAATGGGTGACAAACATTAAAATAAAATTGAATTTTCAATGCAAGAACTGGAACAAATAATCACATATTATTCAGTTCATTCATTGTCATTGATTATCAGGGTTTTTGCACAGTATAATCACATTAAATTAACTTAAATAATCCCAGTACAATTCTCACCTCTATAGATATGTCGAGTGAATGTCAAATCATTTTTATTTCAAGTAAAATCAAATTCACATTTTGTTCTGTTTTCTTCCAGGAATGACAGGATGTCTTACATTATTAAGGGAAACAGGAACAAGTGAAGGTGGTGGATCTCAGACGTGAGGCCTTAAAGCCAAAGGGCCAGGTGGTAGTTACAATGGGGGAGGTACCTTGTGCCCTTCTCTCCTCAGAAGGCAGTGAGGATGGTGACACTGACTGGAACAGGTTAGATGGTGAAGCAACCACGTATGGACAGAGGGACGGCAATGGGTGGGATGACCCACCGTCCTGTAAGGCCCAGAAGGCTGTTTCTATGGCACCACTGGGCATCAAAGCTCAAACTTTGACAGACAGGAGGGGGGCAAGAAAGGGAACTGACAGAAACCAAACTGAACCGTTTACCCAGCTGAACGACAGATGTTGGTGAATGAACACCCAGCCTGACAGAGAAATGGTAATAATGGGCCTTATTGGGAGAATACAAATGAATTAGTGGAGGTACAGTCTCGCCGATGATGGTGTCAGGCCAAAATGTTTCAGGCCAAGATGCCCTGACGTGTACAGCAGAACCTGTCCCTGCAATGAGAGGGTGGGGGTGTGAGCCGGTCCCCACCACTGCACAGCCGATCAGTGGCTCCAGGCATGTACAGATATTACAGGGACAAACTGGGGAGGGGACAGGCTGAATGGGCTAAAATAACCTTGGTGACTTCGGGACCCAAAAGTAATATCGAGGATCATACAGAGAGGAAGCCTGAGGTGTGTAAGGACCACGGGGGATTACCAAACCCCAATCTGTGATGATGAAATAGGTTTGATGTATTTAAAAGATGACATGGGACCCTACCTAACTGTAAATATAAACATAGGACACCCAGTGGGAGATAATTCTAACCACATTCTGAATTGGGCCATGAGAGCTGAGACAAACCCAGAAACACAGGGGAATAGCTGCAGTACAGGGAGGGTAATCAGACCCACAATGTTACAAGTTAAGCATGAAAGGGCACATAGCCAAGGAACGTAGGCAGAGAGATGGAGATAGATGTTCACATTGCGTGTGCATGAGTTCACGCAGGCACATGAATATTCATTGATGCTGTGTTTGGGAACCAGCAGAACATAATATTAATACAGGAGCATCTATAACAGTTACCGATACGGATTTGACCCTGACCCCTCAATTACTAAAATGAGAGCAGTTGGAGAGGGAATCGAGGAAGCTGGATAAAATAAACCTGTCCCAATGCAGATCATGGATATGGCAAAATATATTCAGGTATGGGAGTGTGAAACTGAGGAAAGGACTATTCCGGGAGTTGCCAGTTTAGAACAGTTCAGAGCAACTATAGATGCAGAGACACAAACTGAAACATGGGAACAACCTGGCCAGGCCCGGGAGAGGAAGCAAAGGAGAGTGGACATTTCCAGGGTAGTTACCTTGCAGGGAGATTGGAACAGTCAGAGAATCTGGGGAGTTATAGCTAGGACCCAAACAGCAGGGCAGGTAACTCAAACGGGAATGTGGGTTAGATCCGGTAAAAAAAAACGAGGGCCCTCTCACTCCCCACACAAACTGCATCCCATTAAAGCTGGGGCTGAGGAGGCAATAAGTGTGACAGTAACAGATTGAGAGAAGCAGGCAATAGTCAGACCGACAGTATCCCAGACTAACTCACAGAAGCTGGACGGCTCATCCCACCTCACTAATGATTAAAACTCCCTCAGTAAAACCTCCACTAAAGAGTATCCTACAGTCGTGAACCACACCACTGTATTTAATGAATTAAAATCGCAACAGGATACAGTCTCAGCCCTTGATATTATGAATGGGTTCCTGTGGACCTGGAACAGCAGAATAAGCTAGTAATTACTATCTGAGGAAAGCAGTAGACCTGGATCCAGTTACCTCAGGGATCCAATAATATTCCAGTATACCCCACCGATATATGACTGATGGAGTTCGTCAATTTAATCTTACCAACACCTCATTACCTCAGTTGGAGAGAAAGAACATATCCGGATCTTCCACAGAGTATTGGATCAGGTCAAGCAGGCCAGACTTAAAATTAACCCACAGAGTGTGGGAAGGTAGGGAGAGATGTACCTGGGACATCACAGCAGGGAGATCAAATCAGGAAGGGAGGGGGACAATCCCAGTGGAACAAAAGACCATGATTTCAAAATTATCCACCAGCACACCGTGAAGGGGATAAGGCAAACTTTAGGATTGTTTAATTACTGGAGGACTATTGTGGAGAATTATCGAGAAATGGCAGAACCATAACGAGCCCTGACAGAAGCACGGACATTAGCTAGGGGTCAGGGAGTCAACATATACACAGACAGACAGCATGCCTTTGGTATAGTTCATGACCAAATGATGGCCTGGCCTCGGTGAGGGTACATCACCCTGTCTGGGTGCACATAGAGCATGAAGGACAGGTCAGAGAGTTTGTGGAAGCAGTTAACTTTCCCAGTGAAGCAGCAATAATGAAGATTATAGCTCACAGGAAAGTAGAAACGCACTCCAACAGGGCAGTGAGTATGTGGGTAAGGCAGGTGAATAGACAATAGGTGCAGCAGTAGGCCCTTCTGCCCTTCGAGCCAGCACCACCATTCATGATGATCATGGCTGATCATCCTCAATCAGTATCCTGTTCCTGCCTTAAACCCATAACCCTTGATTCCACTATCCTTCATAGCTCTATCCAACTCTTTCTTGAAAGAGCTTGGCCTCCACAGCCTTCTGGGGCAGAGCATTCCACATACCCACCACTCTCTAGGAAAAATAGTTTCTCCTCAACTCTGCTCTAAGTGGCCTAGCCCTTATTTTTAAATTGCATCCTTTGGTTCAGGGCTCACCCATCAGCGGAAACATGCTTCCTGCCTCCAGAGTGTCCAATCCTTAATAATCTTATAGTGAAATACTGACTGGAACTGTGCAGACATTTGAGGAGATGGCAATGGGCATAGCTACAGAAGTGAGAGAGGAAGGTTTAAAGATATTCTCAGAAACAGTCCCACAACAGGAGTAACAGGAATGAGAAAAGGGTGGGGCAGTAATAGGACACGGCAGAGTCTGAATGACCCAGCAGTGCCACTACACTATATAAGACAAACATTATTAAAAACATGTCATGGGCTGGCCTATATTGGGGAGTATAAAATTCAATATCAGATGATCCACTACAATCCTTGCCTGGAACAGGGAGAAATACAGTAAGGTTTTGTCGAAGGTGTGTAGTCTGTTCACAGTGTGAGCCAGGGAAAGCAATCAGGATAAAATGGAGGGAACAGCAGAGACCCAGGGGCCCATGGGAACAATTACAGATGGATTTTACACACACACACCCATCCCAATCCCAGGGAAGGAAGTCCTACTGGGTTTTAATAAATAGGTTTACTCAGTGGTTGGAAAAATTCCACTGCAGATTCTGAGCAAGGGACAAATGTTACAGGGAACATAGCTAAAGAGCTATGTGCCCTGTTTGGTACTGAACAGAAATCCCATCCCCCATACCATCCCCCGCCACCCCCCCCCCCCCCCCCCCGCATCCCGCCCAGAGCTCTGGGACAGTAGAAGGAATGACGCAGACACTGAAAGCATGTCTGACTAAGGATCTCTCAGAGACAGGACAACGATGGGTTCGAGTACTCCCCACCAGCCTACTGAAACTGAGGACAGCCCCAGCAAAGGGGACGGGGCTGTCCCCCTTTGAATTAGTGACTGGATGGACTATGCAAATGCCACAGGGTATGGTAGTAGGAGGGCCGGAGATGTGTGTTAGTGGGAGGGCTGGAGATGTGCAATGACAAGGATGGGTTAAACCATTTGTGAAAGAACTGGCAAAGCAGCTGCATGAGCTGAGAGAATCAGAGACTGGGAAAGGCAACACGGAAATATCCGAGCTGAAATTCCAAACCCTGGAGTTCAGGTCAGGGGGAAAATATTACTGGAACGTATGAAGTAAACACATCAAAATGCTGGACTTACCTGGGGTAGCCAGAGAGGGACCTCTCCCATCGTGTATTAGTAAGGAGCTCTGAATAAACGTTGGTCATGCTGCTCAACACAGAACTCAAGGCTCCTCTTTGATATTTCTCCCAGCAACAGTTGTGCAGGGGCATGTTGCTGGCTGGAGGTCTATGGCTAGTGCTGTTCCACAAGGACTGGGACATCTGTTGTTTGTAATGTATATAAATGAAACGTTTGAAAATGTAAACGATTTAATGAGAAAGTTTGGAGATGGCACAAACTGTTGAAGTTGTGAATCGTAGAACATAGAACATAGAACATTACAGCGCAGTACAGGCCCTTCGGCCCTCGATGTTGCGCCGATCAAAGCCCACCTAACCTACACTAACCCACTATCCTCCATATACCTATCCAATGCCCGCTTAAATACCCATAAAGAGGGAGAGTCCACTACTGCTACTGGCAGGGCATTCCATGAACTTACGACTCGCTGAGTGAAGAACCTACCCCTAACATCAGTCCTATATCTAACCCCCCCTTAATTTAAAGCTATGCCCCCTTGTAATAGCTGACTCCATACGTGGAAAAAGGTTCTCACTGTCAACCCTATCTAACCCCCTAATCATCTTGTACACCTCTATCAAGTCACCCCTAAACCTTCTTTTCTCCAATGAAAACAACCCCAAGTGCCTCAGCCTTTCCTCATAGGATCTTCCTACCATACCAGGCAACATCCTGGTAAACTTCCTCTGCACCCGTTCCAGTGCCTCCACATCCTTCCTATAGTATGGTGACCAAAACTGCTCACAATATTCCAGATGCGGCCACACCAGAGTCTTGTACAACTGCAGCATGACCTCAGCACCCCGGAACTCAATTCCTCTACGAATAAAAGCCAGTACGCCATATGCCTTCTTCACTGCACTATTTACCTGGGTGGCAACTTTCAGAGATCTGTGTACATGGACACCAAGATCCCTCTGCTCTTCCACACTACCAAGTATCCGACCATTAGCCCAGTACCCCATCTTTTTATTATTCTTACCAAAGTGAATCACCTCACACTTAGCTACATTGAACTCCATTTGCCACCTTTCTGCCCAGCTCTGCAGCGTCTCTATATCCCGCTGTAACCTGCCACATCCTTCTTCACTGTCTACAACTCCTCCGACTTTCGCAAACTTGCTCACCCAACTTTCTAACCCTTCATCCAGGTCATTTATAAAAATGACAAAATTTAATGGTCCCAAAACAGATCCTTGCGGAACACCGCTAGTGACGGCACTCCAAGATGAACCTTTGCCATCAACTACTACCCTCTGTCTTCTTCCAGCCAGCCAATTCCTAATCCAAACCTCCAACTCACCCTCAATGCCATATCTCTGTATTTTCTGCAGTAGCCTACCATGGGGGACCTTATCAAAGGCCTTACTAAAATACATCGTGAAGAATGATGTCAAAGAATACAGTAAGAATGAGATGAGTCAGAAAGTTTTGTGGAGAAATTGCAGATATATTTTAATTCAGACAAGTGTGAGGTGATGCGTTTTGGAAGACACAAAGCAAGAGGAATGTATACAATAAACGGAAGGGCCCTGAGCAGCTCTGATATACAGAGGGTTCTTCAGTTGCAAGCTGAAAGCTCCCTGAAAGTGGCGAAGGAGGTGAATGGCAGGCCTGCCTTCTTTTGTCAGGAGAGTGAATATAAAACTATAATCAGGCCACCTTTGGGGTATTGTGTGCCGTTTTGATCACCACATTATAGCTAGAATGTGAAGGCTTTTGGAAAGGTGGAAACAGGTTTACCAGGATGTTGCCTGGATTGGGAGAGGTTGGAAAATCTTGGATTGTTGTCTTTGGAAAGTCAATGGCTGTGGGGTGACCCAACTGGCACAGAGTTTGTAAACCATGGTTTACTATAGAAATGGCATCTCTTGTTAAGAAGAAGAAAGAGGCTTATGTGTTGATGAGGCAAAATGGTACAGATGAAGCAATAGAGAGTTACAGATCAGCTAGGAAGGATTTAAAGAGAGAGTTTAAAAAAAGCAAAGGGAGGACACGAGCAGTCTTTAGCAAACAGAATTAAGTATAACCCTGAAAATTTCTATAGGTATGTGAAGAAGAAAAGGATGATTAGGGTAGGAAAAGGGCTAATCAAAGACAGAAGTGGGAAGTTGAGTGTGGACCCTGCAGAGATTGGAGGAGTGCTAAATGAACATTTCTCATCGGTGTTTACACAGGAAAAGGAGAATATTTCAGAGGACAAAAATGTGGTACGAGATATTAGACTAGAAAGGATTGAGGTTAGTTCCGCACAGGTTTTATCAATTCTAGAAGGAGTGAAAGTAGACAAGTCCCCAGGCCGGATGGGGTTTATCCGTGGATTCTCTGTGAAGCTAGGGAGGAGATAGTAGAGCCTTTGTCTTTGATATTTGAATCATCATTGTCTATGGGTTTAGTACCCGAGGACTGGAGGATTGCAAATGTTGTGCCTTTGTTCAAGAAGGACAGCAGAGATGACCCCGGTAATTATAGACCAGTGAGCCTTACTTTCATTGGAGAAAAGGTTTTGGAAAGGATTATAAGAGACAACAGTTATAATCATATAACAAGCAACAATTTGATTTCAGATAGTCAACATGGTTTTGTCAAGGGCAGGTCGTGTCTCACAAACCTCATTGAGTTTTTTGAGAAGGTGACCAAGTACTTAGATGAGACTAGAGCGGTTGACGTAGTATACATGGACTTCAGTAAAGCCCTTGATAAGGTTCCACATGGTAGGTTGATGGAGAAAATGCAGAGGCGTGGAGTTGAGGGTGATTGAGCAGTTTGGATTAGAAATGCCAACAAGTCTGGAAGCATCTGTGAAGAGAAATCAGAGTTCACGTTTCTGAGGAAGGACCCGAAACATGAACGGATTTTTATTTTCTCAGATGCTGCAAGACCTGCTGAGCATTTCCAACAACAAGTGAAAGTTTAAAGAGAGTTATGTGAGACAAGTTTCTTATGCAAAAGGTGGTAGATGACTAGAATGTACTCTCCTAGAAGGTGGTAAAAGAAGAAACAATCACAATGCTTAAGAGGCATTTGGGCAGACGCATAAGCTGGCAGGGGTTGGCAGGTATATGGATCATGTCCAGGCCGGTGGAATTAGTTTGGAATGGCATCATGGTCTGCACAGACGTGGTGGGCCAATTATTCCGGTGCTGCACTGTTCTGTTTTCCAGGGGGTAGAATGTGTGGAGTGAGAGATAATATTTTGAGTGGAATATATCTCTTCTTTAGAACACACAGTAAGTTGATGCATTTTGAGAGAAGCAATGTAGAAAGGGATATATATTTGAGTGGCACAGACACAGACAGCAGGACAGCAGGAATGGGGGACAATGTGTACAAATCATTAAAGGAGAGAAAACATAAAGTGCTTTAAGTAAAACAAATGGGATGCTGGGTTTCGTTAATGGGGGAATGATAACAAAATTACAGAAAAGATGCTGACCTTGACAAAGCTCTAGTTAGGTCACAGTCAATCATTGCATTCAATTCTGGTCAACAGATTCCTGGTCAGAACGAGAAAGTTAAAATATCATAGAGGGACCAGTTCCATACCTTTTGCTTCTCTTTCAGGACACCGTGGAGTCTCAAGGGTTAAACATTCCCTTGCCAAAGGCCTTATTTCATCAACTGAAGGCCTGTTCTCTTAGAATCGAGACAGAACACCTCAGAAGCGGGGAGGCTGACAGTATCACAAAATAGAACCTCTTGCAGCCACACATGTGGATTGCCCCGTAACCCCGGACAGAGGAATCTGCCCTTTCCAGACATGACTGAGTGCCCTGGGCAAAACCCTGTTAAACTGCCTCCGCTCGCATTGTCTTACATCCCCTCCATATTAGCATAGGTAAGTGAATCCCCCATTTACTGAAGGAAGAACCCTTCTGCCTTAATCTCTTCCCATCAACACATAATCATGAACAATATGATAATCAGTTTCTGTAATCCATCACACGTTATCACAGGACATCGCCATTCATCAAGCTTTGTAAGGTCATAATAACCTGCTTTAAACTATGTAATGACTATCGCCCATGTGACTGATATGCCTTTGTCTAATTCCTATTAAATATACTGTCTCTTTGGGTAAGGAAGAGATTTGTGAAGTAGACACTCGGCTACTTTAGAGACACTTTGAAACTCTCGCCGGCTGTCCAATAATAAAGCTACTGCTGTTGTGCAGAAAACTTGCATCGTCTGGATTTGTGGAACAAAATAGGCATCAACAAAGAAGGATATGAGTGATCTTCAGACTGTGGCGTACAGACTGACTGGAGTGGTTCACTGATGAAGAAAATGCAGTCACTGGATTGATTTGATGAAATTGCGATTTTCTTTGAAGTGAAGAAGTTGGATATATTTTTGATAAAGCTGTATAAGATTATAACACACCCAGATACAGCAGACAAAAAATATCTGCATTCGAAAGGTGATGACACAAGAGTTAAGGTCAGATGTAAGGTTTTGAGACAGTGGGAGATGAGCAAGTGTTTCTGCTGACTGTATTAGCTGGAAATATGCAGAACATGCTGCCTATTATGGTGGTGCAAGTAGAGAAGATCAATGATTGATAATAACAATTAGATCAGTTCTGAGGGAAATAAACTTGCAGAGTTTGGGGTACGTATGGGATTGAGAATATGGGATTCTGCTACAGAGAGCCAGCTTGGATTTGATCGGCCTCTTTCTCTGCTATAATGCATTTTATGTGGACTTGCTTAACTTGCTCTGGTCACCGATTATGTTGTCATTTCGGTAAATCTGCTCAGTGTTCCTACTCAGACCAATACAGGCTGTCCCTCCAAAACAGGAGATAATATTTACTGCTTTATACTGGGTTCTTGGGGGGGCGGGGGGAGAGGGTGGTGGGGATGGGCTATCAGTGTGTGTAACAATCTGCTTGCATTTTTCTGAAATGGCACAACACCAGTGCAGCCACACTAGGGATTGACTCTGGAAATGTGGGGAATGTCAGAAGGGAAGTCTTTACCCATCCCACCTTTAAACTGGCCAAACCAGTCAGACTGGGGAGCTGTTCACCTGCTCTGTGTGGGTGTTGGGGGGGGGGGCGGGGGAGGGATTCACTCAGGCATCCATCCTGCTGGGAGACCAGTCAATTTACTGATAGCCACAGTCGAAGGATTCTTTTCCTCTTTTTCACGCCAAGTAATGAACAATGGTTTTGGCAGCTCATAAAGTTGTGCACATAGAGATCTAGGTTTGGAAATGTTCACAATATTGTTGAACATGTACACATTCACACTGGGTACAGACTTTTATTTTCCTTTATTCATTCACAGGATGAGTGTATCGCTGGCCCGGCAGCATTTACTGCCCATCCCTAATTGCCCAGAGGGCAGGTAAGAGTCAACCACATTACTGTGGGTCTGAGGTCACAACGTTGGCCAGGTACGGATGGCAGCTTCCTTCCTGAAAGGGCATTACTGAACCAGATGGGTTTTTCTCACAATCGACTAATGGTCACCATTAGACTCTAAATTCACAAGTTTTTTTTTATTGAATTCAAATCCCCCCCATCTGCTGAAGCAGGCTTTGAACCCAGGTCTCCAGAACACTATCTGGGGTTTTAGATTAACTGTGTCACGACAATACCACTCGGCCAATACTTCCCCACATCGCTGTCCATCTGCACAGAGTGAACAGGGATTGTCTGGTTCATCAGAACATAGATCATAGAACATAGAAGAATACAGCGCAGTACAGGCCCTTCGGCCCTCGATGTTGCGCCGATCAAAGCCCACCTAACCGACACTAACCCACTATCCTCCATATACCTATCCAATGCCTGCTTAAATACCCATAAAGAGGGAGAGTCCACCACTGCTACTGGCAGGGCATTCCATGAACTTACGACTCGCTGAGTGAAGAACCTACCCCTAACATCAGTCCTATATCTACCCCCCCCCCCCCTTAATTTAAAGCTATGCCCCCTTGGGTAATCACACATATGTTTGCTCAATGATTGTCGGAGTTGGATGTTGATTGGCTATTAACATCCATCTCCGAACCATGTATTCTGGAGTTTGTTTCTGATGATGATTGGAAGCATCATCAGTCTTGTTATCTTTTGGGGATAAAAACAGTTTCAATTAGCTTTCTGCTAAATGCATGGCAATCAATTCTATCTCACAACTCGCAGGCAGATTAGTTTCTTTTGAAGGGCTCTCCATCTCCCCACCCTCCTCCAATAATACAATAATCTCACAGAGTCTCTTTGTGACTATGAATGAGACAATCTGATCAGCTGCTTCTTCCCCAACTCCTATGTCAAGTTGGATCTTAAACTCCCCTTGCTGCAGTTATGAGCCTGCATCATTATACAGTGTTTCTTATATTTCATGTCTTGGCCTGTCAGTGTTCATGATACTGCATGTATTATATGGGGCCAACAGTGTAAGAGTTTAGCTCATTCCTTCCAAGAACTGCAGTAGAATTGTACTCCAACAAAACCTACAGAATCATGGCCCCGCATATTCCCCAACTTGCCTCTTACCATCAAACCAGAGTATCAGTCCTCATTCAACTGAGAGAATTCAGGAGGGCATGTCAGTAAAAGCAGCATGAATACCAAAGAATGAGGTGTTAACCTGATGAAGTTCCCAAAGAGGACTACTTGTGTGCCAAACAGCATAAGCAGCAAGTGATAGACAGAGAGAAGCAACCCGGGAAACAACAGAACAGATCTAAGATTTGCAGTCCAACCAAATCCAGTTGTGAATGAAGTCAGAGCACAGCTGGAGTTATGAGGACAGTTCTCTTCAAGATATTAACCAACAAGAATGTCAGACTGGATTAAATATCATAACACTCAAGTCCGTTTGATATTCATGTGTTTTCAATCAGTGTTCAATTCACCAAATGTAGCTGAATGTAAAGATAATCTTCAAGTGATTGTAACAGTGGAGACATCTGAATAATTGGTCAGCAACTTAAAGCCTGTTGTGTTTAGACAGTAATATTTTTAAAGAGATTTTAAAAAGTAAGGAGACTTAAGTATATTGGAAGAAATTGATTGGTAGGTAGCTGAAAATCTTGTTTTAATCTGAAGTTAATTTCGGATTGGTTAACAAATAAACACATGGTAGGGAATCCCAGCCCCATGGAGTGCACATCCAGTTCCATGTGGGAAAACCAGGACACTTCTTGTCTGAGCGACAACCACAGGAACACGGAGGTGACATGGGAAATGTCAGGAACACTCGTTTGACCACAGTTAAAGTACTGCACACACTTCTGATCCCCATATTCCAGGGTAGATGTGATCACACCAGAGAGGGTACAGAGGAGATTGATCAGAATGTTTCTACAAATGGAAAATTTCGCCTCTGAGGAAAGGATGGATAGGCTGGGGGATGATTTCCGAGGAGGATGACCTGAGATTTAATTGAAGTGATAAAATGCTGAGGAATCTAGATCGAGTGGATAGGAAGGAGCTATTCATTAACTGAGAGGTCAGAAACTGGAGGATTTAGATTGAAACTAATTCCCAGAAAGAAGGGGATAGGAGAATTCATTTCACTTGGAGATGGAGGGGAGCAGGAACTCATTGATGGGTGGCAGAGGGAGTAACCAGCATCACATTAGAATAAAAGGACATGGATGTAACTGAGATGCTGTAACATGCAGGGCTGCGGACTAAAGTCTGCAGAATGGGATCATTGTGATTTATTTAACATTTCTCCAGAATATTAAACTCAAGTCCAATTTGTGAATTTATGAACATCATCCGACCTGAATTCCAAATGTCAGAATAAATTTATCAGAAAGTTACAGCACAGATCGAGGCCACTTGACCTATCCTGCATATGTTGGCTGAAATAGAATGACCCAGGCTTTACAGCGTTCTGTACTCACCAATGACATCAACAATTTCAGACTGTGTACTCTGCCCTCTATGTTGGTATAATCTGCTTTTTCAATGTATTTCTTTGACAGCTGCTCACCTTATTTCCTTGTTTCTTTCCCAGCCCTAACTCCATTCCCCATGGCCTTGAGGGACTACCATTTCTGTAATTTAGTCTCTCCTGCCTTCCCCCGTGTGACAGACTGTCTTTTTGTCCTTGTCTCCCTCCCACATTGCTCACAACGTGTTACAGTTCTGATGGTTCCCAGACCTCTGTGACTTCACTGCGCCCCCTGGGTCAGTGGCACAAGGTTTGAATTCTCTTCCTCATGAGATAATCGGAAATCTTTCTGGCTGCAGTTTCCCCCAGATTTTATTTTGAAAAAAAAAGAGGATTTGCGTCAGAGCCAAGTATTTCTGAGCCTTCATCCACAATCCTGAGCACTTACACATAATATGTGACCATCCCACAGATGTGCAGGGTTGATGGATTGGCCGTGCTAACATGGCCTGTAGTGTGTAGTTTAGGTGGGTTGGGTTAGCCATGCTAAATGTGGGGTTATGGAGGTAGGGTAGGACAGCATGCCATTGCAGACTCAATGGACCAAATAGTCTCTTTGTGCGCCTAAGGGATTCTGTAATTCTAACTAGTTGTGATTGTTGTCACATTTTCCTAAGTCCAGGTTCATTCAACTCAGGTACACATGCTGCCTTATGTGTTTCTGTGGGTGATCACTCAATCCTTTCCTTCTGTTTTACATCAATTTCACCGTGTATGTGAGGGTGGGAATGAATGTGTAAATATAAATACTCCAACTGAAAGCTGTCACAAGTCAGGAACTGTTTCTTCTACTAGCATCACTCACAACAGGAAAATAAAGGTTCAGTCACAAATCTGACAGAAACACAGTGGTTATAATCACCAGGAAAGGCTGAACAGCTTAAAACTCTTTTCTTAAGAAAGCAGGAGGCTGAGAGACAACCTGGTACAAGTAGGAAGCTTTGCGTCTGTGTTTTCAGAGATTTGAGGTTGAAATCACTGCGTTTGAAGCTTGTTTCATTGCTCCAGATCATCAAAGCTACTATCTAAATGTGCATCTTTCTTTCTGCCTATCTGTCTGAGTCAACAATCAGATGGATGTGTCATTGTCTGAGTGTTTTCCCAAATCCCTGATTGAATCTGCCTCCCCCCACAATCTCAGGTGCCAGCTGCCTCTAGTCCACCCACATGGGCATGTGGAAGAGCATGACAGGAGAATGGATTGAAACCGAGAGTTCAGTGCCAGAATTAAATAGGAAGAAGGAAATAAACAGGATTTTTGGATCCCAGGGGATACATGCTCCAGGATTAGTCCTTGTGGGCATTCCCGCAGTAACACGAGACAGCATCCCATGATGAGAGTTAAATCCGGGTGGCAGTGGAAGGAACCACTGAACATGAGTAGGTTTAGTTTAAACACAGGAGGTTTGTTCAGTCAGTAACAGTGTGTTAGACATGGATGTGAAGTGATCATTGAGAGGAAATGTTACCACAAGCTGCAGATGGATCACTTTCATTGGAATAGGAGGAAGCCATTCAGCCCTTCAACCCTGCTCTGCCATTCAATAGATCATGGCTGATTTGTGGCCTGAGTTGCAATTTTCAAAACCATCCAAACTCATCAATAAACTCCTCTGCACCAGACAAGATCAATATTCAAAAACGAAACATCTGCAAATGCTGGGAAATCAGGAACAAAAACAGAAATTGCTGGAAAAAATCAGATCTGGTAGCATCTGTGGAGAGTGGACCTTTGGGTCCAGCGACCGGTCAAGTGACCACCTGCAGCTGACCATTCTGCCTTTTCTGTAACACTCTCTGGAGCAGGTTCTGGTGCGAGGGGAATGAGACTGTCAGTAACAACTTAGAAAATAGGAGGATGTGCTCAATCAAAATAAAACACATTTTGGTCTTTCACTTTTAATTCAACTGCAAACATTATTCATTATCATTTCAGAAATAAGATAATAGGCCAGAAATCAACTCTTCATGTCACTGGGTCTGAGAAACTGTTAATTCTGACCTGATCCAGCCTACATGTGAATCCATACACTGAATAATGGGGTTGACTCTGAACCATCTCTTGGGCAGTTAGAATGGATGACAAATGCTGACCCAGCAAGTGATGCCGTGATCCCACGAACAAACAAAACAAATCTGATCACTGTGGTTAGTTGTGAACTCGCCGGTGTTATTGGAAGAGGACGAATGGGAAGGTTTATTGGGTAAAGGGAGAAGAATAGCATTCAGTGAGGTGATCCTTTGGAGAGCTGATGAGCCAATCAGCCTCCTTTTGCACAGTAATAATACAGTGAATATTTCATTCTGAGCCCTCTAAGGAAATATCAGGGCAGGGTTTGTAAAGAGGTCAGATTGAATGAGTGTCTCGGTGAGCACAAGTGAGACACAGGTACAGAGAGGTTTTGTGATAGATTAAATTATATTTTATACATTTGCATAGTCATCAACATTACAGCAGTTAAAACTGGGAGTGTAATTTAAGCAGCAAATAAATCTTAAACATTAATGCAGCTGAAGGGGATGCTGGGTAAAGATACTGTAGTTAGTGTTTATTTTATTCCAGGCACACCAGTCTAGGAGCACATCCTTCCTGTATCTATCCTATCGAGCTCTTGAAGAGTTTTGTTCCTTTGAAGTGCTTCATGTTTAGATACTCCAGAGAAGACAGCTTAAGGCTCCACAATCTCTTCAGCCAGGGCAATGCTGCTGTTCGAACTCAATTCACTGGTGCATGTTACTGGCTGCTTCATGGACTGGAACTGTCAATTGAGACTGAAAGGTTACTGCATAAAATATCTTCAATGGTATTGCCAGACGTGAGTGGTTTTAGGTAAATGACCTTGGCTTACAGGCATTGAGTGTCAGAGCACTTCCTGTTGTGGGGCATCCTGTTTAGATTCAATCTATTGATAACTATTACAATTGACTTGCACTGGCTCCGTCAAAGTGGTCAGAGCATTATGGCTGTCATCGAAGCTGGGAACAAACATCCCATGGGTTAAAAATCGTAAATGATAGAGTAGGTACGAGCTCTGATGGCACTGTTGGAGTATTGATGTTGTTGTTAATCACGTTAACCCGGCAGGAGTTGACTGAATTTATCTTGTCTCTTTCTGAACCTCAGGATGTCTCTCTGGGCAATAAGTCTCCACAAACAGCAATGTGACAATGAGCAGGGATCATCTGTTTTGATTTAAATTGTGACTGGAGCACTGCTGCTTCACAGCACCAGGTCCAAGGTTGGAGTCCAGCCTTGGTCAACGGCCTGCGTGGAGTTCCCACATTCCCCTATGATTGTGTGGACCCCCTCCAGGTGCTCTGGTTTCCTCTCACAGTTCAAATATTTGTGTGTTAGGTAGATCAGTTGTGCGAAATTGTCCATAGTGTCCAGGATGATGCAGACTCGGTGGATCAGCCATGGGAAATGCAGTGTTACAAGGATGGAGTGCTCCAGGTGGGATGCTCTTTGGATGGTTGGTGGGGTTTCATGGGTCAATGCTCTCCTGCCACACTATTGGGATTCTATTCTCTGATTGAGGATAAAGGCTACACAGCAGAGTGTCCTTGGAGAAGGTGCATGTGGTATGTATCAATGCTCTCGATGCCTTTCGATCCAGGTGGGCATCGCAGGAGATACAGTGCTTTACCCCCAGTGCTTCCCCATCACCCCTAACTCTACTTTGATTTGGTCCCTTCCAACTCTGTCATTTGTAATGGTTTGCTTTGCCCGTAATGGACTTTGTTTGTAAATATTCAATTGGTTACACGGGTGGTTTACTGCTGGTGATTATATATTAAAAAAAAAACCAAAATGGCGTCATGATAAACGTGGGAAGGCTGCTCAGCTGCGTGAGATAACACTGGAATCAACCAATGAGAAACAAAGAAGTATGTGACCCATTCACACAGCTGTGTAATGGGCGGCATGGTAGAACAGCGGTTGGCACAGTGGTTAGCACTGCTGCCTCACAGCGCCAGAGACCCGGGTTCAATTCCCGCCTCAGGCGACTGACTGTGTGGAGTTTGCACGTTCTCCCAGTGTCTCCGTGGGTTTCCTCCGGGTACTCCGGTTTCCTCCCACAGTCCAAAGATGTGCAGGTCAGGTGAATTGGCCATGTTAAAATTGCCCGTAGTGTTAGGTTAAGGGTCTGGGTGGGTATTGCTTCGGTGGGTCAGCGTGGACTTGTTGGGCCGAAGGGCCTGTTTCCACACTGTCATATAATCTAATCTAAGATAACACTTCTAGGTAGGAGAAATGGGGGGGGGGGGAAATAGAACACTTCACAGCTCACAGAAGGAGAACTGCAAAGCAGTTTAATCAAACCATTTTCGGAAAATGACAGATAGTCAGGTGGATTAGCGTTCCAAACTTAGATAGATAGGAAGCGTGTAGGAGGTAATGATTTTGCAATTTTAAACTGAAGGGAGACAGTGATTTATGGTTTTAGATTTCGTCGTATATTCACACCGTCCAGACTACGCTGTTGTGAATATCTATCCTGTACTTTATTACAAAGCCAAGGTCACTGACAATGAAAACCAAAACTCCCAGGAAACATCGCCTCCCCTCGTAATCTGATAAAAGGCTTCTGATAAGTCTGGTTGAACTTAGAACACAGATGGAAAGCTGGAAGATTAGATCCAATCCCACGATCCAGTGCTTAAACAAAAGGAGACTACAATAGGATGAGGCAGGAGTTGGCTAATGTAGAGTGGAAACAAAGACTTTATGGTGGTAAGGTTGACGGACAGTGCAAGAATATCAAAGCAAATTTTTTAAGTGCTCAGCAAAATTATATAGCAGGGAAAAGGGAGGACTGTAGGAAAATGAATAATCTGCCGTGGGTGGCTCAGGAAATAAGAGAGTCTATCAAACTGAAATAGAATGCATACAGATTGTCAAAGACCAAGGAGAAACTAGGAGCTTAGAAAAACTTTAAAGATCAACAGAAAGCGAGATGGGATTGGGGGAGAAAAGTGATGAGTAGCTATCCCCAGGGACAGAATAGCAGTTTACACTGCTAGAGGGGAACCTATTGGGTGGGGAACATATGGCTTCTGGAATTGTTGAAGCACTTAACTGTTACCATAGAGATAATCCTGATCAAGTTAAAAATCACAGTACACCCCAAAAGCTTGTACTTCCAAATAATCGTGTTGGACTATAACCTGGTGTTGTGTGGTTTTTAACTTTGTCCACCCCACTATCGGCTCCTCCACATCAGAATCCTGATAGATAACCCACTGAAACTGAAGTGCCTGTCAGATGCTGAGGGATCCACAGGGGCGTGGGGGAGGGGTGTGTGGTTTAACCACACAGTGCTGAACTGAACTAGACTTTCTAACTGCCGTTGCCATGGAGATAATACTGAGAGACAGTCTCTATTCAAAGTCCCAAACCACAAAGGTATAAGAATGGGAGATGTACATTGGACAAGCGGGGAGTTACCTGATGCTGCCTGAGGTATTTTGCATGTACACTATCCATGTAACTGCCATGTTTCATCAATAAAGAATCAAAGAAGACCTCTCAGAGTTCTGTGCCTAGTTATTCCTATCCAGCAGGGTTCAGAAATATGACCACACAGCAGTCAGTCTTCACAGTGGAGGATACGAAGAGCATGGCAGTAATGGATAAGGAGACTAAGGAGGGTGAGGACATAGATAATAACCATTATCGTTAAAGAGTTAGAACTGGATATGCTAATGGAGCTAAAGGTAGACAGGTCTCATTGCCCTGATGGAATACATCCCAGGATACCAGAGTTAGTGGGAGAAATAGCAGATGAACTTAGGAGTTGTAGAATCCTACAGCAGAGACAGGCCCTTTGGCCCAAACTGGTCCATGCCGACCAGAATGTCCATCCACGCTAACCCCATTTCCCTGCACTTGGCCCATCTGCTTCTGACCCTTTCCTATCCATGTATTTGTCCAAATGTCTTTTACCTGTTGTGAGTGATCCTGCCTGAACCACTTCCACTGCCAGCTCATTCCATATACATACCACCCTCTGTGTAAAACAGTTGCCCCTCAGCTTCCCTTTTATTCTTTCTCCTCTAACCTAAAACTGATCCAATCAAGCCGTCCAATCCTTGAATTCCTGGGAAAAAGACTGATTGCATTCACCTTATCCATGCCTCTCATGGTCTTATACACTTCTAAAAAAGAACCCCCTCAGTTTCCTCTGCTCTAAACATAAAATCCTCGCTTGTCCAATCTCTCCCTATAACTCAGACCCCTGAGCCCTGGCAACATCCTTGTAAATTGTTCTGCACTTCTTCCAGTTTAATAACTGAAACCTACATTACATTCATCATATTTCCAGTGTTTCCCCAGGGCGCTGGAACCGACGTGACAATGCCAATGGATTACAATCCATGATCGAGAATAAACTCCTTTACAACAATCCCGTTTTCATAGTGTTTCCCATGGTGCAGGTATCCTTGTGTCTTTCTGGTTGCATGGTTAATTAAAGACTTGTCCTTCTACAAAGCAAAGTTGTGGCTTAGTTGTTCCTGGGAAATGTGCCATGATTTTCCAGACTTTCAAAAACAAATGAAATCTCTCTCCACACTCACCATGCTGACATGGACTTGGCTGTGTCTCAGTACTTTTGCAGTCACACTGAAATTTGAAATATTCGCCCACGGACAGAATGCACACCTTTCCTTCCAGATGAAAAGGCCAATGATATTCAGATCGGCACGGATCAAGTAACTATCACATTTGAACATGAAGTTCAATTTGTATTTCTCATCCGCAACTCCACGCTTTCAGTACCATACAACAGAGCACACAAGTTACCACTGTTAATACAGAATGGAAATTCATAAGACAATTGTAGTATTAAACTGTGGTTTCCTTGTTCCCCCAAAGGTTTAAACCTCAGTCTCACAATTTCTCTCTTCTGTGAACTGAAATCCAAACCAATCCCCCCCACTCCTTTCCTCCACACCCAGTTCTCACACACTCTCTCTTCGAATTCAGTTTCCTAGCTCCTGATGAGAACCATCCAGCATACACTGCTTCCTGCACACTCTGGCCAAGACCCATCTTACTAAAATGAGCCAAATTATAATTCTAATTGCAGGTCCATCCTTTTCCCTTTCCATAACAACCCTGAATCTTCACAAGAGTTCTTATAACCTCTGCAAAACGCTGCACCACTGATAGTCTGATCACATGTCAGGGTAGCAAGAAAGGGGCCATTCCCCAGGGTCCTACTCCCAGAGGGATGAAGCTGCTCATGACAGGTTAATCCCTCACACCCACAGCGTATACTGTGCTTACTCCCACAATTGGCCAGCACTGCGCCCGTGCACTTGTCTAACCTCCTACAGCACTTGCTCCCAATCATACAGGAGTCCGGGTGATTGACATCAGCTACTAACCAATACATCGTAGTCCCTACATTATGGAAACAGGCCCTTCCGCCAAACAAGTCCATACTGACCCTCCAAACAGTAACTTACACAGACCCATTCCCCCTAACTAATACTGTGCGCAATTTAGAATGGCCAATTCACCTGCCCTGCACATCTTTAGATTGTGGGTGTAAACCAATTCACCCAGAGGAAACCCACTCAAACACTGGGAGATTGCGCAAATTCCACACTGACAGTCGTCCTTGGTCGGAATCGAACCCGGGTACCAGGTGCTGTGAGGCAGTAGTGCTAACCACTGAGCCGTCTCTATCGACGGGAGGGGGCGGGGCTGGAGTACTGGGATAACGGATTGTAAACAATGAATGAATTTGCAGAACACTGGGGGATGGACAGGTCAGTGAGGGACAGGATCAGTGCAGCAGCAGGAGGGGATCCTGGACAAACTTAGCAATGGGAGAGTCTGACAGGAGAGAAACTACAGGAAGGTTCAGTTTGGAGGCTCAGGCAGGGACAGCTGGGAGACAGTGTGGCCTGGTGGCTTGGGCAGGTTTACTCATCAGCCTCTTCAAAGATGCTGTTACTCAACTCTGAGCCTGATGCTCCTGGTCCAGAGTTAAGGACACTTACACTATTTCCTGGTTGGCAAGGGATACAGGGACTGCCTTTCAAAAGGAACTCCCCTGTGTTGGTGAAATTAACAAGACTCAATACAGACTCACTGACAAAATGCTGGTGTACTTGAACTTCATCCAGAATATTAACACCTATAACTGGGCAACGCAGACCCCAAAGTGCAGAGCTAAATCCTGGATACGAATAACAGCTTTGTGCATAGGAAATCATAGTTCATGAATTTGACTCAGTTTTTTTGAAGAAGTAACAAAGAGGATTGCTGAGGTCAGAGCATGGACATGATCTACATGGACTTCAGTAACGTGTTTGACAAGGTTCCTCATGGGAGACTGGTCAGCAAGGTTAGATCGCATGGAGTACAAAACTGGCTCGAAGGTCGAAGGCAGAGGGTGCTTTTCAGGCTGGAGGCCTGTGACCAGTGGAGTGTCACAAGGATCGGTGCTGGATCCACTACTTTTTGTCATTTATATCCATGATTTGGATGTGAACATAAGAGGTATTGTAAGTAAGTTTGCAGATGACACCAAAATTGGAGGTGTAGTAGACAGTGAAAAAGATTACCACAGGGTAAAAGAGGATCTGGATCAGATGGGTGATGGGCTGAGGAGTTCAGTTGAGAAAAATGCGAGCTGCTGCATTTTGGAAAATCAAACTTTAGCAGGACTTATACAGTTAATAGTAAGTTCCTGGGGAGTGCTGCTAAACAGAGACCTTGGAGTGCAGGTTCATAGTTCCCTGACAGTGGAGTAGCAAGTAGATACGGTAGTGAAGGCCACAGTTGGTCTGTTTGTCTTTATTGGTCAGAGCATTAACTATAGGGGTTGGGAGATCATATTGCGGCAGTACAGGACATTGCAAAAGTTGCCGAATCAATATTCCATAGAACTCTGTTCTCCTTCCTATCAGATGGACCTTATTGAACTTTAAAAGAGATCAGAAAAGAATTATAGCATTTTGCCAGGGTTGGATAGGCTGTTTTCCGTGGAGCGTCAGAGGCTGAATGGTGACCTGAAAGAGATTTTTAAAATCAGGCAGGGAATGGACAGGGTAAATAGACAAGATATTTGCCCTGCAGTGAGGGAGTACAGAACTAGGGGACTGGGAGGGAGGGTAGGCAGATCGAGAGGAGTGGGACCGAAATGGATGGGGAAAGAGAGGGGGGGATAGAGAGGGGTGGCACAGAGCCGGGTCTGGACAGAAAGTGGGATTAGAGAGGAGGGGAACGGGGGGTGGGAGGCGGGGGTTGCTACTGACAGAAAGGGCGAGGGGAACAGACCGGGGGTGGGGGGGAGAGGGCGAACAGGCTGACAGAGGGGGGAGGAGAACAGGCCGATTGCGGGAGGGGGGTGAAGAGACAGGCCGGTGGGGACAGGCCGACAGAGGGAAGGGGGGACAACACGCCGACAGAGGGAGGGGGACAGGCCAACGGGGGGGGGGGGGGCGAACAGGCCAACAGAGGGGAGGTACAGACAGAGTGGGGGGAGCAGACAGAGCGGGGGGAGATGGGGGGAGCAGACAGAGCGTGGGGAGATAGTGGAACAGAGGGGGAAGATGGAGAGTTATTTTGTAGATCTAAAACTCAACCCTGTTCCCGTTTTCTCCTCCTCACCTTATTTCCCTCTGAAGGGCTCAGAACAACTGCATAGTTCTTGGAAAGGAGAGTTTCAGGGAGATCAGGTGCTGAACATGGCATTTGGGACACTAACATTCAATGAAATGTGCTGATCAATAAATGTACTCTGGTTCGATTCCACTGTCTGTGTGGTGTTTGCACATTCTCCCTGTGTGTCTGCGTGGGCTTCCTCTGGGTGGTCTCAATTTCCTCCCACAAATCCAAAGACATGCAGGTTAGCTGGATTAGCTTTGGGTAATGGTAGGTTACAGAGTTAGGGTGGAATGCTGTTCCGATGGTTGGTATGGTCTCATGGGCCAAAAGGCCTGCTTCCACACTGTAGGGATTCTGTCACTGAGTATAGGGATTAGGAGGTCACGTTGTGGCTGAGTAGGGCATTGGTGAGGTCAGTTTTAGAATACTGTATTCAATTGTGGTCTCCCTGATTTCAGAAAGATGTTACCAGAATAGGACTCAACCACTTAATGACAAGTTCCTGGGAAGTGTTGACAGACAAACAGACCGTGCAGTGTGGGTTAATAGTTCCTTGAAAGTGTGGTTGAAGGTCGACTGGTCGGTGAAGGTGGTGTGCGGTATGCTAGCTGTTATTGGGCAGTGCATTGAGTATAGGAGTTGGGAGATCATGGTTCGGTTGTACAGTTTATTGGCTCGGCCACTTTTGGAATTCCCAGACTGCTTTCAATTCCAGACTCCCTGTTACAGGAAAGATGTTGGGAAACTTGCAAGAGTTCAGAAAATCTTTTCCAGGGTGTTGCCAGTATTGGAATATGTGAACCATAGGGAGAGGCTGAAAAGGCTGAGTCTATTTCCCTGCAGCACTGGACACTTTAGATGGCTTTATCGAACTTTATAAAATTATGAGGAGCAATGATAGGGTGACTAGTCATGGTTTATTTTTTTCCCAGGGTAGGGGAGTCCAAACAAATGTGAATCTTTTTTCCAAAGTGGAAATGACAAATTCTAGAGGAGAGATGGCAAGTTTAAAGGATATGAAAACCGAACCAACTGAAGATGCTGTAAACCAGGAAGAGAAACAGAAGTTTCTAGAAAAGCTCAGCAGGTCTAGCAGCATCTGTGAAAAGAAATGAGAGTTAATTTATCTGAGGAAGGGTGACCAGACCCGAAACTTTAACTTATTTTTCTTCACAGATGCTGCATGCTGAGCATTTCCAACAACATCTGTGCAAGTTTAAAGGGAGTTGTTTGGAGTATATACCTGAGAGTAATTTTAAAATGTGCAAGTCAGACCACATCTAGAGTAATGACAGATGTTTTGGTCCCTTTATTTAAGGAAATACATCATTTCATCAGAGGCATTTCACAAAAAAAATTGACTGGGATGAATCCTGGTTTGCAGGGATTATCTTTTAAGAAAAGGCTGAAGAAGTTGGGACCCTACTCACTGGATTTGGGAAGAATGAGAAGGGATCTCATTGTAACATGTAGGATTCTTAAGGGGTTTGACAGGGTTAATACTGAGTGAATGTTTTCCATCATGAGGGAGTCTGGAACCAGATTCTGGGATAGTCGCAGAATCACGGGTTGTGTTTTGGATTCGTCAACTTTAAGGCAACACCGACATGGGTCAGTGGTTTCAGTAGCAATGGAGCTGGGGTGAGGTGGAGACAAGCAACATTTAAGAGATTGGAATTCCTGGTGTTTGTGATTGTGTAGGTGTCTGATCAGAAGGTCAGGTCGGGGTCAGATATGAGAGCAATATTGTGAAGAGTGTGGTTCTGCCTCAGACAGTTCCCAGGGAGATGGAGGGGCTCAGCAGTAAGGGAAAGTAATTTGTAATAGTAACTGAAGGCAATGGGTTTAACCACTGCAACATTCCGTTGCAGGAAATTGCAGCCAATCGCATAGTGGGAGTGTGATGAGCAGTTTGATAACTGAGTAATGGAGAGGGATGATGGGGAGGGAGAGCTGGGCATTGTCAGTGTACATGTGAAACCAAACACGGTGCTTTTGGACGATGTCACCTCCTGGCAGTATGTAGGTGAGAAACAGGAGGGACCAAGGAGAGATCCTTAAGGGACACCAAATACAAGGAATTCAGAAAGGATAGGGAGAGTCGGGATGGAGTAGGTTTTTCCATAAACGACGTGGTCAAATATTAGTTTGTAGCAGAATGAGAGAGAAGGACATAACCAGAAAAGACAGACAGGTAGAACAAGGAACAATATCTGTGAATTGGGGAGGGGGAGTGATGAGGAGGAGGAGCAGCCCAACTCCAAAAGCACTATTCCTACATTAGTGACATCACCCAACTCCACCCTAGTCTCAGCTCATTTACTGAAATACTCGTCCATCCCTGTGTTATCTCCAGACTTCATTATCCACACACACTCCTGGCCAGCCTCCCACATTCAACTTCCATGTAATCTCAAGAGTATCTAAAACCCTACTGCCCAAGTGCTCACTTGGACCAAAACTTGTTGATCCATCAAAAGGCTCCTATAAACAAGCAATAATTTAAAATTCTCACCCTTGAGTAATTCCTGGCTGTGAACATCCCTGTCTCCCTGCACCACACAACCTGTGAGACCCCGACAACTCATTTTCTTTCAGACTCCCAACGATGTGTTTATTCATTGCTTCACCTGTCTGGCTGTTGGCAAGGCAACACGGTCTTACCCCCTCAGACCTGCTTTCCTCCTTTAAGGTATTCCTGAAAACCTGTATATTTGGCAATTCGTTTGATCACCTGACCTAATATCCCCATCTGTGGCCTTATGTCAGAAGTTCTCAATAGTATTTCTGTGGAATTATAAACATGATAAAAAAAAACAAACTGTCGTTGATTTGCACACACATTGTCAACTCTTCACTGTCGCTGAGTGAATAATCTATAACAGCTCTTACTCAACCACATTGTGGGAGCACCTTCACCACATGAACTGCAGCTGTAGAAGGAAGTCAAACATCACCTTCTGCACAGGCAATGGGGCTTTGGCATTGATCACTGGTATCTGTGGAGGGAGAAAAACACAGTTGATATTTCAGGTAGTGCAAAATGCATTATAGGGAGGGAATATAGTGCAGAATTTGGATTTTCAAATTTGTGTTTTACAATGTGCACTAAGTTCTGTAAAACCTCTCATTCCATACCATGAAAATTTCCTTCTCTTCCTGGTCAATATGTCTTTCCTTTCCCCTGCCCTTCACCTTCACACATTTCCAATGCCTTGGTCACAACAACACTGTGCCGTCAGTGAAGTTTATCACGTGGATGAGTATTGTCCCGCCCCTCATTCACTCCGATTGGTTGAAGGACCAACTAGCACCTCTAGCCCCCGTACCCCCACTCTTATTAGTCCTGCGCTGACATCAATTATCCGAGGCCCATTGTGGTCTGGAGCATGCTCAGTGCTTCCTGCTTTTGCTGTTGTTCGTCAAGTATGAGTGAGAGAGGGCTCCTCCCTGTTTTTCCTGATGTCAGACAATAACAACAACTACCTGCATTGTATGGAGCCTTTCACATTGACAAATCTCATCAAATGCTTCACGAATGATGGAAACGTTCATTAAAGAGAACGATTTTTAGATACATCTTTAAGGCGGAGAGAGGGAGTTAGGGAGGATATTCCAAGAGTTTGTGTCCTCGTCACTCCAATCGTGGAGTGATATAGGTGGGCAACAGCTTACAATGGAGACAGTTAGTGGTTAACCATAGGTTAACAACCTCATGTCGAAGCCCCCTACCCCACACACCAGGACTTGTTCTCACAGCCTGTCATTACACACTACCTATGGTTCGCCACTAACAGTTTCCATTAACAACTAATCACCTTCTCCCAGCCAGAACTTTATCCACTCCTTTACCTAACCGCTCTCAGTCTATCCCCATCTATCCTTTACTCCTTTTATCCGCCCCCCCACACTAACTTCTGCACATAAACTGACTTTTTTTCTCACTAACATCTGTCCTGAGGAAAGGACACTGCGTCTGAAACTTTAACTCTGATTTTTCATCACAGATACTGCCAGACCTGCCGATCTTTTCCAGAACCTCCTGGTTGTTTTTTTCTGATTTACATCTTCCGCAGTTCTTTTGGTTTTAATTTATCGCGAGTTTGTAATTCAGGTCCCACAGCCTCCGTCTCAGTCTCTGCTGTCTCTCCCAACCACAAACAGTGACACTGCACCTGCACAGCTCATCGACAGGTGTTGTCTTGCTGGCCATACTCCTCATTCAATGCCATTGGCTGCAGGACCACGCAGACTATCCTCCCATTGGTCTGGAGCTGCCGTTAATCAGCCGGGCCCCATTGTGATGAGAGTCAAGGGCTAATCCCTCACTCTGCCCTGGAATGAGCTTAATCATTCACAGTGAATGGGGCAGTATCACAGAGCACAGGGCCTGGGGACTATTCAGCCCATCGGGGCTGTACTCACTCCCTCTGGAGATGCTGCAAATCTGTCCCAAGTCCCCTCCCATGTGCCCATAGCCCCCCAAGTCTTTCCTTTAAAAGTAAAATTCCAAGTCTGTTTCAGAATACCTGCTGAATCTGTGTCGTTCAGACTGTTCCAGATGCTCAGAACTTACTGAGTAAAATAGTGTTCACATTTTCACCTTTTATTTCTTGCCAATTACTTGAAAGTAGTTACTAAAAATTGTGACAGTATTAACAATTCCTCTCTCTTTCTGCAAATTCAAGATCTTGGAACCAAATCTGTACCAGATCGAAATCACTGCTTCATCTTCTCAACTCCAAGGATAATTATCTGTGCTTCAGCTAGCTCTCCACAAAAGAGAGGAATGCATCTTAATTTATTAAGATCAAAGAAACAGACCTTCGGTCCAATTCGTCCGTGCCAACGAGGAATCCTAAACTAATGGATTCCCATTTACCAGCTTTCGGCCTGCATCCATCAAAACCCTTCCTATTCATGTACCCAATTGGAAGCCTATTAAAATGTCGTGATTTTTCAGCCTTCACTACTTCATCTGGTAGCCCGTCCCATACACACACCACACTCAGCTTGAAAACATTGCCATTGAGATCCCTTTTAAATGTTTCCCCTCTCAATTTAAACCCAGGTGCTCTAGTTTTGGACTCACCTAACCTGAGGAAATAGGACCCCGGTTTCTCACCTTATTCACACCCCTCGTGATTTTATAAATCTCCATGAAGTCACCTCTCAGTCTTTGACTCACCAGAGAAAATAGCCCCAGCCCATTCAGCGTCTCCCTATAGGCCAAATCATCCAATCCTGGCAACGTTTTTGTAAATCTTGTCCAAACCATTTCAAGTTTCACAACATCCTTCCAAGAACAGAGTAATTCAAACTGAAAACAGAATTCCAGAAGTGGCTTAATCAATGTCCTGTCCAGCCACAATATGGCGTCCCAGCTTCTGTATTCAATGCATTGACAAATAACAGAGAGCGTTAATGGAGTCCCATTTGCCAGAGGTTCAACCCTATCCCTCTAAATCCTTCCTATTCATGTACCCAATCAGATGCCTTTTAAATGCTGCAATTGTACTAGCCTCCACCCCTTCCTCTGGTAGTTCATTCCATACATGCAATGCCCTCAACATGAACAAGATGCCCATTAGATCTCTTTAAAATCATTTCCCTCACCTTAAGCCTGTACCCTCTAGTTCTGGACCCACCGAACTTGGGAAAAAGTCTGTGACTGCTCACCTTATCTGTGCCCTTCATGATTTTATAAGGTCATCTCCCAGTCTTCCACCCTTCAGGGAAAATACTCCCAGCCTATTCAGCCTTTCGCAATAGCTCAAACCGTCCAACCCTGGCAAAATCCTTGCAAATGTTTTCTGAACCATTTCAAGTTTCTCAACATTATTCCAAGAACAGAGAGATTGGAACTGAAAACATAATTCCAGAAGAGCTGTAATCAGCGCCCTGGAAAGCCACAATATGATCTTACAACAGCTGCATTCAATGCATTGATACAATAACGAGGTGCGTACCAAATGCTGCATTCACTACCCCGCCTCCCTGTGACTCTACTTTCAAGGAACTATGAACCTGCATTCCAAGGTCCCTTTGTTCAGCAACGTTCCCCAGGACTTTACCATTAAGTGTAAAAGTCCTGCCCTAATTTGCCTTTCCAAAATACAACAGCTCACATTTATCGAAATTGGACTCCATCTGCCATTCCTTGCTCCGATGGCCCATCTGATCAAGATCCTGTTGTATTCAAAATTAACTTCCTTCACTGTCCACGACACCTCCAATTTTAGTATCTTATGTAAACCTACTGACCATACCTCATATATTCACATCCAAGTCATTTATTTAAGGGCCCAATGTCCCTCCTTGCAGCACACTGCTGCTTACAGGCCTCCAGTCTGCAAAGCAACCCTCCATCCTCTGTCTCCTACCTTCAAGGCAGTTTTGTAATGGCTTGCTCTCCCTGCATTCCATGTTATCTAACCCTGCTAACCAGTCTGCTTTGTGGAACATTGTTGAATGTCCATATGAACGTTCACCGCCTGGCTTAATCAATTTTCTTTGTCACTTGAAAGCACTCACTCAAGTTAGTGAAACACAATTGTGCATGTACAAAGCCATATTGACTCTCCCTGTCATTCCTTACCTTTCCAAATAGATGGATATCCTGTCCTTCAGAATCCCTTCCAACAACTTGCCTGCCACTGACTTCAGGCTCACTGTTCTCTTGTTCCATGGCCTCTCCTTACCACCTTTTAAAAATAATGGCACCTCACCTATCGCTATCAACGATACAAATACCTCATTAGAGGCCCAACAATCACTTCCCTAGATTTCCAGAATTTTCCAGGATACACGTGATCAGGTTCCAGGGCTTTATCCACCTTGATGCGATTTAAGATATCCAGTACCACCTCCTCTGTAACATGGACACTTTTCAAGTTATCACTGTTTATTTCTCCAAACTCTCGAGCTTCCATATACTTCTCCAGTAAAAATGAAGTGAAATATCTGCATATCTTTCGCACCCATAGACACCCTTGTTGACCTTTAAGGGGTCCTATTCTCTGGTCTAGTTAATCTTTTGTCTGTGATATATTTGTTTAATCTCTTTGTATTCTACTCCAGGACATCCCAGAAAGGCCTACTTCACGGACCGTAATTTTCCTCTGACTTGATCAACAATGCCATCCAACACATACCCTCCACTTCCCGCACCTCGGCCTTTACCCCACCCCTCCAGCCACAATCAAGGATATAACCCTGCGATCTTCATCTTCCACCCCACTAATCTCCAGATACAGCGCATTAACCTCTGTTATTTCTGCTACCTAAAGTCATACACCACCACATATTTCCCTCCCCACCCCTATCTGTGTTCCGCAGAGACCATTCCCACTGCGCCTTCCTTGTTCGGTCCACACCTTCCCACCAACACACCCTCCACACCCTTGACCCTCCCTTACCGCCATGGGAGATGTAAAACATGCGGCCACACCTCCCTCTGACCTCTGATTAGATCCCAAAAGGATCTTTTCACATCAGGCAGAGATTTGCCTGCACATCCCAAAACCTCATATACTGCATCTAGACATTATGGGAAATTTAACATGGTTCATCCAACTAACCTACACATCTTTGGACTGTGGGAGCAAACTGGAACACCTGAAGGAAGCCCTTACAGACACTGGGGAGAATGTGCCAACTTGAACACAAACAGTCGCCCGAGACTGGAAACAAACCCAGGTCCCTGGTGCTGAGGAAGCAGCGCTAACCACTGAGCCACAATACTGTGGGATCTTTGATGCTGATGCGCTGCCCCACTGATACCTCAGTCACTCACCCTGCCTAATTTCCGAAGAGGCAGTGATGACGGAGTGAAATTATCGCTAGATAGTTAATCCAGAGACCCAGATAACGTTCTGGGGACCCGGGTTTGAATCCCATCACGGCAGATTTTGGAAGGTGAATTCAATAAATATCTGGAAAAAATAATCTAGTGATGACAAGGAATCCATTGTCAATTACTGGAAAAACCAATGTGGTTCACTCATGACCTTTAGGGAAGGAAAATGCCATCCTTACCTGGTCTGGTCTGCATGGGACTCCAGATCTATAGTAACGTGGTTGACTCTTAACTGCCCTCTGGGTAAACACCGCAATAAATGCTGGCCGAGCCAGTGACAGCCTCATCCTGTGAATGAATAAAGAAAACAGGTCAGGCTTTGTTCCTTCTCTAGTAGGTACAACCTACAAACTGAATCTGAAATGTTGTCGTACACACTGAACAAATACCTTTCCATCCAAGCCCCTAACACTACAGCACTCCGAGCCCATGTTGGTAAAATTAAAACCACTTATCATTGCAACCATATTATTCTTACAGATAACTGAAGTCTCCTGGTAAAATTGTGACTCAATTCCCCGCTGACGATTGGGAGAGAATCTACAACACAATCCCAGTAAGATGGTCATTCCTTTCTTATTTCTCAGTACCAACCAAACAACTTGCCTGGATGTACTCCCAGGAATATTCTCCCGAAGCCCAGCCATAATGTTATCTCTAATCAAAAACACCTCTCTCCCTGCTCTGTTGGCCCCTTTCTATCCTTGCTAAAGCATCTATACCCTGGAACATAAGCTGGTAGTCCTATCCATCCCTGAGTGATGCCTCTGTAATTGCTGTAATATTGCTGCCATGTTCAAAACCATACGCTGAGCCCAACTGCCTGACCTGCCAGGTCTCTTGCAATGAAATAAATGCAGTGCAACTGGTCCGTCACACCTCATTCTGTAACTTACTCTTGCCTGCCTTGACAGTCTAACCGGTGAACAGTACCAGCATCAGGCTCACCTCTTTGCTCACTATCTCTTTAGGATTACCCCGACTCCCTCACTGGATTAATGCCTCCCAAGTTGCACGAGCAAATCTCCCTGCTCGTCAGGACCCCATGCTTTCCCCTTCCTATGCCATTGGTACCAATGTATAATGTCCTCCCACTGGTTATTTTCCCTTTTGAGAATATTCTTCTCCCTCTGTGAGACATCCTTGACACTGGCACCAGGGCAGCACCACCCATTCTGATGTCTCACTGTCAGCTGCAGAAACGGCAGTCTATGCCTCTGACTAGAGAGTCCCCTATCACCATCGATCGTGTGGAACTGGATATACCTCACATTGTGTTTGAAGCCAGTCTCAGTCCCAGTAACTTGGCTATCAGTGTTACATTCCCCTGAAAGTCTATTACCACCTACATTTTCCAAAACAGTATACTTGTCTGAGAGGTGGACAGCCACAGGAGACTCCTACAGTACCGACCTACCCCTCCTAGCTTTCCTGGAGGTAACCCATCTACCTGACTGTATCTGCAATATCCTGCAATCCGGACACTGCGACCTATCACACCCCCTGGCTCCTGTCAATTCCTCACTGCCTTTAATCAATCCTCCACCAATCCATGCGATCCAACAGGATTTGCAATCACACTTGCTGCAGACAATCATCAGGATCATTGAAACTCTCCCTAATCTCCCACATCCGACAGGAACAGCACGCCACTCTACAACAGGCCATCTCTCCGCCTTAACAATCCACAGACCAAAACAAAGGCACAGTCTTACTGCTCGAAAAATACTGCCCGAGAATAACTTAATGACAATAGACAATAGACAATAGATGCAGGAGTAGGCCATTCTGCCCTCCGAGCCTGCACCGCCATTCAATATGATCATGGCTGATAATTCCTAATCAGTATCCTGTTCCAGCCTTATCTCCATACCCCTTGACTCCACTATCTTTAAGAGCTCTATCCAATTCTTTCTTAAAAGAATCCAGAGACTGGGCCTCCACTGCCCTCTGGGGCAGAGCATTCCACACAGCCACCACTCTCTGGGTGAAGTAGTTTCTCCTCATCTCTGTCCTAAATGGTCTACCCCGTATTTTTAAGTTGTGTCCTCTGGTTCGGCACTCCCCCATCAACGGAAATATGTTCCCTCCTGCCAGAGTGTCCAGTCCTTTCATAATCCTATACGTTTCAATCAGATCCCTTGTCAGTATTCTAAACTCAAGGGTATACAAGCCCAGTCGCTTTAGTCTTTCCGTGTAAGGCAATCCTGCCATTCCAGGAATTGACCTCGTGAACCTACGCTGCACACCCTCAATAGCCAGAATGTCTTTCCTCAAATTTGGAGACCAGAACTGTACACAGTACTCCAGGTGTGGTCTCACCAGGGCCCTGTACAGCTGCAGAAGCACCTCTTTGCTTCTATACTCAATCCCTCTTGTTATGAAGGCCAGCATGCTATTAGCCTTCTTCACGACCTGCTGTACCTGCATGCTTGCCTTCATTGACTGGTGGACAAGAACACCCAGATCTCTCTGAACAGCCCCTTTACCTAATTTGATACCATTGAGGTAGTAATCTGCCTTCCTGTTCTTGCCACCAAAGTGGATAACCAGACATTTATCCACATTAAACTGCATCTGCCATGCATCTGCCCACTCACCTAACTTGTCCAGGTCACCCTGTAATCCCCTAACATCCTCATCACATTTCACCCTACACCCGAGCTTTGTGTCATCAGCAAATTTGCTAATGTTATTGCTGATACCATCTTCTATGTCATTTACATATATTGTAAAAAGCTGCGGTCCCAGCACGGATCCCTGCGGTACCCCACTGGTCACTGCCTGCCATTTCGAAATGGAGCCGTTAATCACTACCCTTTGTTTCCTATTAGCCAACCAATTCTCTATCCAATCTAGTACTTTGCCCCCAATCCCGTGCGCCCTAATTTTACTCACTAACCTCTTGTGTGGGACTTTATCAAAAGCTTTCTGAAAGTCCAGGTACAGTAGATCCACTGGATCCCCCTCGTCCATCTTCCGAGTTACATCCTCAAAAAATTCAAGAAGATTAGTCAAGCATGATTTCCCCTTCATAAATCCATGCTGACTCTGTCCTATCCTGTTACTATTATCCAGATGTGCCGTAATTTCATCCTTTATAATAGACTCCAGCATCTTTCCCACCACTGAGGTCAGACTAACTGGTCTATAATTTCCTGCTTTCTCCCGCCCACCCTTCTTAAAAAGTGGCACAACATTAGCCGCCCTCCAATCCTCAGGAACCGACCCCGATTCTATTGAAGTCTGGAAAATAATCACCAGCGCATCCACGATTTCCCGAGCCACCTCCTTCAGTACCCTGGGATGCAGGCCATCAGGTCCCGGAGACTTATCAACCTTCAGACCTAACAGTCTCTCCAACACCAAATCCTGTCAAATAGAAATTCCCTTAAGTTCAGGTCCTTCAGCCACTGTTACCTCAGGGAGATTGCTTGTGTCTTCCCCAGTGAACACAGATCTGAAGTACCCATTTAATTCCTCTGCCATTTCTTCGTTCCCAGTAATATATTCCCCTGCTTCTGTCTTCAAGGGCCCAATTTTTGTCCTAACCATTTTTTTGCCTTGGACATACCTAAAAAAGCTTTTACTATCCTCTTTTATATTCTTGGCCAGTTTACCTTCGTACCTCATTTTTTCTCTGCGTATTTCCTTCTTACTAATCCTCTGTTGTTCTTTAAAAGCTTCCCAGTACTCCGTTTTCCCGCTTATCTTCGCAAAGTTATACTTTTTCTCTTTTAACCTTATATGTTTCTTTACTTCCCTTGTCAGCCACGGCCGCCCATGTCTCCTCCTGGGATCTTTCTTCCTTTTAGGAATGAACTGATCCTGCATCTTCTGCATTATACACAGAAATATCCGCCATTGTTCCTCCACGGTCTTCCCTGTTAAGGTATTGCACCATTGAACTTTGGCCAGTTGCTCCCTCATAGCTCCATATTTCCCTTTATTCAACTGAAATATTGTCACTTCAGATTGTACCCACTCCCTCTCAAATTGCAGATTGAAGCTTATTGTATTATGTTCACTACTTCCCAATGGCTCCTTCACTTCGAGGTCACTGACCAATTCTGGTTCGTTGCACAATACCAGATCCAGAATCGCCTTATCCCTGGTCGGCTCCAGCACCAGCTGCTCTAAAAATCCATCTCTGAGGCATTCCACAAAGTCTCTTTCTTGAGGCCCGATACCATCCTGATTCTCCCAGTCTACCTGCATGTTAAAATCCCCCATAACAACTGTAGTAACATCTTTGCGACAAGCCAATTTCAGCTCCTGATTCAACTTACCTCCAACATCCAGACTACTGTTTGGGGGCCTGTAGATGACTCCCATGAGGGTCTTTTTGCCCTTAGTGTTTCGAAGCTCTATCCACACTGACTCTACATCCCCTGACTCTAGGTCCGCCCGCGCAAGGGACTGAATATCCTCCCTTACCAACAAGGCCACCCCACCCCCTCTGCCCGTCAGTCTATCCTTACGATAACACGTGTAGCCTTGAATATTCATTTCCCAGGCCCTGTCCCCATGAAGCCACGTCTCAGTTATCCCCATAATATCGTATCTGCCAATTTCCAAAAGAGCCTCAAGCTCATCCAACTTGTGTCTAATGCTTCGTGCATTCATATATAGAATTTTTAATTTGTTACTGCTCTCACCCTTCCCCTCAACCCTTATTTCACTCAACTTTACAGCATGATGCCTTTTCCAGTTTTCTGCCTCCTTGATACAGTTGTCTTTCTTGACTTCTCTTGTTCTAACTACCCCTTCAATCTCCTTTTTAAACATCCAGCTTGTCCCCTCCCCCCCCGCTACTTAGTTTAAATGTAGCGGTGTTGCAGCAGAAAACCTGCCTGCCAGAATGCCGATCCCTCTTCTATTAAGGTGCAAGCCGTCTCTCTTGTAGAATTTATGGTTACCATAAAATATACCCCAGTGATCCAAGAACTTGAAACCTTGCTTCCTGCACCAGTTCCCCAACCACACGTTCAAGTCCATTATCTCCCGGTTTCTGGCCACACTAGCCCGAGGAACTGGAAGCAAACTGGAGATAACCACCTTGGACGTCCTGCTTTTTAGCCTTCTTCCTCGTTCTGCGAAGTCTCGCTGTAGTATGTTCCTCCTCTTCTTCCCGACATCATTTGTGCCGACGTGTACCACCACCTCGGGATCTTCACCCTCGTCCTTGAGGATGTCCTGCACTCTGTCCGCGATGTCTTTCACTCTAGCACCAGGAAAGCAACACACCATCCTTAAATCCCGTCTGCTGCCACAAAAACCCCGGTCAGTTCCTCTCACGATGGAGTCCCCTATTACCACGGCTCTATGCGATGTCCGACTCTTCCGCTCTGCTTCTGCGGCAACTTTTGATTGACAAACATGGCCGCCTTGCGAACTGGTAGTGTCATCAGACTCAACTGTTTCCAAAAGCTTCAACTTGTTCCTGACAGGTACTTCTCCCGGCGTCTCTTGCACCTGTCTCCTCTCTGCCTTCCTCATCGTCTGCACTCTTCTGCTTACGTTTCATATCTTAAACATTTAATCAAGAGACCCTAAGACATTAAAAAGAAATCCTCACCTGACTCACGATTGTAGATTCAATAAAATAAAATCAACTGAGATTGATATTTGAAGAGACTGAAACTCACTGACCTGATCCCCGGCTCTGAGTGCGTCCAATAGTGAGGTCTCTCTGAGGGCAGCTGTGAAATGTCACTGTTTCTCTTCTCTGCCCACTCCATTTCCAGACAGGTTTATAACTTCACAGCAAGTCAGCTCAGAGAGGTCACTGCTTGGTTTTATTCACTGGGGGTTGCCTTTGATGCCCAGACCAGTATTTAGTGGCCACCTTTAATTGTCTTGGAGAAAGTGGTGGTTATCCGCCTCCCTGAAATGCTGCAGTCCATGTCCACCACAGTGATGTTTGGACAACAATCCCCCTCAGGCCCCACAACCCTCCCTGTCTCTGTAATCCCCCTCCGGCTTCAGAAATTACATGTCCGTGGCATAAGATTTTTATTTAGATTCATTTTTGTTTAATAAACTGGCCCAAAAAGTGCAATATTTCACCCCCAAACAAATTTCTGTTGATTGATCTTTTGGAGAGGCTGACACATGGACGTTGCAGTATTTTATCTCAAATTGTACACGTAGAATGATGGAACTTTCTTTTAAACATTGCTAAAAAGGGAGGCAATGGCTTCATGGTATTCCTGCCAGATGAGTGATATGTACAGTGTTCCGAGGGTTAGGGATAGTATCCCAACATGGCTGATGGTGGCATCGGAATTCAATACAATCTAGAATGAAAAGGCGAATGATGACCATGAAACTATTGTTGATTGTTATAAAACCCATCTGGTTCACTAATGTCCTGTCAGGAAGGAAACGGTCATCCTCACCTGGTCTGGCCTACATGTGACTCCAGACCCACAGCAATGTGGTTAACTCTCAACTGCCCGCAGGAAAAGTACTTTGAAAACTGTTAACAAATACTCCGCATGTATCACTTAAAAACTGGCTGTTCCCATTGGGACTGTGAATTTCTGAACGGCCTGAACTAAACCGGAGTTTCAGCTTCACCTTCTCCCAGTCTCACATCAGTCTGTTTACACCCAACTCCAAAACACACTCATTGAGCCAAGCAGCCCTCACAGCGCAGCCCTGTCATTTTCATAGTCTGCTTACACCTACACTGCCCTCAGCCTCCTGTACTGTTCCAATGCATCTCAATGGGAGCTCAGGGACAGCACCTCATCTTTCAATTCAGCCCTTTGTAACCCCAGAGTCAACATGGACCTCAGCAGTTTCTGAATGAACAGACAGTTGTCAGAAGCTGAAATATTCCACCTGAAAAAGTACTGCAATTTGAGTCCAAAAGGACTTTTAATGGGAAGTTTGCAGGTAACTGAAAATATGAAGTTTACAGGTTAACATCATGAAGTGGGTTATTGGGTCTAAATCTGAGAGTTCTTACAAAGAGACGAGGTGTAATCTGGATAAATCTGTGCTCCCTCGCAGGCCAATATCTCCTTCCTCTGCTGCAGGGCCCAAAACACAGCACATACCCAAAGGGTGAACCAAAATGAATTCATACATCTTTCTGCTTGACAAAAACATTGGAGATATTTTCCCACAAACAGATCAGACAAAACTTTCTCCTTCCACAGTTAAATGCCATTGATATTCAGATCCTGATGACTCATTGACTGTAAAAACTTGCTTTTGAGATCCCAACCCCAATTATTCTGATTTAATATCCTATGAAATGAATTCACAAAACAAAACTCTCAGTCAGTGCAAGAAGAATATAAAGACATACTTTTCTCTTGGTATGTGCTTGATGTGTAAATGCCTCTCTTCAAATCGCACCCCCTATCCTAGGAAGGGGACATGCACATGCACCTCACCTGTACCTTGCCCCCAATAAAGATGGTGGCCATATCCCAGGGCCTATCACCGCCTAAGGGCCGCAGCCATTTTCCCATCTGCTGCAAACGCGGGACTAAGAGTTTCTAATTCAGACTTACGAACCGCACAGAGTGTAATTAAAACTTCCCAGTCTAAAGTGACTCATTACCTCTCGTCTCCAAGGCCACTCTTCCCTTCCCTGTTGGCATCTCCCAAATTCACCAACGGCCGAGTCACGTGGCACTGCACAGGCTGAGTTACTGGTGACGTGTCATCCCTTTGGCCACGCCCCCATTCACTCCCATTGTTTGGATGACGAGCTGGTTCCCCTTGGCCTACCATTCCCACCACCTTTTCCTGTTTGTCCGAACCTTCCATCAATCAGCTGGACCCCATTGTGAGGTCAGTGGTGGGATCCTCCCCCTGTCTGAATTAAACCCGGAAGGTGTATGGATGGTGTCAATCAGGAACAACAAGCAGAAGGTGCTGGGAAATCTCAGCAGGTCTGGCAGCATCAGGGAACAGAAATCTGTCCAGTGGCCCTTCCTCAGATGCGATGGAAGCTGGAAAAATTTGAATCTTGACAGCATGGAAACAGTCTATTCGGCCCAAAACGTCCACAGCGTCCCTCCGAAGAGTATCCCACCCAAACCCATTCCCCTACCCGACTTCTATATATTTCTCCTGACTAATGCACCTAACCTACACATCCCTGAATATTATGGGAAATTTAGCTTGGCCAATTCAACTAACCTGCAGATCTTTGTATTGCAGGAGATATGGGGTTAAAGTGTAAATAACAGGCAGGGACAGAACCCAAAAAGAGACTGGAACATTTGGAAAGAAAAAGAAGTGGATTAAGATCTGGCTGGGAGTGTGCATAGCTGTTAAAGGAGGGGACAGGAACCTGTGTCTGGCAGCATCTCAGTGAAGGTGGCAAAAATGACGACTGATGATCTACGTTCTGCTGCAAAAATAGACCCCGAACGTCCAGCTGCCTGCCACTTTAACACACGAGCCTGTTCCCTGGCTAACATCTGACTCATGCTTACTGCAGTGTTCCAGTGAAGTCAAAACATACCAAATGGCCCCGTATTTCAAGGACTGCAATTTCCCCTCCCATGTGGTCAATACCATCCAATGTATCTACTCCACTTCCTGCACCTCTGCCTTTGAAACCCACACCTCCAACTGCAACAAGGATAGACTCCCCCCCCCCCCCCCACAAAGTCCTTACCTTCCACCCAGATACAGCACATCATTAGACTTAGAATTAGAGGGGGTAAATTCAGAACAGAAATGCGGAGACATTTCTTCAGCAAGAGAGTGGTGGGCCTGTGGAATTCATTACCGCAGAACGCAGTGGAGGCCGGGACGCTAAATGACTTCAGTGCAGAGATTGATAGATTCTTGTTGTCTTGGGGAATTAAGGGCTACGGGGAGAATGCGGGTAAGTGAAGTTGAAGTGCCCAGCAGCCATGATTGAATGGCGGAGTGGACTCGATGGTCTGATTGGCCTTACTTCCACTCCTATGTGATATGGTCTTCTGGTCTTATCATCCTCTGCCATTTCCACCACCTACAATCAGACCGCACCACCAGGTTCTGAAGGGGTTTGATGGAATAAATACTGATGTGTCTGAGGGTAAACACTGAGAGGGGAGTCTGAAACCAGATTCTGAGCCAGTCACAGAATAAAGGGTTCTGCTTTGGATTTGACAAGTTTAAGGCAACACAGAGACGGGTAAGGGGTTTCAGTAGCAATGGAGCTAAGGTGAAGAGGAGATAAGCAACGGTTTAGAGATTGGAATTCCTGGTGTTTGGGATTGTGCAGATGTCTAATCAGAAGGTCAGCTTCGCGTCGGATATAACAGCAACATTGTGAAAAGTCTAGTTCTGCTGCATAGTTCCCAGTGAGAGGGAGAGACTCAGCAGTTAGGGAAAGGAAGTTGTAAGGCAACGGGATTAACCATTACAATGTTTCATTGGAGGAAACTGCAGCAAATCGAGTAGTGGGAATGTGGTAAGCAATTTGATAACTGAGTAATGGAGAGGGATGATGGGGAGGGAGAGCTGGGCATCGTCAGTGTACATGTGAAACCCAACATGGTACTTTTGCACAATGTCACCTCCTGGCAGTATGTAGGTGAGATACAGGAGGGGTCAAGGAAAGATCCATGAGGGTCACCAAATGCAAAGAATTCAGAAAGGAAAGGGAGAGTGGAGATGGAGCAGGATTTTCCAACAACCGTGAGGTCAAATGTCAGTTTTTCACAGAATGGGAGAGAAGGACATACCCAGAAAAGACAGAACAAGGAACAATGTCTGTGAATCGGTGAAGGGGACTGATGAGGAGGAGGAGAAAAGAGAGTTGGAAACTCTATGGTTTAGTGAGATTAGGGTAAAGGGTCAAGATGAGCTCTGATAAGGCTTGACATGAGATGAGATTGAAGAAAGATGTAGGTTTGGACAAAAACCGGGAACACCACGTGAGGCAGTTTGACTCATTGGGTTAGTGGGAGGGACGGAAGCAGCAGATCGGATGATCACAGTCCAGTGCCAGAGAAACTCCATGTGCAACAAACTCTTATTGTTGGAGAGAAGGATGGAGGAGACAGGATGATGGACAGTGATTCACAAAGAAACAAAACCTGGGTAAGTGATATTTAAAGTGAGTGAACAAACCTAATGTATTTAAATTTTTTCCAAAATATTAAAACAAATGACTGAAGTCCTGGTTCGAATCCCATCTTGGCAGATGGTGGAATCTGAATTCAAGAAAAAATAACTGGAATTAGGAATCTCCTGATCTCAATGGAACCATTGTCAATGGCGGAAAAAACCCTGGCAACCTGACAGTGGCCCAGCCAGCTACTCACTGTATTAATCACTGCAAAGTCTCAACAAAGGAATGAAACTGGATGGACCACTCGGCATCTAAGAAGGCACCATTTAATACAACCACAGAATCAGCCCTCTCAATGGTGCAACGTCCTCCAGACTAACATCTGGATTTTGGTGCCAAAATGTGCAGAGCTGTCTCACAGACAAATGAAGGAACAGCCTGACATACTCATACACATGAAATCAACCCTTACAGACAATGACCAGACACCATTATCACCATCCCAAGATATTGAGATTGTGGTGATGGAAAAGCGCAACAGGTCAGGCAGCATCCGAGAAGAAGGAGAATCGATGTTTCGAGCCTAAGCCCTTCATCAGCCTGACCTGCTGTGCTTTTCCAGCACCAGACTCTTGACTCTGATCTCCAGCATCTGCAGTCTTCACTTTCTCCTAAAATCTCTGGATATGTCCTGTCCCACCAGCAGGACAGACCAGGCAGAGGTCGTGGCACAGACAGGGAGGATTTGCCCTCGGAGTACTCAGCATTGAATCCGGACACCAGGAAATCTCATGGCTCCTGCTGATTACCACGTACTGTCCTCCCTTGGCTGATGGATCAGTTCTCCTTCATGTTGAACAACATTTGGAGGAAGCACTGAGGAAGTAAAATGGTGTCAAACGTACTCTGGGTACAGGATTTCAATGTCCACAATCGAGACTAACTCTGCAACAGAATTACTGACTGAGCTCGCCAGGTCCTGAAGGACATAGCTGCTCAACTGAGTCTGCAGCGAATGGTGAGGGAACCAAGCGGGAAAAACATACTTGATCTCATTGTTCTGAATTGACCAGCTTCAGATACATCTGGCCATGACAGTATCGGTCAGAGCGATCATCACACATTCCTTTTGGAGACACAAGTCTTTGCTTAAAGTTGAGAAAAATCTCCATTTGTTGAGTGACATATTACCGTCCTAAATGGGACAGACTTTGGAAAGATGTACGATCTCAAACTGGGTATCTCTGAGGCACTGTTGGACATCAACAGCAGCAGAACTGTACTCCAGTACAAACAGTAATCTCATGGGTTTGTCAATCCTGCTCTCACCCATCACAATGGACAGGAAAGGAGGGCATGCCAAGCGCAGCACCAGGCATACCTAAAAATGAAGTGCCAACCTGCTGAAGCTACCAAACAGGACCATCTGCATTTCAAACAGCATCAGCAGCAAGCAACAGAGCTAAACGATCCCACAACCAATGGAACAGATCTGCCACATCCAGTTGTGAACGGTGATGGACAATTAAACAACTCACTGGAGGAAGCATCACAGATATCCCCACCTTTACTGATGAAGGGACCTCACACATCCATGCACCAGATAAGATGATAGCATTTGCAGAAATCTTCAGCCAGAAGTGCAAAGTGGGATGATCCATCTCAGCCTTCTCCAGTGGTTTCTAACATCACAGATGTGAGTTTGAAGCCAGTTCGGTTGAGTTTGAATAACATCAAGAAATGGTTAAGTAGCGAAAAGGCTACATGCCCTGCCAATATTCTGGCAATAATACTGATGGTTTGTGCCCCAGAACTTGCCACCCACCAAGTCACGTACCGCTCCAGCACTGGCATCTACCGACAATGTGGAACATTGCCCAGGAATGTTCAACACAAAAACACAGGGCAATCCAACCCAGCCAATTTCCATCTATCAGTCTACACTCAATCAGCAGTAAAGTGATGGAAGATGTCCTCAACAGGGCTACCAAGCAGCAGCTGCTCAGCAACAACCAGCTGAGTGACACTCATTTTAGCTCCACCGGAGCAACTTAGCTCCTGATTGTGTTACCGCCCTGATTACAACCTGACAACTAACTGAATCCCAGAGGCGAGGTGAGGGTGACAGCCCAGTCCCACTCCAAGACCACTAATTCTAATTGATTCCACCCTTGTCTCAGCTTATACACTTTCATCCATCTTGTGTTATCTCCAGACTTTATTATCCAAACATACTCCTGGCCAGTTTCCCACATTCAACCTCCCTGTAATCTCAAGAAAAACTAAATCTCTGCTGCCCAAGTACTCCTTCGTACCAAACCCTGTTGATCCATCAAAAGGCTCCACTCATAATCAACAACATACAGCCACAGAGATGTACAGCATGGAAACAGACCCTTCAATCCAACCTGTCCATGCTGACCAGATATCCCAACCCAATCTCGTCTCACCTGCCAGCATCCAGCCCACATCCATCAATTTAAAATTCTCACCCTTGATTTAATTCCTGATTGTGATCATCCCTAGCTCACTGCATCACACAACCTTTCAGACCTCAACAACCCATTCTGTTCGAGACTCCCAATGACCTTTAATTCATTACTTCACCTGTGTGGCTGCTTTTACAGTTGACAAAGAAACAAGGTCTGAAATTCGCAGCCAAAGCCTCTCAGGTCTACTTTCCTCCTTTAAGACATTCCTCAAAACCTGCTTATTTGGCAATGCTTTTGGTCACCTGACCTAATATCACCATCTCTGGCCTTATGTTTAAAATTCTCAATAATATTTTTGTGGAATTATAAGCATGACAATAAAAATACAAACTGTTGTTGATTTGGACATTATCTTCAGATCTTTACTGTTGCTGAATTAATACTCTGTAATGTCTCTTAACCAACCACATTGTGGGAGCACCTTCACCACACAACCTGCAGCTAAACAAGAAAGTTAAACATCAACCTCGCCACAGGCAACAGGGCTTTGGCATTAATCACTGGTATCTGTGGAGGGAGAAACGCAGTTGATGTTACAAGGAGTGCAAAACGGATTACAGGGAATGAAAATGGGGCAGAATGAGATAGTCAGAAATGGAAGGAAGATACACTTGCTTATTGGAAAAAGGAATTCTTGACTGTTAAAGAGTTTCCAGAAAATATTGAGAAGCAGCACATGGTCAGGGGCTGGGCGGCAGTGAAAAATTAACTTACAAAAATATCTTTAAAAATAATAGTAAAATAGCAAACAGACCAAAAATACTCCCATTGTTCGAGATTGAGGAAGCTAGATATTGACAAAGAGGACGTGAGGGAGCCCAGAGATGAAGCAGAGGAATATGAGCTGTTATGATCCCACAGTCACAGAGATGTATGTTGTGGTTCTATTGGCCGAGCTGGGAATTTGTGTTGCAACCATTTTGTCCTCTCTCTTCGTGACATCCTCAGTCCTTGGGAGCCTCCTGTGAAGTGCTTCTGTGATGTTGCCCCCGCATTTATAGTGGTTTGCCTCTGCCGCTTCCGGTTGTCAGTTCCAGCTGTCCGCTGCAGTGGTCGGTATATTGGGTTCAAATCAATGTGTTTATTGCCACTAGGAATTCCCTGGCTGTTCTCTGTTTGACTTGTCCTATAATAGTAGTGTTGTCCCAGTCGAATTCATGTTGCTTGTCATCTGCTTGTATGGCTACTAAGGATAGCTGGTCGTGTCGTTTCGTGGCTAGTTGGTGTTCATGGATACGGATCGTTAGCTGTCTTCCTGTTTGTCCTATGTAGTGTTTTGTGCAGTCCTTGCATGGGATTGTGTACACTATATTGGTTTTGCTCATGCTGGGTATCGGGTCCTTCGTTCTGGTGAATTGTTGTCTGAGAGTGGCTGTTGGTTTGTGTGCTGTTATGAGTCCTAGTGGTCGCAGTAGTCTGGCTATCAGTTCGGAAATGCTCTTGATGTACGATAGTGTGGCTAGTCCTTTGGGTTGTGGCATGTCCTCGTTCCGGTTTCTTTCCCTTAGGCATCTGTTGATGAAATTGTGCGTGTATCCGTTTTGGTGAATAAATTGCATAGGTGTTCTTCTTCCTCTTTTTGCAGTTCTGGTGTGCTGCAGTGTGTTGTGGCCCTTTTGAACAGTGTCTTGATGCAAATTCTTTTGTGTGTGTTGGGGTGGTTGCTTTCGTAGTTCAGAACTTGGTCTGTGTGTGTGGCTTTCCTGTAAACCTTTGTGCTGAATTCAGTTTCTGTACAGAAACTGAAACACCTGATCAGCGGATCCAGACAATCTGTACAAGCAACACAGGAATTATTGGACATCATCAGAAATATACACATAGACAAGGAAGAAACTATGGTCTCATTCGATGTAACGGCACTGTTCATCTCTATCGACAAAACCCTTGCCAGAGAAACAATAGCCAACCTGCTGGACATACAGAACAGACAAAAGGACGTTGAACCGATCAACAACCACGGCATACTCAAACTACTGGACTTGTGCCTCACAACACGGTTCACATTCAACAACCAAATATATGAACAAATCAACGGAACACCCATAGGCTCACCGATCTCTGGACTCATAGCAGAAGCAGTAATGCAAAGGTTAGAACAAATAGTCTTACCGCAAATTCAACCCAAACTCTGGGTCAGATATGTGGATGACACCTTTGTAATCATTAAAAATATAGAAATATAGAACACACACCGGATTATCAACGTCACACTCACAGGAATCCGATTCATGAGAGAGGAAGAAAAGGACAACCAACTCCCATTCCTATACGTGATGGTACAGAGAACACCTAACGGAGCATTCACCACAAATGTATACAGGAAAGCCACACACACAGACTAACTCCTGAACTATGAAAGCAACCACCCCAACACACACAAACGAAGTTGCATCAAGACACTGTTCAAAAGGGCCACAATACACTGCAGTACACCAGAACTGCAAACAGAGGAAAAAGAACACCTGTACAATGTATTCAGCAAAAACGGATACCCGCGCAATTTCATCAACAGATGCCTAAGGGAGAGACAATGGAACGAGGACATGCCGCGACCCAAAGGACTGGCCACACTACCATACATCAGGAGCATTTCCGAACTGACAACCAGACTACTGCGACCACTGGGACTCATAACAGCACACAAAACAACAGCTACTCTCAGACAACAATTCACCACAACTAAGTACCCAATACCCAGCATGAGCAAAACCAATGTAGTGTACAAAATCCCATGCAAGGACTGCACAAAACACAACATAGAACAAACAGGAAGACAGCTTACGATCCGCATCCATGAACACCAACTAGCCACGAAATGACACGACCAGCTATCCTTAGTAGCCACACACGCAGATGACAAGCAACATGAAATCGACTGGGACAACACTACTATTATAGGACAAGCCAAACAGAGAACAGCCAGGGAATTACTACAGGCATTTCACTCATCCACAGATTCAATCAATAAACACATTGATTTGAACCCAATATACCGACCACTGCAACGGACAGCTGGAACTGACAACCGGAAGCGGCAGATTCGATCCACTACAAATGCCAGAGGAAAGATCACAGAAGCGCTTCACAGGAGGCTCCCAAGCACTGAGGATGTCCCCTAGACAGGGGACGAAACGTTTGCAACACAAATTCCCAGCTCTGCGAAAAGAACCACAACAACGAGCAACCGAGCTCCAAATCTTCTCACAAACCTTTCACAGTCCTCTGCACACATTGTCCTGCTACTCATCTTAGTGTCATATGCAAACTTTGACACCCTACATGTGGTCCCCAACTCCAAATCATCTGTATCAACTCTAAATAATCCAACACTGATCCCTGAGGCACACTATTTGTCACTGATTGCCAGCCAGAATAATACGTATTTATCCACACACTTTGTTTCCTGTTAGTCAACCAATCTCCTATCCATGCTAATGCTGTACCCCTAATGCCATGCACCCTTATATTATGCAACAGCCTCTTGCACAGTACCTTGTTGAAGGTCTTTTGGAAATCCAGGTACACATTATCCACTGGATTCCCGTTGTCCAACTTTGATCGAAATGTTTTCATAGAATTCCAAAAGATTTGTCAAGCATGACCTGCCCTTCATGAACCCTGTGTCTGTCCAGTGGGACAATTTCTATCGAGTCCCTGCTATTTCTTCCTTGATAATAGACCCAAGCATCTTTCCCACTACAGAGAAAAAGCTAACTGGGGTATAATTCCCCATTTTTTGTCCAGCTCCTTTTTGAAATAGTGGTGTCAATTTTGCTGCTTTCCAATCTGCTGGGACTGCCACAATGTCCAGTGAAGTTTGGAAAATTACTGTCAGTGCATTTGCTATTTCTCCTGGCCTCTCTTTTAGTACCCTGGGATATATTCTGTCAGGGCCAGGAGAATTTTCTATTATTAGCTCAATTACCTCCAACAGTCCAAAACTAGCTGTTCTGTAATTTTGCTAGTTTACAAATTCTCACCTACCTTGGTCTCTTTGTTAATTACTGGCAAGATATTCGTATCCTCCACTGTGATATCCCATAACGAAATTCTTTTTCTCTTTTTCCAAAGGACTGAAATTTACTTTAGCCACTCTTTTCTCATTATGTGTGTTTATATAAACCTTTGCTCTCTGTCCTTATAGTCTGTGCTAGATTATTTTTCTCATATTCTATCCTACATTTCTTTGTCGCTCTTCTGTGGCTTTCTGTTGACCTTTAAAGTTTTCCCAGTTCTAGTTTCATGCTGGTTTTGGCCACTTTGTATGCCTTTCAATTTGATCACTTTCCTTAGATACCCATCGCACAGAACGCCTTTTCTTACAGTCCTTCCCTTTCACTGGAATATACCTTTGCTGAGGACTTTGTAAAGTGGCTTTGAAAATCTTTTACTGCTCATCAACTGACCCACCATAAAATCTTTGTTTCCAGTCTACGTTATCCAGGTTCTCCCTTATTCTATTGTAGTTCCCCATATCCAAGCACAGGACCCAGATATTAGATTTTATCTTCACACTCTCCATATGTATTAAATTCAACCATATAGTGATCACTTCTTCTGAGAAGATCCCTAACTCTGAGATCAGTAATTATTCCTGTCTCATTGTACAGGACCAGATCTTGGAAAGCTTGCTCCCTTGTAGATCCATTTCATAGTGTTCAAGTAAAATATCACAGATACACTTAATGAACTCCTCAAACCTACCGTGACTGAGCTGGTTTGACCAATCTACATGTAGATTAAAATCACCCATGATAATAACCATACCATTTTTACAGGCATTAGTTATTTCTTTGTTTATTGCCCATCCCAATGTGAATGTTATTATTTGGTGGCCTATACACTGCGCCTATGAGTGACTTTCTTGTTAGAATTTTGAATGCATCATTCCTGTTTCTCCTAATGTACGGCAAAACAACAACTACTTGCATTGTATGGAATCTTTCACAATGGCTAATCTCCTAAGGTGCTTCATGGATGATCAAATCATTGATTAAGGAGAATGATTTTTTTAAAAATCTTAAAGGAGGATAGAAAAGTTTAGGGATGCAATTTGACAGACTTCTGCCCTTGACAGCTCCAATTGTGGAGTGATGCAGGTGGGGTGATTTGGAAAGGGAACATGCAAAGGCGAAACGGAGGAGTGCAGGCAGTGTATAAGGTCTTAAGGACAGAGGAGCTTCCAGACTGAGTCTGTCTGTCATAGAGAGTATGGCTGCCTCATGGAGTTTGAAGCACTGCAATGGGTCCATGCAAGTCATGTCAGTCAAGGATAGTATAATGGTGGCTGAGAGTACTTTTGATGAGGACTCTATGACTGAGGTAGTGTGGGCTGAATTTAGAAACAGGAGAGGAGTGGTCACACTGCTTGGAGTTTTTTTATAGGCCTCCACAGAGTTCCAGGGAAGTGGAAGAGAGGATTAGCAAAATTATTCTGGGTAAGAGCAAAAGTACCAGGGTAGTCATTATGGGGGATTTTAGCTTCCCCAACATTGACTGGGAATGCTATAACTCTCGTACGTTGGATGGATCAGTTTTTGTCCAGTGTGTATAGGAGAGTTTCCTAACAAAGTATGTCGAAGGACAACAAGAGGGGAGGCCACATTAGATCTGGTGTTTGGTAATGAACCAGACCAGGTGTTTAATTTAGTTTTAGGTGAGCACTTTGGAGAGAATGACCATAATTCAGATACGTTTAGTTTAGCAATGGAAAGGGACAGGTACATGCCACAGGGCAAGAGTTATCAATGGGGCAAGGATAATTGTAATGCGATTAGGCAGGAATTAGGATGCATAGAATAGGGTAGCAAAATGCAGGGGATACAGACAATGAAAATTTGGAGCTGGTTTAAGGAAGAGATATTGCATGTCCTTGATAGGTATGTTCATGTCAGGCAGGGAGGAAGTGATCAGGTAAGGAAACCATGGTTTACTACAGAAATTGCATCGCTTGTTAAGAAGAAGAAGGAGGCTTATGTGTTGATGAGGCAAGATGGTTCAGATGACGAGATGGAGAGTTACAGATCAGATAGGAAGGATTTAAAGAGAGAGTTAAGAAGAGCAAAGAGAAGACACGAGCAGTCTTTAGCAAATAGAATAAAGGAGAACCCTAAGGTTTTCGATAGGTCTGTGAGGAATAAAATGATGATTAGGATAGGAATATGTCCAATCACAGACAAAACTGGGAAGTTGAGTGTGTACCCTGTGGAGATCGGAGAGGTGCGAACGAACATTGCTCATCAGTTTTCACTCAGGCAAAGGAGAATATTGTAGAGGAGAAGAATGTGGTAAGAGATATTAGACTAGAAAGGATCGAGATTAGTTAGAAGCAGGTGTTATGAATTCTAGAAAGAGTGAAAGTAGACATGTGCCCTGGGTCGGATGGGATTTATCGGAGAATTCTCTGGGAAGTTAGGGAGGAAATAGCAGAGCATTTGGCTTTCATATTTGAGTCATCATTGTGTACAGGTTTGCTACCAGAGAACTGGAGAATTCCAAATGTTGTGCCTTTGTTCAAGAAGGGCAGTAGAGATGACGCAGGTAATTATACACCTCTGAGCTCTGAGTAGTATTTTCAAAGAGAGAGAGATGCGTACTGGTACACAGTTGCTGGAATGTGGTTTCACAGGTAGACAGGGAAGAAGGAATTTGGATCCATTTACCTTCATTAGTCAGAGCATGAGAGACTGAGTTGGGACACCATGTTGTGGCTGCACAGGATATTGGTGAGACCATTTGTAAACATTTAATGATGACCATACAAGCATTGTTGATCATCCGGGAAATCTCATCTGGTCCACTTATATCCTGAAGGGAAGGACATCTGACATTCTAACTCAGTTTAGCTGAGATGTGTTTCCAAACCCACAGCAACATGGCTGATTCTGAGTTGCCCTCTTGCAATTAGCAGTGGGTAATGAAAGCTGGTCCAGCCTGTGACACCCACATCCCATGAATGCATCAGTAAAAGGACATGTTTCCCTCCCGACTTCACATCTGACACCAGCGTGGAGTTGATCTTTATCCTGCAGATTGGGAATCTTTGTGTGTGTGAGGTGGTATGAGTGGTCAGTTCTGTGTATATGCATTGGCATCTCTTCCTCAAGCAGAAGAACTCTCGCTTATTGCTGTATCTTTCTCCAGTCCCTAAAACATTCCTTATGTCTGTAACTGCCTTTCGGCCCAAATATGCTCCTGTTCCTCCAGTTGCTGTCAATATCCCACCTCCTTTATCCCCCCCTGCCCTGTTAATATCTGGTCAAAACCCATTGACACTTTCTATCTCGATAAACTGGTTTGAGTCCCACAACTTGCTCTGTATTTGTAATTCTTTCCCTGTCCCATAACCCTCCACATTTCTTGAACCAACTCCAGCACATATTACCCTCCCTCACTCTGTGAACTCCTCCTGCCACAACAATCAATATCAGCTTTTTATTGTCGCTGAGGCCCTTATCACACTTCATGTATCTGTCGGCACATCCAGTACGTTCAAGTCTCCCTTATTATCTCATTCAAGACCAGCAATGTTTCCGCTTCCTACAACACTCCTATTACTGGGATAGCCCTTGCTCTCCCTTTAACACCTGCTTCAACATTTTGATCCCTCTTTTGTCAGTTTCTGAGACGCTCTGCCTTGAGAATTGTTAGCTTTTATTGGCAGTCTTCGAAGCCTGCTTTATTCTAACATGGTCCTTCAAGACCCGAGGCATGTCGCTGATTGGTATTTCTTGCTGAACTTTTGTCTGTGCCAAGGTCTGTGCCCTTTTGTTGAGTATTTTCTTGATGTTAATTTAGAGGCATACATTTCAGTCTGTTTACCCTGTTAACCTTGGGCAGTTCTCCCCTCATACCCATGTAGTTTGCTTTGTTTTAATTTCAGACTGTTGGGTGTACTTGGAGTGGTCACTGTTGAACTCCATTATCTATTTGGATTCCAACTTATCACCCAAAGCCCCCAGGCCCCCTCCCACTGCTGGCCAAGGACGGAGTCACTCCGATCAAAGACAAAGAAACCATTAAACAAGCATGGGGAGCACTTCAGAGACTTCCTCAACCAGGGCTCTGTCATCAATCTGAGTGTCTTTGACCCTATGCCACAGCACGCTATACACCACGGGCTCAGCAATGCCCAGCCCCACACGAAGTAGAGAAGGCTGTCCGCCAGCTCAAGAACAATAAGGCTGCTGGAGCAGACGGTTTCCCTGCTGAGGTATTGAAATGCGGAGGCACAGAGCTCTTGCAGCTACTTCAGATACTGAGCCAACAGAATTCTCCACTTAAGAGAGACGAGGCAGCACAGGCAAGGGATGAAGACAGGGATTTTCCAGATCTCTGTGGGACTCGGGGCCATTCTCCATGTGTAACCCTCACTGCATCAGTCTATTTTCCCATTCTGTCTGTTGCTCTGTCTCCTGTAGGCTCTCAGGAAGTTCCTGACTCACTAGACTTCCTAGCTGCTGGGTGTCTCATTGAAGATGGTTGGTCAGCCAGAGAGACAAAGGGTAGGAGACCTGGAGCCTTCAATAAATCCTGCAGTGAGGCAAGATCACTCACAGTGCACAGAGCAGAGAGCAATGAGAGGGATTCCAAATATCAGCTACCAAGACATGACATAGTTACAGTGCTGGATGGGGAGCACAGTACAGACACACCACACGCTCAATCATCACCCCTAATTTAACTTACGTTGCACTGAGACAGCATCTGGAATTCAGAGTTATCAATCCAGGCCTGTGCTTTTTTGGTGAGCATCTGTACAACAGAGGGGAAAGCAGGCCTCCCACAAGAGAGTGGTAATGCTGCATGATAATTTATTTTATGAGTTCCCTCTCCAACATTGTGTCTATGGTATGTCTGATGGACCAGTCTGATCAATAATTTGTTAGTCCTACATTAGTTCCCATTCTTGTAACCTCCTCCCTTCCCTATAGTCCCTCCCCATATTTGAAACGTACTGAATTCCCGATTACCATCTCTATTGCTTTAACTTGCTTCAGTGTCTACAACATGCCTTACCTCGGTAGTCTCCTCCTCCAGTAACTTAATGCAGAGTCATACAGCATGGAAACAGAACCATCAGTCCGACTAGTCCATGCTGACCAGGTTTCCCAAACTGAACGAGACTCATTTGCCTGGGTCTGGCCCATATTCCTTCAAACCTTCTCCTCTCCATGTACCTGCTGAAATGTCTTTTCCATTTTATAATTGTTCTTGTTTCTCCAATGTGCCCCTGGCGTTCCTTTCCATCTATGGACCTTCCTCTGTGGATAATGTTGCCCCTCAGCCCCCTCTGTGCTATCTCACCTCACGTTTATGCCTCTAATTTTGGACTCACCTACCCTTGGCTATTCACATTCCTTATAGACCGAATGGTTTTATAAACCTTTATAAGATCAACCCGTAGCCTCTTCTGCCCAAGGGAAATATTGAGGACAATGTTACAAAGATCTCCAACTTATGTACTCAATGCTCTGATCCATAAACGTAAGTGTGCCAGATGCCGCTTACCCCACCCTATCCATCTGTGATACCACTTCCAAGGAATAATGTAACTGCATCCCTTGGACTCTCTCTGTTCGACAACACTACCCAGGGCTCTACCATTAACTGTGATCATTCTCCCTGGTTTGTCTTAACAAGATCCAATACCTGATGTTAAACTCTATCTTTCATTCCTTGATCGACTGGCTCAGTTGTTCAAGATCCCCTTTGATAACCATATTCAATACAAAATTAGTTTGGTCATCTACAAACTTAGGAACAATGACTCCCATATTCTCAATCAAATCGTTTATGTAGATGATGCACATCAGTGGATCCAGCCTCCATCCTTATGGCACACCGCTGGTTACAGGCCTCCAGTCTGAACAACAATCCTCTCCCATCACCCTCTGTCTCCTACTGTCAAGCCAATTTTGTGAACAGGCTGCTGGCTCACCCTGATCCCATGTGATCTAACTTTATGAACCAGTATATCATGCTAAATCCTGTCAATGACCCTGTTGACGTTAGTGTAGACAATGTATGGTCACCACTTTAACAACAATCAAGTTAGTGAAACCTGACTTTCTTTGCACAAAGCCGTGCTGACTATCTTTCATCAATCCTTGTCTTTTGAAATGTGTCTGACTCCAGTCTTGCAGAATCACTACCACAACTTACCCACCACTGACATCGAGCTAATTGGTCTTTAGTTCCATGGCTTTCCATCACAGTCTTTCTTAAATAATGGAACAAAACTATATACTTGTCATAGTCGTACAGCATGGGAAACTGCCTCTTCAGATGAAACAAACCATAATCTCTAAGTAAACTCGTCCCAGCTGCCTGTTGCTGGCCCATATCCCTCCAAACCTTTCCTATTCATGTACTTATCCAAATGTCTTTTAAACGTTGTAATTGTACCGACATCTATCACTTCCTCAGGAAGTTCATTCCACACTCGAGCTACCCTCTGTTTAACATTTTGCCACTTGTATTCTTTTGTTTTGAGCATTTCTCTCCTCTAACCTTAAAAATGTGTCCCCTCTTCTTGAGACTCCCCCATCCTGGGAAAAAGGCAACTGCCATTAACTCTATATCTCTCATCTTTTTTCATAAACATCCATAAGGTCATCTTTCATTCTCCAGGTGTCAGTGAAAAAAGACTCAGCCTATCCAGCCATTTTTCAGAACCCAACCCTTCCCTACCCATCAATATCTTGGTAAATCTCTTCTGAACCCCCTGCAGCAGAATAATATCCTCCCTATAACTGAGCGACTAGAACTAGACAGAGTATTGCAGAACAGGCCTCACAAATGTCTTTACCATCTCAACCTGACGTCCCAAATCCTACACTCAATGAACTGAGCAATAGTCAGGCCTTAAAAGCACTGTCTTATCCATCCTGTGATGCAAACTTGAAGAATTATGTACCTGGACCCAGAGGTCCCTCTGCTCTAAAACACGAACCGAGGCCCGAACATTTATTGTATAAGCTCTACCCTTGTTTGTTTTACCAAGTGCATTACTTTGTATTTATTCAGATGGAATTCCATCTATAGTTTTTCAGCCCATTCACCCAAATCATCAAGATCCCTTTGTAATTTTAGCAAACCTCCTTCACTGCCCACGATTCCACCCTCCAGTCTTCCACCCCATCACACATGGCTGTCAATGGTACCTTTGCTCTGGGTTCCACAATTTCATCCCTAGTGTCCCACAATATCCTGTGGTACACTTAATCAGGTCCTGGGGCCTTCCATACCTTTGTGTTTTAAAAACTCCAGCACCACCTCTTCTATAACATGTACTGCTTTCAAGTCAAAGAGAAGTACAACAAGGAAACAGAGCCTTCAGTCCCCAACTCGTTCAGCCTGACCAGAAGATCTAAGCAGATAATCCCAATTTCCAGCATTTGACCCATATACCGCTAAACCCTGACTATTCATATACCCATCCAAATAACTTTCAGACGTTGACATTTGTATCAGTCTCTGTTACTTTCTCCCTCAGCTCGTTCCATACCAGCATCACCGTATGCATGAAAAAGCTGTCCCTTTGGTCCCTTTTAAACTTTTCCCCTCGAATCATAAACCTATGCCCTCTAGTTTTGGACTCTCCAACCCCTGGGAAAAGACCTTGAATGTTTACCCAATCCTCACACCTCACGATTATACCAAACTCTGTACGGTCACCTCTCAGTCTCGGATGCGCAAAGGAAAATAACCTCATCTTATTCAGCAACAATCCTGGCAACAGCTTGTGAATCTTTTCTGAGCCCTTTCAAGTTTCACAACATCCTTCCGACAGCAGGGAGACTGGAATTGCAGTGTGCTGCAATTGTGGGCTGAGATAGTTCTCTTGTTCCGTGAGTTGCCCAGTCTTTGTTCACAGTAAGTTCTGGAGTGCAAAATGTTTTTATGGTCTTATCCATATCCTGCAGTTCCACACATAAATAGCCTCATTGATCTTTAAGGGTCCATATTTTGTCCCGAGTTACTCTTTTGCTCTTAATATAATTATACAATTAGTTTTGGATTTTCCTTATCCTTATCTGCTAAAGCTATTTCATATCCCCTTTCTGCATTCCTGATTTCCACCCGAAGTGTATTTCTACAGCCCCTCTGCTCCTCAGGGATTACCTTAATCCAGCTGGCTATATCTGACATGCGGCCCCTTTTCCTTGACCAGAACCTCAATAGACAGCCAGTGTTTCTGATTGCTGTCAGCATTGATCTGCACCCAAAAGGAACATGCTGGCGTGATCGTTCAATTTATCCCACTTTTACAATATTCTCACTTGCCAGACTTCCCCTTCCCTGCAAATAAACTCCCCAATCACCTTTTGAAAGTTCCTGGCTGATACGATCAAGATTGGACAGGCCCCATTTTATAACTTGATCTTTTGGACCAGGCCTATCCTTTTCCGTCGCTAGTTTCAAACTAATAGAATTGTGGTCACTTTAGCAAAATGCTTTCCCACTAACACCACAGTCCCTTTCCCTACCTTAGTTCCCAAGGGGACGTCAGGTTTTGCACCTTTCTCTACTTGGGCGATTTATGTACTGTTTGGGAGTTTTCTGCAACGCAATTACCGAATTTCTCCCTTCCTAACATTGAATAGTGGCAATGCCAATCTAGGTTTGGAAAGTTTAAAAACCCCTACCATAACAGCCTTATTATTATGATTGATATTTGAGACCTCCTGACATATTTGTTCCTCAGTCTGCCACGGATTATTCATGGTCAGTACACTCGTATCAAAATGATGACCCATTCTTATTTCACATTTCCACTCACACAGTGGGCGTTCCCACAGGAATGTCTCTCTAAGTATTGCTGTGATGTTTCATGCAATCAAATCGCACCACCACGCGTCCTTCCTTTCTCGCGACCCCTTCGATGCTTCCTGTGGTCTCTCTACCTTGAAACGATGATTTGCTAGTCAACTGTGTTTCTATAATAACGATAATCTCCCAGTACCATGTTTCCATCCATCCCCTGAGTTCATCTTCCCTAGCTGTCTGGCCCCTCGCATTAAAATAAATGCAGTTTAATCATCAGGTTTTCCCTATTCCCTGATATGTTCTTGCCTGCCTTTTCTGTTGAAATTGCTCTCTTTAACTTGTGTTCCAGACTCAAACTTTCGCTTATCATTACTCCCACAGGGTATTACCTCACTTTGATCACTACTAAACTCTGCTCAGATCATCATATGCTTGACATCGGACTGGAGACGGATACCATCCCCCTCACTGTGGACAATACCCTCACCTTTCATGTCATCTGCAAACCTACTAATGTTTTCTTCTGCTTTCGCATCCGAGTTGTTAATCTACACAATATCCAGCAATGGATCCTCCACAGGTTCCTGTGGTATACCCATTGGTGAAAGAATTTCAAAAACTAACAAATCCATCCACCAATTGTGGATCTAATTTACCAACTTGCCTTTGATACCATGGTCTCTTTCCTTCTGGACCAGCCTTCCATGTGAGACCTTGTCAAAGGACTTACCCAAATCCATATAAACCACATCATCTGCAATGCCCTCATCAATATTTTTAGACACCGTTTCAAAAACCTCCACTGAAATTCTCAGACAGTATCTTCCTCTACCAAATCCATGATGACTAAGCCGAGTTGATCCTTACCTTTGCAAGTGTTGCGTCATCCACAGAATTGTTTCCAATAATTTCACTACTATTGCTGTGAGACTGTCTGCTCTGTAAATACCTAGCCTATCCCTGCTGCCCTTCCTGAACAAAGGAACCACATTAGCGATCCTCCAGTCATTCGGCACTTCACATGTGGCCATCAAAGTATTAAATATATCCACCAGGGCCCCAGAAACCTCCTCCCTTACCTTCCATAGCAGCCTAGGATACATTTTATTGGGCACTGGGGATTCCTTCAGCTTTATGCCTACAAAAACATTTAATACCTCCCCCTTATTGATCTTAACATGTTCTCGAGCCTCACCATCCCAACTGAAATCCCCGGCTACAATGTCTCTCGCCTGTGTGAATACAGATGGGAAGTATTCATTGAAGACCTCACCTACTTCCTCTGGCTCCATGCACAGACCGATCCTTGGTTTCTAATAGGCCCCACTATTTCCTCAGTTACCCTCTTATTTTAATTCTACTGATAAAGTACCTTGTGGCTTTTCCTTCATTGTATCTGACAAGGATATTTCATGGCCATTGTGTGTCCCTTATTTCAAAGGACTACCTTGCACTTTCTATGCTTGTGAATGGCTTCACCTGTTTTTCTTGCACTGTATTGTCTTTATCAAACACAAGATATTGTTGATTAGCATTTGCTGGACTTTCTGCCTTTACTATTCCCTCGTCAGGAACACACTGGCACTGAATTCTCACTGTATCACTTTAACATACTCCCACTTTCCTAATACAGATCCAACTGCAGATAGTCCACCCAGTATAGGTTTGCCAAATCCTCTCTAATGATAGTGATAATAATAGGAGGCTCAGTTGTGAGGGGGACAGACAGGAATCTGTGTGGCTGCAGAAGAGACCCCAGGGTGGTGTGCTGCCTTCCGGGTACCAGGGTCAAGGATGTCTCTGAATCGTTACTGAACATTATGAATGGGGAGGGTGAACAGCCAGAGGTTATTGTGCATGTCGATCGACATGACCGAGCTAAACAAATTGATGGGATTCTGTGAAATTTGAGTATTGGGCATTAGCTAAGAAGTTAAATAGCTGACCTCAAGGGTAGTGATCTCCATATTACTCCCAGTGCCATGTGCCAGTGAGCATAGACATAGAACGGTAGGCCGGTGGATGTGTGGCTGAGGAGCTGGTGGATGGGACAGGGTTTTCAGTTCTTAGACCATTCAAATCTCTTCTGGAGTAGAGGTGATCTGTACAAGGGGATGGGTTGGACTTGAACCAGAGGGGCACCAGTATCCCTGAGGGAAGATTTGCTAGTGTTATCCTAGAAGGCTTAAACTAGTTTGGCAGGAGGTTGGGACTCTGAATAAGAGAAGGAAGATCTAAAAGTCAGGGGAAAATACATCGGCCATCAAGAGCAAGTTTCCTATTCAGGATATCCAGGGACACAGTCAAGGGAGGGAAAAGACATCTGGTTTAAAGTTAATTTATTTCAACGCATGAGGCTTGACTTCTAAGTCAGACGAGCTCAGAGAATGGATTGGCTTTGGGGACTGGGATAGTATAGCCATAACAGAAACATGGCTGAGAGAAGGGCAGGACTGGCAGCTCAATGTTCCAGGATACAGAAGGTACAGGCGTGACAGAAGGAAAAGTAAGTGAGGAGGGCAATTTGTCTTTTTGATAAGATAGGACATAACAACAGTGCTTAGAGAGGATTCTCTTAAAGAGTCTACAAATGAGGACATATGGTTAGAACTGAGAAACAAAACAGGGTTGCTGACTCTGTTGGGACTGTATTATGGACCCCCAATTAGCCAGTGGGTACTAGAGGATGTGTTGAGAGATTGGAGATAACAGTCGGAGTAATAGAGTATTATTGGTTGGAGCTTTTAATTTTGTCAGTATGGACTGGGCCACCCAGAGAGTAAAAGGCCTCTACGGAGTGCAGTTTGTCAAATGTGTTCAAGAACGTTTCTGAAATCAAGATGCAACTCTAACAAGGCCTAACTCTACTCAGGCGGGTGCAACACCAGACATCCCCTCAGAAAACGAGGTCAGAGACCACTTTGTGTCCAGTGCACACAACTGTCTTCATTTAACGATGTTATGGATAAAGATCAGACTGGTCCACAGATTAAGGTGGGAAACTGGAGCAGGGCCAGGTTTGGGGCCATTAGGCAGAATGGAGCAGATTTTGACCGTGTGAATTAAAAATCACACACCAGGTTATAGTCCAACAGGTTTATTTCGAGGCACTAGGTTTCGAAGTGCAGGTGATCATCTTAAAAGATGAAAGACATAATCTAAATGTGTTTGATATTACATTTCAAGACACTGCTATCCTGTTGCTATACATTCTGTGCCTTATGATTGTGCTGCACAACTACCTGATGAAGCAGTGATCTGAAAGCTAGTGCCTCCAAATAAACCTGCTGGACTGTAAGCTGGTGTTGTGTGATTTTTAACATTGTCCACCCCAGTCCAACACCGGCTCCTCAATATCATGCTCCCATCAACTGGGTGAATCTATTTTAAGGAAATGGAATGACTTGCAGACAGGAGGCTTTTACAAGTGTGATATTAAGAATCCAGACCAGTATGTCCCTGTTAGAGTGATGGTGAAAGCGGGCAGATTTAGGGATTCGTGGCTGATGAGGGATATTGAGGTTCTGGTCTGGAAAATTATTATGGTATACATTGGATTTAAGCTTTCCAATTCTACCTCACCTAGCTCACCAGACTGATTGACGCAATCAATCTGTGAAGACCCTACAATCCTCTCAGGTCCCTGAAGCATTCCGATCTGCAGAATCCGCTCCAATGCCTGTGACTCTCCCAATCCAGTTCCTATAAGACACTCTATCTATATGATATCCTCCTATCGCCAGCAGACATCCTGTCAATGCAAGCTCCTGCAGTCTCTCCATACATCTACCCATCTCTAAAACCTTCTACAGCTCTTACACCCCTGTCTGTGTAAACTGCACCATCCCCTACAACCCTTCCCACTCACACCAAACAGTAGGATGTTACTTAGGCTCCCTTATCTATGAAACTGTCTCCATACAAAATTTCCCTTGTTATCTCCTGGAAAATCTATCCGATTCCGCATCCTCCATGTCTAAATAACCTGCAGAATGTTAGACTTCCTGTATCTATAAACATCTACTGTCACCACTACCCTCCATATGTCTGTTTGTTCTTCCCGTCTGTACAACCGTCTTTATGTCTGTCATCTGCTCCGTTCCCTAAACCATCCCGGTCTGTGTAAACCACCCCAACCTAACAACATCCCTATCCCTGTAAAGTGCTCCTCCCCTCCCAATCTCCTTTGCTCCGTGAAACCCCTCCAGCTCTCCCCATCTCTGCAAGGTCCTGCAGTTCCACAAAACATCCCTCTATGTGGACCTTCCACCAGAGACCACTACCCACCATATTTCTAATCCCCTGCTGATCCCTTCTCTCTCTGTTCCCAGATTCAGTCCTGACAACCCTACTTCCATATACAACATTATCAGGTCCTTGCAATCCTCCAGATCTGAGGAAACTCCAGCAGACATTGTCACTCCCTCATGATCTCTGACTGCCTACAGTGATTTAAAACTTCTGCAATTCGATAAAATCTCCAAGTCTCCGTGCTCCTGCCGATCATGGTGAACTGCTCCAAACCTCTCAACCTTCCCTGCCTGTGTTCATCATCAAATTGATACAACTCATCTCATGTCTGTTGTGCCCTGCAGACACTACAATCCTCCCAATTTTTGTGAATTCTGCCTATTATTAGTACTGTCCCTATCTGTGCAAATGCCTCTAGTTACTACAACCCCGTTTACTGTGTAGCCCCCACCAGACCCGAAAGCCATGCTATCTATGTAACTTCCTTCAGGTCTATATCCTCCAACTTGCTGAAACCTGCTATCACAATTGCAACCCCCATTATTACTCAACATTGTTTCGTCTCTAAAACTATCCCTATCATTGCGATCGTCTCCACTGCGTCCAACACTCCCAGTCTGTGCAATGGGCGATGCATGGTTTTATGAAAGGGGAATTTTTAAAGGCTGTTGGATTCTATATTTTGGTGTGACCATAAATGGCAGAATAGATAAGGATGGGGGAGGCGAGTAACGGTCGAAGGATGTTTCAAATTTTGGAAGCATTTTGAAAAGTTTCAACAAGGGCTAAAGATTAGCTCGGGAGAGAATAGGGCCCCTGAAAGATCAATGAGGCTATCTGTGTGGAATCACTGCTGATGGGGCAGATCGAAAACAAATATTTCGCATTTTTATTTACTTTGGAGAAAGACATCGACGCTCGGGAACTTGGAAAAATACATAGTGATGTATCGAACAGAGTTCACATTGGATAACAGGATGGTTTAAAATGAAAAAAAGGTTGATAAAACCTTGGGACATGATCAAATGTATCCCAGCGCTCGGTGAGAAGCTCGGGAGGAATTTACAGGGCACCTCACGGAAATATTTGTATCATCAACAGCCACTCCAGCCCAGTGACACTGATGGAAGAGGTGGGTAAGTTGTTGGAGGAGATTCGGAGAGAAAGGATCATCATGTATTTGGAAAGGCAAGGATGGATCAGCGATAGTCAGCATGGCTTTGTGCACAGGAAACCATGTCTCACAAACTGGATGGAGCGTTTGTGGAGATAGAAAAGTGATAGATCAAGGCAGAGCAATGGATGATGTCCACATTAACTTTAGCAAGGCCTTTGACATGGCAGACTGGTTAATAAGTTTAGATCACACATAACCAGGGATCACTCACCAACTGGAAACAAAACAGGATTGACTTTAGGAGACAGAGCATGCTCATAGAGAGTTGCTGCTCAAACTGTAGGCCTGTGACCAACGGTGTGTCATGGGGTTCGGTGCTGGGTAATTGTTGTGCATCATTTATATGAACGGTTTGGATGATAATACAGGAGTCATGGTTAGCAAGTTTGTAAGTGAGACTGGAAGTGGTGATAAAGTGGACAGTGAAGAGGATTATCTGAGAGTGGGCCAGTGAGTTTAGGAATAGCAAGTGGAGAAATACACAGTGTTGCACTTTGGTAAAGCTGACCAGAGCTGGACGTGCACAGTCAGAGACTCAGGGATGCAGGTAAAAGGTACTTTGAAAGTGGTGTCACAGGTAGACAGGTTGGTAAAGCAGATGTTTGGGATGGTTACCTTCATTGGTCAGTGCATTGAGATTAGGAGTTGGGATGTCATGTCATGTTATATCAGAACAGGACATTAGTGAGGCCATCATAAAAATAGTGTTGATTACCTGGAAAAACTTAACTGGTTCACGTCTGTCCTTGAGGGAAGGACATCTGACATTGTTACCTGACATCTAACACCATGGCTTACGTGTGACTCCAGATCCGTAGCAATATAGCTGCCCTCTGGGAAATTAGCTGTGGGGCAAAGAATGCTGACTCAATCAGTGACATCCTTATTGAATGAATGAATAAATAGAAAATATGTGTCCCTCCCTACCACTGCAACCCCCTCCAGTGCAGCAATCTGTACTGGCTTTGTAACACCGTTCAGGCCCTTGCCCCTCTCTGAAACACTCTCACCACCTCCAGCACCTTCAACTCTCCCTGTTCCTATCATCTCATTAAACCCTGACAATGTTTCCCCTTTCCTACTGCACTCCTCCTGCTAGTAGACCCATAGCAATCCCTTTAACAAATACTTCCATATTTCTAATGTATTGGCTTCTTCAGAATTGTTACTTTTTTTGTCTTCTGCGCATCGCTAAATGAAGTCTGGTAAATCCTGGGAATTACTGAGCCAAGACCATCCAAAGTGGGGGAGGAGTATTGGGACGGCGTCGAGCAGCTGGACACTTGATGTGGGGAAAAAAGGGGAATCCAGGAGAAAACAGCACAAGGAGCGCGTTGTCACACCAACGTCCCAACCATCCCCATCCCACAGCCACCTTCTGCCGCAAGTGTGGAAGGCCACATCGGTCTGTACAGCCACCCACAGACTCCCCTGAGTGTGGGAGAGAGTCAGCCTCGTTTGTGACCCACCGCCAATGAGATGGTGAGATATGGAAGTTGAATCCCCTTTCAGTTGTCCTACTGTCTTTGTTACAAATTCCAATAATTCCCTGTCCAGTGCCATGCCTCACAATGTAATGCTGTAAAGGGGTCTTAACACTGCCATTCACCTGTGTTCTGAGTCTTATTACCCAGAATTTGGTTTCGTCATGATTGATAATCAGAGGCCACATATAATCGCATTGTTATCCCTAACGATGAGAGTTTCCCATTCTCCTTCCCACTCTGCCTGACTTTCCACAATGTTGGAACACAGGACATCGTTACAATGCTGGGCAAGGAACAGCAACATTCTAGGCTTCATTCCCACCATCTTGTGAGGGCCCTGTTGTCACCTCTGCTGTACTGGAACTCCCTGAGACTGCACAGGAGGTCCCAGGCATCAGTCTTGGCACATACTCTATGAGTGATCTCAGTAATATACTACAGTCCCGATAATCCTTCCTCTATTTGGAATCTCCTCCAGTACACACAATGCTGTCTGTCTCTGTCAGTTTCTCCAATCCCTGACACCCTAATCCCTAAACTTCGCCAGTAGATACTAAATTCCTTCATCCCTGTAATTGCCAAGCCCTGTCTATCCCTGTAAGCACCTCCTACCAATGCCACCCTCCATGTGTATTGTCTCTAACCTCTCCATCGATCCCTATCTGGGTAAACTCCTCCAGCTGTTACAACTCTTCCTTACCTGTGAAAAAACATCATAACCTCCTATTGTTCTACTAATCTTCGATCGTAATCTATTTAAACTTCACCCTCGCCCCACCAACCCTCCCGACCACAGGAACCTCTTTCATTTTGTGCAACCATCCCCATTTGTGTAACTATCTCCAACCCAGTAACCTGGCTTTCTCCATTTCCTTCCTGTCTATGCAGCCTCCAGAACCCAGAAGCCTTCTTATATCTGTAAATATCTGCAGTCACTACACCTTCCATATCTCTGTCAATATACACAATAATCTCCTACTGAAACACTCCCCGTCTGTGCCTCTCAGTCTGCCTGCCTCTCCCTATATCCATCCCTATCCGTATCTCCAGAATCTAATCCAGCTCCCTATACCTCTGTAAATTCCTCCAATCCGCAAACTCTTTGTCCCATGAGCATTATTGCCCAGATTTAGCTCGAAAATTCTCGAGTGCCTGTAAGCCTCCCTATCTCTGTAACCTCTATCCATCCGTTCATCCTCCCACTACTGAGGAATGACTCCCTGTATTCGCCATAAGGCAGATGGAATGACAGGGAACAGATATGATGGAACTGTCATTCCGGAGATGCAGCTGCAGAATGACCATCGCTGGGAAGGGAATATTGAAGGATTGTTGGGTTGTTGGCAAAAATCCAACAAGTTGTGAAGAAGGGATGAGGTTTATGAATTAATGAGATAACTACGTGGAATTGAAGATCAAAATTTGGAGTCTATTTGGATGGAGCTGGGAATGAACAAGCAACTGCAGCAATCATTGGCTGGAATTCTTTTAAAGGAATCAACCAGTGATGGGAATGTCAATATGGTTACAGTCAGGACACTGAATGTACTTGTAGCAAGGGCAGTACAGTAACTGTGTGTGATAGTGGTCTCCATCCCGAAAGGATAACTATTGAGTATCAGGGCTGTTATGGATGGAATCCTGGATTGTATACGAGATAGTTTTCTATAACATTATATCAACGAGCCAGCAACAAATTTATCCATTGGAGTTCAAATGCTGTCTAATAATAAATATCCAATAGTCCCATTTTAGAGGAGTTTTGTGAGGATAGTGTTATAATGCAGATATTGATTTCGAGTTCAGACCATAAGATGTCGGCGCAGGATGAGGCCATTTGGCCCATTGAGGATGCTCTACCCTTCAATCAGATCATGGCTGATCTGATACTCTCCAACTCTACATTCCTGCCTTTTCCACAAAACCCTTGTTTCCCTGATCCATTAACATCTAACCATCTCTGCTGTCAGTATTCTTAATGACCCAGCCTCGACAGACCCCTGCAGTCAGGAATTACCACAGATTCCCTACCCTCTGAATGAAGACATTCCTCCTCATCTCCATCTTAATTGGGTGAGCTCTTGCTGGGATTTTCTGCCATCTGGTTACACATTCTCACACAATTGAAACGAAAGGAAGAGACAAAGTTAATTATTGCAGATGATATGAAAATTGGTGGCGTTGGGGTGAATGAGCAAGGAGATCCAAGGTTGCAGGAGGTTACTGATCAGTTGGAAAGATGTGCAGAGAAATGGCAAATTAGGTTTAATCTGTACAATTGTGAGGTCATGTCAAATTCAAGAATAAATTTCCGATACTGAGGGACATTGATATACAGAAGCATCTTGGAGCACTGAGTGGTAAGGTCCTGGGGAGTGTAACTGAACAAAGAGACCTTGGAGTCCAGGTTCATAGTTCCTTGAAAGTATAATCCCAGGTAAATAGGATAGTGAAGCAAGTGTTTATTCTGCTTGAGTTTACTGATCAGAGCACTGAGTAGAGGAGTTAGGAGGTCATGTTGTGGCTGTACAGGACATTGGATAAGCCACTTGTGGAATATTGCATGCAGTTATTGTTTTCTCCCTATCAGAAGGATGTTGCATAAATTGTAATGTTTCAGAAAAGATTTATAAGGATGTTGCCAGGATTGGAAGATTTGAGCTAAAGGGAGAGGTTGAATGGGTTGGGGCTACTTGAGGCTGAGGGGTGACCATATAGAGATTTATACAATCATGAGAGGCATGGATAGGTTTAACAGACAAGGTCTTTTCCCTGAGGTAGTGGAGTCCAGAACCAGACGGCCTCGGTTCAGGGTGAGAAGGGAAATATATAAAAGGAACCGAAGGGGCAACTTTTTCAGGCAGAGGGTGATGCGAGAATGGACTGAACTGCTAGATGAAGTGGTAGAGACTGGTACAATTACTGCATCTAAAAGACATCTGGATGTGTATACGAACAGGAAGGGTTGAGGGGGATTTGGGCCAAGTGCAGGTAAATGAGACAAAATTATGTTAGTGTATGTGGGCAGCGTGAACGAGATGGACCGAAGGCCCTGTTTCTGTGCTGTACATCTCTATGACTAAATGTTTTGCACTGTCCATTTCCAGCCACACACTTCACTGTTTCCCCTGTTTACCTTGGTCAATTCTCCTCTCAAACACATGTAAATGGCTTTGGTTGTGATTGTCGGGTGTGCTTTTTGGTCACTTTAAAAATCCATCATCTCGCTGAATTCCACTACACTACAATGTCCCAGAGGATATCTCAGTGTGACATTACTCGTTCACTCAGCTTCTTTACCCAACGGTCGATCTGAGATAGTCACGTCCCTAGCCATTTACACAATGTGTTATTCAAAGAAACACTGACACAAACACTTGAAGAGGAGTTCGGAGAATATCATTTTTGACAAAGATTGAAGTCTCCCAAAATGATCACATTGCCTTTGCATTAGACAGGAATTCATTGGAAAGTGTAACAGTGTTGAGCGATGAAATGCTATCAGGCAGCGTAAAAACTGTTCTCCTGCTTGTGTTTTTGACACGTGTAACTCATAATCTGCATTCAGGTTGATTCAGCTGCATTATCAGATGCCAAATGCTTTCTCTGTAATGCCTTTGTTCCCCATTACTGTCAGGGTTATCCATCCTGCACTCCCTGAGACCCCTCAAGGAGGTGTACAATAGAATATTTATGTTCCACCTTTCGCTTCTCCTCTAACCACATCTTCCTGGTGACTAAACCTTATTTATCTCTGTGTCACAAGTCTATTACCTTTTTGCAGATATTTTGTCCATTCCAAAAAAAAACATTGTAATTGACTTTTTCCCAGAATGTCCTGTAACAGCCTAATTCACTGATGTACAGTTTTAGTTAAACTCTGTCCCTTCCTGTTCCTTTCTGCTTGTCTTCAGCCACATTCCCATGCTGTTCCAATGTGTCCCCTTTTCTCTTTGGATTTGGAAAGCTCCTTTCACCTGAACCCTGTCCCTGCATCTTCTCTGTCAATTAAAGCTCTGACTTTAAACCCACCGACATAATTTGCCAGGACGCTGGTCCCAACAGTGTTGTTTTTAATTCACTCCATGGGATGTTGCTGTCTCTGGCTGGCCAGCATTTCATGCCCACCCTCGAGCTGCCATTGAGCCGAGTGCCCTGTGAGACTATTAGAGAAGGCAGTTTAGAGTCAACCCCATTGCTCTGGGTCTGGAGTCATATGTAGGTCAGACCAGCTGCCTATCACAGATTTCGTTCCTGAAAGGATATTGAGCATTCAGATGGGTATCCCTGCCACTGTCAGTAAATTCTGGATGAACACTCTAGTGAGAGTAACACTAGGCCATCGCCTGTCCCACTGATAGCTCCCTCATCCCTGAGTACTGATCCCAGTGCACCACGAATCAACACCCTTCTTCTTGACCGTGGTTTGATCCTGACACCTTCTTGCAATTTGATGCTCTCACTCAGTCTCACTCCATGTGGTATCTGTCACTGTGAGAGTCTAATTGCTGCCAGTGACTCCAGCTTTTGCAGTTACTCCAGATCCTGCACCAACAGAACTCTCCACTCCAGAGAAACGCAGCAGCATAGGCCAGGGATAGAGACTGGGATATTCCAGATCTCTGTGGTACTCAGAGCCATTCTCCCTGTGCAACCCTCACTGCACCAGCCTAATTTCCCATTCTGTCTATTTCTCTGTCTCCTGCAGGTACTCAGGATGTTCCTGACTCAATAAACCTCCCAATTGCTGGGTGTTTCATTCATCATCTCATTGTACACGATTGGTCAGCCTGGGGAAGGGAGATCTGGTTTCTTCAATAAATCCTGCAGCAAGGTCAGATCACTCACAGTGAACAGAGCACAGCGAATTTAAGGGATCGAAGTTTACTCCGAAAGACATGACACAGATATAGTGTTGATGGGTGAATACAGAGCATGATGGGTCAAGACTCAATCCACACTCTCTTGTTTACTTTCATCACTGCTGTACTGAGCCTTCCTATGTCAATATAGGACGTTGACCGTTATCAATCCAGGCCTGTGCCATCTTAGTGAGGATCAGGACCATAGAGGGGAAAGGAGGCCTCTCTTAAGAAAGCGGTATTAAAACCTGGGGTCTTTCTGTTCTATATTCCCCCTCTCACACTGTCTCTTATCGTGTGATAGAGACACACAGCAAGGAGACATACCTTTCAGTCCAACGCATCTGTGCCAGTGTCTTGAATGCTTGTAATTCCCAGAAAAGTTCCAATTTCTGTAACCTCCACCCCTCCCATAATCCTGCTGTTTATTTGAAACCTACTCCAATGCTGAACACGCTCCCTATGTGTAATTTGTTCCAAACTCGGTAACGTGCCCAATCTCAGTAACCTCATCCCGCACTCAGTACAATAATCTCTATTTCTGTCGTTTTCCACAATAACTGCAGTCCACCCTGTCTCTGTGAAATCCTCCAGCCTGGACAAAAATACTCACCTGTGCACTTTCCCCAAGTCCCAAGAGAACATGACATCACTGTAACCTTCTGCAGGTCCGATCACATTCCTGCCTCCTGGCCGATAGCACCACATGACCTCTGTAACCATCTCCCATTCTGACCGGTCTCCTTATCTGTGAAAAAACCTCCAGACCCTTTTCCAGCTGCAACAACACTTCCCATCTCTCCGTGCTCCTCCCTGCCCCTCAAATACTCTCTCTTTGTGTAGCTCTGCATTTTGGGGTGGTTCACTGGTGAGCACTGCTGCTTCACAGCGCCAGAGTCGCAGGTTCAATTCCAGCCTCGGGTGACTATCTGTATGGAGTTGGCACATTGTCTCCGTGTCTTCATGGGTTTCCTCCCACAGTCCAAAGATGTGCAGGTCAGATAAATTGGCCATTCTAAACTGACCGAGCGTTAGGTGCATCTTTCAGAGGGAAGTAGGTCTGGCTGGATTACTCTTTGGAGAGTTGGTGTGGACGTGTTGGGCCGAAGTGCCATTTCCATATTGTAGGGAATTTAATAAAATCTAAACTCTCCATCTACGTTCTATATTAATGACCCTAAATATATCCCTCTAAAAATTCAACAGCTCCAAACATCCCAAACTCTGTAAACTATGACAGCTCCAACAGATATTGGTGTAACCTCTTCTGGAAATCCTCTCAACATATGGAGACCCCACAATCCTCCCTATCTGTGTAATCCAACAGGTTCCCGCATTACTCTCAATCTGTAGAACCCAATCCAATGCCTGTGACTCTCCCAATCCAGTTCCTGCAAGACTCACTCTCTGTATAACAGTCTCCCGTCGCTATCACCCACCCTGTCAATGTAAGCTCCTCTAGTATCTCCATCCATCTAACCATCTCCATAACCTTCTCCAGATCTTGTACCCTATCTAGTAAATGCCACCCTCATCTATAACCCTCCCTAAAGTAGGGACCGTTCCACAGATTCATCACCCTCTGGCTGAATAAATTCGTCCAGATCTCCATTCTAAAGGGCTGTTCCTTCACTCTGAACCCGTGCTCTTGAGCCCTGGTCTCTCCAACAGTGAAAACATCTCCCCACCCCCGTCCACTCCATCTAGGCCCCTCAGTATTCTGTAAGTTTGAATGAGATCCTGCCACCGCCGCCTCTGAAAATTCATCAAGTACAGACTCAGAGACTTCACCAGCTTCTCATATAAAAAACATTTCATCCTGGGCTCTTTCTTGTAAAACTAGATGTTGTGCCCCTTCACATCCTTTGTCCAGACTGTTAAAGTATAACATGTACAGCGTGGTCCCAACATTGACCTCTGCGGAGTTCCCCTCGTCACCAGTTCCCATTGTGAAAACGACCCCTTTATACCTACTCTGTCTTCTGCTAATCAGCCAATCCTCTACCCGTGCCAAGCATGTTGTTCTGAAACTGAAATTTTATTTCACAAACCCTGCTGGATTTGTTTTCCTGTCTGGCTGTGATTAAGCAGATAAGATAAAAGGGAAGAATGGTTTGTCGGGATTTTCAGAAACATTTCAACAAGATCCCACTGAAGATGTGGATAAGCAAAATTGGTAAATGTGGGATTGGAGGGAATGTACTGGCATGGATTGGGAATTCTTTAACAGAAAACTAAGTGGGAATAAATGGATTAGTGCTTGACCCCTAACTATTCACAAAGGGATTTGATACATTTGATGGATGGATAAACTCTACTGCTTCCATGTTTGTTGCTGACACAGAATGAGATGGGAATATGGATGGTGTGGAGGAAGCAAAGGGGACATGAACAGTCCATGAGTTTCCCTTGTACAAATACATTGATGGGATGTGGCCATCACTTGCTTGACCATCATTACCTTTCCATTTGTAAGTTCTTGGAGAAGGTGTTGGGAAGCTGCCTTCCTTTAGGTGTAGGAGGATGGAGCGTGGCTTGGAGAGCACCTTGGAAATGCTGAAGTTACCGTGCACCTGGAGCTCCTGTCCTTCCAGGGTGTAGTTGCTCCGGGTTTGTGAAGTGGTGCTGAAAGGGCCTTCCTGAGTGACCTCAGTGCCGCTTGTTGATACTTTATTTATTTATTCACTCGTGGTTATGAGCATTGCTGTATGTATTGTTGATGTGGAGTTGTACCTGAGAAGGTGGTGGTGAGCTGCCTTCCTGAACCACTGCACCAGTCGTTCGAACTGTTGTTATCTGTGTACCCTCCAGCAGGCGCTACAACACTCCTCACGTCTGTAACTGCATACAGACAATGAAGCTCTTCCTGTTTCTGTGACATCCTCCTCTGCCGACAACTCTTATTGTTCATCAGAATGTCTCACCACCTCCATTGCCATCTGTGCTAGTGATATCTCAAATTTCTTTATTCTTGTTTAAACTTCCGATCACCTATAACTTCTTCCTTTCTAAATTTGTAACTCCTCAGTATCTGTAACTCTCCATGTAACTGTATTCAATGACAGCACAGGTTCCCTTCCTTAAATCTCTGTGAATTACAGAGGCTGGTTGTGCTAAATTGGTACTTTTCATTCCGTCGTCCATCTTCGCTCTTCCAGCCCCTACAATCCCACTATTTAGAACGCTCCTATTCTCTGTACCTCCTTATGTTCTGAGGGTCCTTGAACACCACGAGTGCTTCAAACATCTGTAACCCCCCTTCCCCGCCGCGCCCCCCCCCCGCCCCAGTTACTGCGAGTCTTCTAACTCTGTAACATCCAATAGTCTCCAGTGCAATACAACACTTACTGGCAAACAATTTGAATTTGTTGAAGTCTTCACATCTCAGTAAGAAGCTCACAAAAATCCCTTTAGACTCTACAAGGCTTCATCACCAACAAGCCGCCATCTCTCTCCTTCTTTTGCTTCACTCAGTGCCTATAACTCTCCCTGTATCTTCTAGTAACCTGCTTTAGATACTGCAGGTCTGCACTTCTCCAGATAACCTGTTCCATCCCCAACAGCTCCCACAATCACTGTAACACCGTCTGCTCTGTCTAATCCTTCTCTTTTCCACTGTCTTCCAGGCACAGCGGCGATCCTGAGAGGGACCAGTGTGCAATGGGATATTATAAATCACAGCTGAGGCATGAGGCCTACCATTACCTGGAAGTCACAAAGGGAGAGAACCTGAGAGAGAGCAGCACAGAGCGGGAGAATATTAATCAGCAGCGAGGATCGAGGCCGACTGGGACTTGGAGTTGGAGAAACAGCAGAGCAGGAGGCGCGAAATCAGCACCGAGCCACAGAGGGAGTGACCGTTTGATGGAGTAACTTGAAGCAGGAACATGAGATTCACTCATGCCTGGGAGTTACAGAAGCACCAAAGTGAGAGGATATAAATCAGCACTGAGGATCAAGGCCTAGTCATACCTGGAAATCACAGAGACAGTGACCCTGTGAAGGAGCAGAGTGGAGTGGGAGCTGGAGGATTACACATACCTGGCAGTCATAGGGACGGTGATCCTGTGATGGAGCAGAGTGGAGTGGGAGCTGGAGGATTACACGTACCTGGCAGTCACAGAGATGGTGACCCTGTGAGGGAGCAGACTGGAGTGGGAGCTGGAGGATTACACGTACCTGGGAGTCACAGAGATAACTTCCTGCTGCTGGGACCTGCCTGCACTGAGTTTGAAACAAGTGCAAGAGCCATCACAGAAAATGCTGTAAGTTCATTGGCTGATAAATTCGCTGTTATTAGCGACTGTCAGTTAATTGCTATAAGTTAGCATTTTTTTTCAACTTATGAAATAAGGGTTGAACACGGAAATAAGAGGGAGAAGTAAAATTGTGAGCCAATATAATAAATTACCCTCAGTAAGCCACAATTGAATAAGGGATTCAAACATATTGTTATTTCCTGGATGTTACCTTCATTCTAAGTATTAATTAAGTAACTCGAGACAAAATGCATTTTAGGACATGTTTGTCAGATGGAAAATGTGTTCTGTTAATTGGGAAGTCATAGCCTCTGCTCGTGTCCTAGATGAACACTGGTCGTGGAGCTCAGACAATGACTAGAGACTCTATGGGAGACCTGTGATGCTGAAAGTTAGGTGGATGGCACACACAGAGAGCAGATCACTTTGCTGACATGACGGCCTGGATTAAGGAAGGGTCTGGGGGACGAGGCAATCGGAGAGAAACAGTCAGGGAATACAAGCATATCCTGTGTTTCCCTCCCAATTCAGTTTCCCAATTTGGAAGCTGATGAAGGTGTAGGCTGCTCAAGGGAGGGCAGTCAGAGCCATGTCTGTGGCACCACAAGCAGCCTGACTGTACAGGAGGGGAGGGAGAAGGAAGGAGGAGCAATAGTCACAGGAGAGACAGGAAAGTGAAGAAGGTGTCAGTGTGTCTGTAATTCCAGGATAGTGGGGTTAAGAATGTCAATGTATCTTCAGAACATTCGTCTGGGGGACAGTGAGCAGTCAAAGATCATGCACATGTTGGTAGGAATGACCTGAGTAGGAAGGGTGATGTGGTCTGGAAGTCCGAACTGAGGGAGCGAGGTGGATGGTTAGCAAGCCGGTCCGCAAATGCAGCAATCCCAGGAATACTCGCAGTGTCGTGTCGAAGTGAGAACAGGACTCAGAGTTTTAGGTAGATGAGAGTCTGACTGAAACAATGGTGCAGCAGGAAGGGCTTCAGATTCCTGGGACATTGGAACTGGTTCTGGGGAAGTCAGCAACTGTACAAGCCGGATGGGCTAACGTGATGGAGCTGGGACTGAATTTCTTACAGGTTTTTTTTTGGGAGGGATTGAAAATAACTTGGTGTGTGCTTAGGATCTAAAAAGAAATAGTAGAGGAGACTACCAGGATTTTCAAAATAATGGGAGATACAATTGGCAATAATTTACATCAACACGGTTAACAGCGGAAGACGGAGTGAGAAAGAAAGCCTTAATCTGAGGTACTCTGCATGGACCTGAATATTGGGAGTGTTCGGAGTTACAGAAGCAGTTTGGTGTGTGGAAATCTGATGTACTGATCACTGAGAGCTGGTTCAAGGGATGGCAGGACGGCATGTTAAATATTGCTGGGTATAAAATATTCCAAAATGATAGAAGGGAAGGGAAAGTATTAAGGTAGATGTATTGGTTTAGATTAGCGTTAGTTAAGGAGTCCAAGAGAAAGAGGATCCATCCAAGGACAGAATGAGTTTGGCTGGAGCTACAGAACAAAAAGTGTACAATTACACTGTGAGGTAAAGTCTGTCAGCAAGCAACCAAAGAAATGATGGAGAGAATAACGATGCAGGCGCATTTGAGAGCGATGACAGTATTACAGATTAGTTATACTGAGAAACTTAATTATTCAGATATTGACTGGGTTAGTGGTGGTGCAGCGTCCTGAGGGGTGAGTGTTCCTGGATTACATGGAGGAGAGCTCACTGCAGGAGGATGTGTCCAGCCCAAGAGAGCATGTACTGTTGGACCTGGTCCTTGGGAAAGAGGTGGGGCAAGGGGATCCAGTGTCAGTAGGGGAACGTTTTGGGGGGCAGCGATCATTTTATTGTAACGTTCAGGATGATGATAGAGAATGCTATGCAATAATTGAGAGTGAGAAACATTAGTTGACTGAGAGCAGCCTTCAATGGGGCAAGAATGAAGCTGGGAACTTTTCAACGAGGCCAGTGAAATGTTAGCTTTAAACAGTGTGAACCAACTCAGATGTAGCTGGGATTATGGAGATGGGGTTGCAGTGTGACCATGACTGGGAAATGGATAATTAAAGGTTTTCCCCATTTCTAAAGGAAGGGTAAATAGGCCCACACAGTGAAGGAGCATTGTGTATAAAGGATGGCATCAGTAATATTGTGATGCTAATCAATTCACACACTGCTCCTCCCTGCCCTCACCCTCATCTCTGCGTATTGATTCGATCAGATATTGGTAACCTTTGAAAACTTTAGAAAAAAGCACAGTATAGACAAGATCAATCTGTCCACTGTCTGCATTGGACAAGGAATATCAGACCAGCTTGATGCAACAAGTAGGATGGCATGGGAAAACAGAATGGCCCTTGATATGATTTTAGCAGAAAAAGGGTGTGTGTGTGTGATGTTAGGAGGAAGCTGTTGTACCTTTATTCCTAATATCACTGCACCTGATGGTTCAATTACTCGGGCCTTAAGGGGATTGACTACCTTAGCAGAGGAACTGGCTGAGAATCCAGGAGTAGACACATCTCTCACAGGATGGCTTGAGTCCTGGTTTGGAAGGTAGAAGGGGATGGTGGTTTCTATCCTTACTTCCCTGATAGTAGTAGTCGGGGTATTTGTGGCCATTGGCTGTTGTATCATACCCTGTATACGAGGGCTCACCCAAAGACTGATTGAAACAGCCTTAATGAAACAGGTGCCCCTAAACGAAAAATGCAGAAGATAACAAATGGTAATTAAAGAAAAGGGGGAAATTGTGGGATATAAGTACATTAATGTTACTTCTGCAATTCTGCAATTCCATTTTACAAAGTAAAATGAACTCACACCAGTGTGTATTTGTTTTAGCCACGAGCTGAGTCAACAAGAATGGAAACGATGTGGAGGAAATATATAATTGTTTTTGTATTAGCTAAAACTGTATGTCAGAAGGTAGACATTACGGGCAAATAGATAAGATGTTGTGAGGGGATGAAGTTAAGCTAGATACGCCTGTACAAACAGTAGGTATAAACATCTGCTTCCTACTTTTACAAAAACACAGGAACAAACCCCAATTAAAAGGGTCATAGGGATCAGAACAGCCTCGGGAAAGGCACAGATGAAGGGGGTAGATAATGATGAAGAAAGAATATGCCTAACAATTACCTACAGCAGGATGAGGTCAAACAGCCTTGTGAGGCCAGAAATAAGCATTTTGTCAAAGACAAGGCCGGATAAGGCAAGAGATAAACAGGGGTAATGGGGGCCGGTCTTAGGGAAGTGGAGGATGTAAGCAGGGGAGGAGCAATGTAAAATAAAAGACATGAAATCATATAAATATTATGTATGAATTGAACTTGGTGTGTGTATGTCCTCTACGTTATAGGCACTGGACATCTCACCCACTTGCAAGTGTAAAATAATGGACACTGCTGATTCAGATTTTGTCTCGGACTGCAATTATTGAGGTGTGTGAGCTTTGTTTCTCACAAATAGGATCGTGGATGATTCAACATTTGGTTTGGGAGCTGAAACTGGGACAATACAGAGACTGAGAATCAGATTATTCTGCCATGAGGAATCATCAGACGAAAGCACACACACACACACACACACACACACACACACACACACACACACACACACACACACACACACACACACACACACACACACACACACACACACACACACACACACCGTCTGTGGAAAGGAGCAAAATGCTAGAGAGGGATCTGATCCCACAGATTCCTCTGCTTCCCTCTCTCCCTGCAGCTCTCATGTCTATTTTTGTTTTCCCAGTTCTCTCTCCCACATCTTTCCTTCAATACCTATCTCTCAACATCCTTCACATCCTGTTTACATTTCCCAGTAGATTCCCTTCCTCCTTTGTCACCTCACCAGGTTTTTCAGGAATGCTTAATCATTCAGTCTTTCACAAAATTAACACCTTGCTCATCTCTCTCTGCATCTGTCTCTCAGCTCTGTGGGATCTTGCTATTCCTGTCTGTACATCATCCGAGCCACATCACAGCCCCCACCACCACTCCACTCTCTCAGCTCTATCTCTCTGCTGTTGTAACTCCTCTCTCTCTCTGTCCGATATCTCTCCCTAGGATTTCTGTCTTGCTGTCTGCCTGAACTCTCCCTGTCTTTCTTTCTCCATTTTCACCTTGTATCTGTCTGACATTGTATTTCTCTTCCTGGAGTTTCACTCTCTCTCTCTGTCTGTCTCTGTCCTGCCCGTCTCTCAGTTCTTCTCACTTCCTCTACCCCCCTCTGCCTGCCTGTCTTTCTCTTGTTCTCTCCCTCCCTCTCACTGTCTGTCCGTCCATCTCTCTTTCTCTACTGTAGTATCTCTCCCTCTTTCTCCCTGGACCCCTCTGCTCTGTCCCAGTGACTGGGGAAGGTGCAATGGGAAGAGTTTGCCTCAGTGCCTGGTCTCTCCCAGGTTTTACCCCCACTGTGGGGAGGGAGTGAATGGAAGGAACACGAAGTACTTTTCTGAGTGCGTCTGAAATAGAGAAAAAGAGAAAGAGAAACGGAGAGTGATAAAAAGAGAGAGAGACATGGAGAGAGTGGAGATGGAGAAAGTGGAGAGAGAGAAATGGGCAGTAAGAGTCAAGGAGTTGGAGTGAGAAAAGGACAGAGTGAGAGAGACAGGGGGAGAGAGAGTGAGACAGAAGGACATATATTTAGGGAGATGGACAGTGTGTGTACTTGGCGATGGTTTCAGTGTGGGATCTTGCTGTGCATTACAGCAGTCAGTAAAAAGGCGAGTTAGTCTCTGCACTATCTCCTCCAGCCCAGGGGCTGTGAGTGTGCATGGGAAGGGGGAGAGTGGGAGACAAGGAGAGAGTGGGACAGCCAGAGACAGGGGGAGGGTTTGTTGGGGCTTTGGGGTTGGTGGAGAAAGGAGGGGCTGTTGTCAGAGAGAGATAGAGGGAGGGATAGCATGTGATGCAAAATCTGAGACAGGGTGGAGAAGAGGTCTCCACAGGAAGGATAGTCAATGAGTCCATTCAGGGGCCAATCCTGAGGATCCTGGACCGGACCAGGATCATTTAAAGGGTGAGGGGGGATGATGGGCAGAAAGGACTCCATCTGTGATAGAAACCTTCTGTAATTCTCGGACTGGGATCTTGCTGTACATTAAAATCGTCCCAGGCGAGTCAGTCAACCCAGATTCGTTTACCGGTGTGAGAGAAAGTGAGGACTGCAGATGCTGGAGAGTCAGAGTTTCAAAGTGTGGAGCTGGGGAAGCACAGCAGGTCAGGCAGGAGAGTCAATGGTTCAGGCCTGACCTGCTGGGCTTTTCCAGCTCCACACTTTTCCACTCAACTCCCTCTGCCCCAGGGAGTGGGGCTCACAGCAATGTTGGGGGGGCAGCAAAATATTTGAAGGGGGCACATTGGGTAAGGTAGGTATTTAGCAGGGAAGGTATTTGGGGAAGGGAATAAATTTGGGAGGAGAGTTAAAATGAGGGGCAAATATTTTTGGGGGGGTCAAAATTGGGTGAGCACTTTCAGGTCTCAAATAAAGAAAAAGAGAAAGGGAGGGTGAGAAAAAGAGAGAGAGGTAGAGAGAGTGGGGATGGAGAAGGGGGATGAGAGAAAGATGGGGCAGAGACAGACAGTTAGCGGGAGGGTGTGAGAGAAAGGCAGATTGAGAGAAAGAGACAGGCAGGGAGAGAGAAGGACAAAGAGAGAAGGGGAAGTCAGACTGAGACAAACAGGCGTTAAAGCATGGACAGACTGAAGGGGTGACACTCAGTATTCCGGTTGGTTCCAGCTCTCTCTCTCTCAATGGTTTTACACACTCCCTCTCTCCCATACTCCTGAGGTTTCCTTCAGCTTGTCTCTCTCCCTCTCTCTCTCCCTCTCTCTGGATGCTGATCTGGTCTCTGTCCCTTGCCATGTTGGTCACCTCAGAAAGCCTCCAGAAAATTCAAGAGGTGAAAATTCTGCAGGTGATCCCTGGTTTTGTTCATTTCTGGATGGTTTCCCAGAACTTTCTATACTTTTGGCCAATTAGGAGAATCAGTTCATAGTTTGAAGCGTTGCTAATCATTTGGATGGCTTGTTCCTGTTAGTTTCTTTGTGTAGCAGGACCCGGTACCTTCCTGTCTGGGCCCTCCTTTGTTTGGTGGAGACGTTATTAGGGATATGTCTGCCCAGGGGAACTGTTGCCTTTTACATTATGCTGATGGGATAACCATCTGGCTGCTGTCTGGCTTTTGTGATTTGGGAGTATAACTTGTCCAATATACCCAGCATCTCTTGGCTGTCCATCTGTATTTTAGCAAGGAGGCCGCAACATTTCACCCATTCCCCCTCCCCCACCCAGTCTTTTGAATAGAAAGAAGCTTATACAATGAATTACAAACCTAATTTTAAAAGCTGGTTATGTTTATTGTCAGAGTAGCCTGCTATTTGAGCGAAAACCATTTTGTACATTGGTCAAACCGATTGTCATATGGCTGATAAGTGATACCATAGTAATCCCGACAGAGCAGAAACAGTCCTTTCAGCCCATCGAGTCCACAATGACCTTCTGAAGAGAATCCAACTCAGATCTATGCCCTGATGATATCTCTGAAACCCTACATTTCCCATGGCTATTCCAGCTAACCTGAATATCACTCGACACTATGGGCAATCTGTCAAAAATGCCCACCATTAAACAGTGGGAGATAACCCATACAGATGTAGGGAGAATGCACAAACTCCACAGACAGTTGCTCAGGAGTGGAATCAAACCCAGGTCTCTGGCGCTGTGAGGTTACAGTGCTAACCACTGAGTGACTGTGGCTCTCCTAACTGTTTCGACAAAACATGTTCCGTTCTGAGAATCCATACAGAATTGTGATGCATAGCCAACATCCGGTTAGCAGAATAAATGCAAGTGAATGAGACCTGCTGGCTCAAACTCCAGGAATTCCCTCCCGAAGGACATTGTGAGTCCACCACCTGTAACAGTTCAAGGAGGCAGCTCACCACCAAAACCAGCTCCCGAGCAGCTACGGACAGGCAATCAATACTGAGCCCAGCCAGGAACACTCAAACACTGCAAATGAATGAAACTAAGGTGATCACCCGGGGAGTTCCATCTACCTTCCAGCCCCTGGGGGTGTGTCCAGGCTTTATTCACCATGATCGTACCCATCTGTTACAGCCTGCAATCCTAACCACCGGTTTCCCGAGATATATCAAGGTGAGTGCGGTTAGGACCACGGCTTGATGTGAGAGGAGCCGAATTCGTTAATGACAGGCGGTGGGAATGCCATGGTATTGCCTGTTCCTTAACATTTACGTAAGTGTGGTCCCTGTCAATGTCCCCTCTATCTCCACAACATGTGGGAGGGAATCATGATAACCCATCCAAATATCTTTCTGAATATAATTCCGATACTTCCGACTTCAAAGATCCCCATCCTAACTTTGTCACTTGGGATAATTGGAATCCCTCGCACCAAGCTCAATGCCCCAACGAAAGTGTCCTTGCAGCTGTCATTAACCCAGCCCTTGGTGAGCTGTTGTAACTGACAGTGAGACATGTTAGTGTGGGTGTTCTCCTGGAACAAATATTTACACTGTTTGTCACTAATCCGGGATGGGACTTTTCTCGAGCAGTGAGGACCGCTGCCTTCATTTCATCATGGATGTCCCTCCCTCACTGTTGTCCCTCAGGGCCTGGTGGACAAAGTCACATGGTGATTAATTTAATTTGTTTGTCAGCATCCAGTCCGTGTCTGACAGACCGTCAGTCTGTCTCATCCAAAAATGTATCTGAGTTTGAGATAGGATCAAACAGAGTGGCCTTTTTGGTGCTGCCCACCAGCTGGGTGGCTGGAATGGCTGTTGTGTATGTCGTAAGACCATCAGCTGTCTGACTCTGGGTAACCACAGGATTCAATGGAATCTGGGTCCGTCTGTGGGTCAAGGCTGGGGGCAAAAGGTTCAATTACCTGGGAGAAAGGCAGTGGGAGTCACCATCTGTGAGCGGGTGTGGATGTGTCAGTGTGGAGCCTGTCATTATCTCCCTGGGAAGGTAGAACCCCAAAGGCACACATTATCCCATTCTGGGAGGAGTCCTGGTTCCCTAGGGATTGTATTTGCTCCTGACACCTCCTACTAGGGCCTGATGTGTGTTGTTCCGTGTTGCAGGTGTACAGGACCCATGCAGCTGCTTGGAGCACATACACTGTCCTTCCAGATTGTCAATGTAACCTGAGGCTTCCTCCCCATCCCCAGAGACCCTCCTTTCACTGAGTTGGGCTCTTCCCAGTTGGAACTGGAGTAGTCCCATGTGGGTGAGATTTTCCTGCAAGGTTCTGTCCTGCTCATTGTGGAGGAGACCTAGCTCTGTCACAGCCTGTAGTTTTCCCAGGGGTGACCGGATCCCAGCTGCCTTTTCCCAGTGGGGGTCCTCTAGGCTATTGGCAGTGGAGTGAACTTTCCAGCTTCCTTCCCCGGTTCTCTATGGGCATCTCACCAGAGCTCCTGTACCAGGAATCCTTCACTGCAAGGCCAGGCTGGCTTCCTGCCAAATTCTGCATGACTATTTCACATTTGTACCGGCTCTTTTTCGTGTTGCTTTGGCCGCTTCTGGATGATGAGACACTTCAGTATGTTTTTAGAGTTCTACATCATGGAGACAGGCTTTTTGGCCCAAACTGGTCCATCCACACTAACCCTGTTTCCCTGCACTTGGCCCATATCCTTCCAATACGTTCCTCTCCATGTATTTGTCCAAGTGCATTTTAAATGTTATTAAATGTATCCTCCTCGATCACTTGCACTGGTAGTTCATTCCGTAAGTGTACCACCCTCTAAGTAAAAGCATTGTCCCTCAGGTTCCCTTTTCATCTTCCCCTTTCACGTTAAACTGATGCCCTTTCATCCTTGATTCACCAAGCCTTGGATAAAGACTGAGTGCATTCACCCTATCCATGCCTCCCATGATCTTATACACCTCTATAAGTACCCCCCCCCCCCCCCCTCAGTCTCCTACACATGAAGGAAAATGTCCTTGCTTGTCCAACCTCTCTCTATATCTGTCTAGTTGAGTTCTGGCAACATCCTTGGAAGTTTCTTCTGTACTCTTTCCAGTTTAATAACATCCTTTGTACAGCAAGGTGGGTAAAACTGAACACAATATTCCAAGTGCGGCCTCACTAACATTCTGCACAACTACAACAGACCTTCCCAACTTCGATATTCCATGCCCTGACTGGTGAAGGGCTCATTGTGCCAAAAGCCTTCTTCACTGCCCTGTCTCCCTGAGTTCAGAGAGCCGTGCTCCTGGAATCTAAGGTCCCTCTGTTCCACTACACTCCTTCAGGCCCTAACATTCACCATGAAACCCCTGTCTTGATGTGACTTTCCAAAATGCTAGATCTCGCACTTGTCTGTATTAAACTCCACTTGCCATTTCTCAGCCCAATTCCCCAGCTGATCAAGGCCCTGTTGCAATTGCTGAGAACCTTCCTCACTTAATTTAGTGTAATCTGAAAACTTTTTAATCATGCCTGAAATATCCTCATCCAAATCATTGATATAGATAACAAACAGCACTGGGCCTAGCACTGACCAGCTCAGTGGCACAGTGGCTAGCACTGCTGCCTTACAGTACTGTCGATCTTGGTTCAATTCCAACCTCATAGGATGCTCTGTGTGGGTTAGATCCTGTTAGGGTTAGATTTCCTTCCGTATGGAAACAGGCCATTTGGCCCAACAAGTCCACACCGACCTGCTGAAGAGTAACCCACCCTGAGCTATTCTCCCTGCCCAATATTTACCCTTGACGAATGCACCTAGCACTATGGGCAATTTAGCCCTGCCAATTCATCTGACCTGTACATTTTTGGATTGTGGGAGAAAACCGGAGCACCCAAAGGAAACCCACGCAGACACAGGGAGAATGTGTAAACTCCACACAGTCACCCGAGGCTGGGGTCGAACCTGGGTCCCTGGCGCTGTGAGGCAGCAGTGCCAACCACTGAGCCACTATGCCACCCCAACTGAGTTTGTATGTTCTCCCCATGTCTGCGTGGGTTTCCTCTGGGTGCACCGGTTTCCTCGCACAGTCCAAAGATCTGCAGGTCAGGTAATTTGGCAAAGCTCAATTGCCGAGAATGTTCATGGATGTTTAAGTAAGTTGCATTAGTCAGGGGTTAATGTAGAGTAATAAAGTCGGGGAATGGGTTTGGGTGGAATAATCTTCAGAGGACCAGTAGACTTGTTGGGCCGAAGGGCCTGTTTCCACAGAGGAGGGATTCTATGACCGCTGAGGCACACCACTTGTCACAGGCCTCCAGTCTCACTGTTACCCTCTGCTTCCTACCATCAAGCCAATTGTGTACGCAGCTTGCCAATGCCTCCTGGATTCCATGCGATCTAACCTTCTGGGGGGAGGGGGAGTGGTGAGTCGGAGTTGTGAAGGTATCACAAAGGAAGGGGGAGATTGCATTGTTGGGTAGGGATCAGTCAGGGAGGGGGAGATTGCAGTGTTGGGTAGGGATCAGTTAAGGAGGGAGAGATTACAGCGTTGTGTAGGGATTAGTCAGGGAGGGGAGATTGCAGTGTTGGGTAGGGATCAATCAGGGAGGGGGTGATTGCAGTATTGGGTAGGGATCAGTCAGGGAGCGGGAGATTGCAGTGTTGTGTAGGAATCAGTCAGGGAGGGGGAGATCGCTATCTATCTATCTCTCTCTCTCACTCTCTCTCTCTTGTCCCCTTCTCGTGCGCTCTCTCGCTCTCAGACTCTGTCTCATTTCCGTCCCCTCCCTCCCACTCATTTGCCCCTCTCTCTCTCTCTTGCCCCCCTGCCTCTCTCACTCGCCCCCTCTCTCGCTCGCTCGCGCCTCTCTCTCACCCTTCTCTCTCACCGCCTCTCACTCTCTTCCCCTCTCTCTCTGCCCCTCTTGTGCTCTCTTCCCCCTCTCTCACTCCACCACTCTCACTCACCCCTCCCGCCCTTTCTCTCCCCATCCCCTCTCTCCCCTCTCCCCTTCTCTCCCCCTCTCTCACCCCCTTTCTCTCACCCCCTTGCTCTCATTCCCCCTCTCACCCTCTCACCCTCTCCCCTTTCTCTCCCTCCTCTCTCTCCACCTCTCTCTCCCCCTCTCTCACCCCCTTTCTCTCACCCCCTCGCTCTCAACCCCCTTCCTCTCTCTCCCCACTCTCTCACCCCTCTCCATCCCCCTTCCCTCCCCTTTCTCTCTCCCCGCTCTCTCTCCCGCCTCTCTCTCAATCCCTTTCTCTCCCACTTTCTCTCCCCCTCTCTCCCCCCTCTTTCTCCCTCTCTCTCTCATACCTCTCCCATACCCCACTCTCCCCCTCTCTCATTCCCTTCCCCACCCCTCTCTTCCCACTCTCTCTGGCCTCTCTCACCCCTTTCTCTCCCCCTCTCTCTCCCCCTCTCTCCCCCTCTCTCTCATCCACCTCTCTCCCCCTCTCACTCCCCCCTCTCCCCTCTCTCCCCCTCTCCCCACTCTCTGCCCCACTCTCTCACCCAATCTCACTCCCCCACTCTCTCTCACCCCCTCTCTTATTTCTCACCCGTGCTCTCTCCCACCCTGATCTCTCTCATCCCCCCTCTCGCTATCACCCTCTCACCCCTCACTCTCTTTCCACTCACTCTCTCTTACCTCCTCTCTCACGCCTCTCTCACCTTCTCTCTCACCCTGTCTCTCTCAGCCTGTCTCTCTCTCACCCCTCTCTCTTTCTCACCCGCTCTCTCTTCCACTCCGATCTCTCTCACACCCTCTCTCTCTCTCACCCCTCTCTCTCACCCCTTCTCTCATACCCCTCTCACTCACCTCTTCTCTCTCAGTCCTCTCTCTCTCTCAGCCCCCCTCTCCCCAGTCTCTCCCACCCTAATCTCTCTCTCACCCTCTCTATCTCACCCCTCTCTCTCTCAGTGCTCTTTCACACCGCTTCTCTCTCTCTCTCACCCCTCTCTCACTCTCACCCCTCTCTCAATCACCCATCTCTCTCGCACCCTCACTCACCCCCTCTCTCTCAGGCCCTCGCTTTCAGTCCCTCTCTCTCTCACCCCCCTCTCTCACACACCTCTCTCTCTCAAACCCTTTCTCTCACACCCCTCTCTCTCTCACCCTCTCTCTCACCCTTTCTCTCTCACCTACTCTCTCTCACACCCTCTCTCTCTGACCCTCTCTCTCTTACCCCTCTCTCTTTCACACCGCTTCTCTCTCTCACTTTCTCTCTCTGTCAGCCTGTCTCTCTCTCTCTCTCACCCCCTGTCTCTCTCACACCACCTCGCTCCCTCACCCCTCTCTCTCTTTCACTCCTCTATCTGTCACCCCTTTCTCTCTCAACCTTCTCTCTCGAACCCGTCTCTTCTTCTCTCACAACTCTCTCTCTCAGCCTCTCTCTCTCACCCTCTCTTTGGCAGCCTTTCTCTCTATCAGCCCCTCTCTCTCCCCAGTTCTCCCACCCTGATCTCTCTCACAGCCCCCCTCTCTCTCACCCCTCGCGCTCTCTCTCATCCCTCTCTCTCTGATCCCTCTCTCTCTCACCACTTCTCTCTCAACCCCCCTCTCTCTCAGCCCCCCTAGTAACTCCACAGTCTTTCCCACCCTGATCTCTAACACACACACTCTCTCACCCTCCCTCTCTCACCCCTTCACTGTCTCAGCCTGTCTCTCTGTCACCCCTGTCTCTTTCTCACCTGCTCTCCCTCCCACCACACTCTCTCCCTCATCTCCTCTCTCTCACCACTCTCTCTCTCAACCCTCTCTCTCTCACACCTGTCTCTCTCTCTCACACACTCTCTCTCTCACCCCTACTCTGTCATCCCCTCTCTCGCACGCCCTCTCTCTCAGGCCCTCTCTCTGTCACACCCTCTCTCTGTTTCATCCCTCTCTCTCTCACCCCCTCTCTCTCACCCCCTCTCCCTAAGCCTGTCTCTCTGTCACCCCCTGTCTCTTTCTCAACCGTTCTCTCTTCCACCCCTCTCTCTCTTTCACCCCTTTCTCTTTCACCCCGGTCTCTCTCACCCTCTCGCTCTTACCCGTCTCTCTCTCACACACACCTCTCTCTCTCTCACCCATTCTCTCTCACCCTCTATTTCGCTGCCCCCTTCTCTCTCTCAGCTCCTCTCTCTCATCCCTTTCTCTCTCATCCCGCTCTCTCTCACAACTCTCTCGCACCCTCTCTCTCTCATGCATTCTCTCTCTCACCAACCTCTCTCTCTCTTACCCCTCTCTTTCACACACCGCTTCTCTCTCTCTCTCACCCGTCTCTCACTCTCACCCCTTTCTCTGTCTTTCATCCCACTCTCTCTCACCCTCTCTCTCTCACCCTCTCTCACTCACCCTCTCTCTCTCACCCGTTCTCTCTCAACCCCTCTCTCACCCCCTTGCTCTCTCAGACACCCCTCACTCTCACACACCTCTCTCTCAACCCCTGTCTCTCTCACACTTCTCTCTCTCGCACCCTCTCTCTCTCAACCCTCTATCACAACCCCCCGATCTCTCACACCCTTCTCTCTCTCTCACCTCTCTCTCACCCTCTCTCTCTCGTACCCCGATCTCTCTCACACACCTCTCTCTCACACCCTCTCTCTCACCCCCTCTCTCTCTCACCCTCTCTCTCATACCTCTCTCTCTCACCACTTCTCTCTCACCTCTCTCTCTCACCCCTCTCTTTCAGCCCCTCTCACTCTCTCACCCCCCTCTCTCTCTCTCACCCCCCCTCTCTCTCTCACCCCCTCTCACTCACCCATTCTCTCTTACCCTCTCTCTCAGGCCCTCCCTCTCTCACACATCTCTCTCACCTCCCTCTCTCTCTTATAACCCCTCTCTCCCTCACACCCTCTTTCTCTCACCCCGCTTTCTCTCTCATCCCTCTCTCTCTCACATCGCTCTCTCTCATCCCTCTCTCTCTCTCTCATCCCTCTCTCTCTCATCCCCTCTCTCACCGCCCCCTCTCTCACCCCTCTCTCTCTCACCCCCTCTCTGTCACACACTCCTCTCTTTCACCCATCTTTCTCACACCCCCCCTCTCACCCCCTCACTCTCACACCCCTCTCTCCCTCACCCCTCTCTCTCTCACGCCCTCTCTCAACCCCTCTTTCTCTCACCCCTCTCTCACTCACCCCCTCTCTCCCTCACCCTGCTCTCTCTGTCAACCCCTCTCTAACTCGTCTCTCTCACACCCTCTCTTTTTTTAGCCCTCTCACTCTCTTACCCCCTCTCACTCATTACTCTCTCTCACCTTCCCTCTCACCTACACTTTGCCTGTCTCTCTCTCACCCCCTCTCCTTTCTCACCCGCTCTCTCTTCTACTCCGATCTCTCTCTCGTCCCCTCTCTCTCACCTCTCTCTCTCTCTCTCTCTCTCTCTCTCACCCCTCTCTCTCACACCACTCTCTCTCTCAGGCCCCCTCCCTCTCCCCAGTTTCTCCGACCCTGATCTCTCTCACACACTTTCTCTCTCACGCCTCTCTCTCACACAATTTCTCTCTCTCACCCCTCTCTCTCTTACCCCTCTCTCTATCTCACCCCCTCTGTCTCAGGCCCTCTCTCTTTCACCCCCTGTCTCTCTTTCACCCCTCTATCTCTCTCTTACCTCTCCCTCTCACCCCTCTCTCTCTTACCCTTCTGTCTCTCACCCCCTCTCTCTCTCACCCCTCTCTCTCTTACCCCTCTCTCTCTCACACACACCGCTCTCTCTCTCACCCTCCCTCACACATTCTCGCTCTCAAAACTCTCTCTCTCACCCCTTCTCTCTCACTGCATCTCTCATCCCCCCTCTCAGGCCCTCTCTTCCAGCCCCTCTCACTCTCTCACTCACCCTCTCTCTCTCACCTATTCTCTATCACCCCCTCTCTCTCACCCCCTTTCTCTCAACCCCTGTCTCAATGCCCCTCTTTCACCCCTCTTTCCCACACATCCTCTCTCTCACCCCCCTCACTCTCACACCCCTCTCTCTCTCACTCCTCTCTCTCTCTCTCACCCCCTCTCTCCCTCACCCCGCTCTATCTGTCATCCCCTCCCTCTCTCCCCTCTCTCTCACCCTCTCACACTCTCTCACTCTCTCACAGCCGCTCTTTCTTAGCCCTCTCACTCTCTTATCCACTCTCACTCTCACCACTCTCATTCTCATCTCACCCCTCTCTCTCGGCCCCCGTCTCTCATTCACCCTCACACCCTCTCTCTAACACCCCCTCTCTCTCACCCCCTCTCTCTCACACCCTTTCTCTCTTACCCCTCTCTCTCTTACCCCTCTCTCTTTCACCCCCTCTCTCTCTTACCCCTCTCTCTCTTACCCCTCTCTCTACCCCTCTCTCACACCCTCTCTCTCCCCCACTATCTCCACCCCTCTCCCCCACTCTCACTTACCCCCTTTCTCTTTCTCACCCCAATCTTTCTCATCCTCGCTCTCTCTCTCACCCTCTCACCCTTCTCTCTCATTCCCCTCTCTCTCTCTTTCCCCCTCTCTCTCAACTTTTCTCTCACCCTCTCTTTCTCTGCCTGTCTCCCTCTCTCACCCCCTCTCTCTTTCTCACCCGCTCTCTCTTCCACCCCGATCTCTCTCACACTCCCTTTCTCTCTCACCCCACTGGCTCTCACCACTTTCTCTCTCAACCCTCTCTCATTACCTTCTCTCTCTCACACCTCGCTGTCATACCCTTATCTCTCTCTCACCCTCTCTCTCCCCTACCCCTCTCTCTCTTACCCCTTCCTCTGTCTCGCACCTCTCTCTTTCACACACATCTCTCTCTCTCCCCTTCTCTCACCCTCTTTCACAGCTCCTCTCTCTCATCTCTTTCTCTCTCATCGCACTCTTTCTCACACCTCTCTCTCACCCCCTTTCTCGCACCCTCTCTCTCTCATGCATTCTCCGCTTTCACCCCCCTCTCTCTCTTACCTCTCTCTTTCACACACTGCTTCTCTCTCTCTCACCCGTCTCTCACTCTCACCCCTTTCTCTGTCTCTTTTCCCACTCTCTCTCACCCCTCTCTCTCACCCTCTCTCTCTCACCCCTTCTCTCTCACCCGCTCTCTTACCCCCTTGCTCTCTCACACCCCTCTCTCTCACACACCACTCTCTCAACCCCGTCTCTCTCACACTCCTCTCTCTCTCACCCTCTCTCTCTCCCCCCCTCTCTCACACCCTTCTCTCTCTCTCACCTCTCTCTCACCCTCTCTCTCTCACCCTTTCTCTCTCACCCCTCTCTCTCTTACCCCTATCTCTCACACACCTCTCTCTCACACACTCTCTCACACCCCCTTCTCTCTCACACCCTCTCTCTCTCATACCTCTCTCTCTCTCTCACCCCTTCTCTCTCAGCCCTCTCTTTCAGCCCCTCTCACTCTCTCACCCCACTCTCTCTCATCTATTTTCTCTCACCCTCTCTATCAGGCCCTCTCTCTCTCTCACACCTCTCTCTCTTACACCCTGTCTCTCTCACACCCCCTCACTCTCTTACACCCTCTCTCTCTCACACCCCCTCTCTCACCCCGCTCTCTGTCACCCCTCTCTCCCACATCTCTCTCTCTCTCATCCCTCTCTCTCATCCCCCTCTCTCTCATTCCCTCTCTCACTTCCCCCTCTCTCAACCCTCTCTCTCTCTCTGAACCCCTCTCTGTCACACACCCCTCTCTTTCACCACTCTTTCTCACACCCCCTCTCTCACCCCCTCACTCTCACACCCCTCTCTCTCTCACCCCTCTCTCTCTCTCACGCCCCTCTCTCAGCCCCTCTCTCTCTCACCCCCGCTCTCCCTCACCGTGATCTCTCTGTCATCCCCTCGCTCTCTCCTCACTCTCTTACCCACGTCTCTCATGCCTCTCTCTCACCTTCCCTCTCACCTACTCTTTCTCTGCCTGTCTCTCTCTCACTCACTCTCCTTTCTGAATCGCTCTCTCTTCTACTCCGATCTCTCTCACACCCCCTCTCTCTCACCCCTCTCTCTCTCTCTCTCTCTCTCTCACACCCCTCTCTCTACTACCCCTCTTTCTGTCTCACACCACTCTCTCTCTCTCTCTCAGGCCCGTCTCCCTCTCTCCAGTCTCTCCCACCCTGATCTCTCTCACACACCTTCTCTCTCATGCCTCTCTCTCTCACCCTCTCTCTCACCCCTCTCTCTTATCCCTCTCTCTATCTCACCCCGCTCTCTCAGGCCCTCTCTCTCTCTCACCCCCTCTCTCTCACCCCCTCTCTCTCACTGCCCCTCTTTTACCCCCTCTCTCATCCCCTCTCTGTCACACCCCCTCCCTTTCACCCCTCTTTCTCACACATCCTCTCTCTCACCCCCCTCACTCTCAAACCCCTCTCTTTCTCACTCCGCTCTCTCTCTCACGCCCTCTCTCTCACCCCTCTCTTTCACTCACCCTCTCTCTCTCACCCATTCTCTATCACATCGTCTCTCTCAGGCCCCCTCTCTCTCTCACCCCTCTCTTTCTCACCTTCTCTCTCTCACCCCCTCTCTCTCTCACCCCCTCTCTCTCACCCCCTCTCTCACTGCCCCTTTTCACCCCCTCTCTCTCATCCCCTCTCTGTCACACTCCCCCTCTCTTTCACCTCTCTTTCTCACACATCCTCTCTCTCACCCCCCTCACTCTCACACCCCTCTCTTTCTCACCCCTCTCTCTCTCTCACACCCTCTCTCCCTCACCCCGCTCTATCTGTCATCCCCTTCCTCTCTCCCACTCTCTCACCCTCTCACACTCTCTCACTCTCTCACACCCTCTCTTCTTAGCCCTCTCACTCTCTTATCCCCTCCCACTCTCACCACTCTATTCTCTCTCACCCCTCTCTCATTCTCTCTCAGTCCCCTGTCTCTCATTCACCCTCACACCCTCTCTCTAACACCCCCTGTCTCGAACACCCACTCTCTCTTACACACCCTCTCTCTAACACCCCCTCTCTCTAACACCCTCTCTCTCTAACACCCCCTCTCTCTTACACACCCTCTCTCGAACACCCCCTCTCTCTAACACCCCCTCTCTCTCTTACCGCTCTCTCTCTCACCCCTCTCGCTCTTACCCCTCTCTCTTTCACCACCTTTCTCTCTTACCCCCCTCTCTCTTCCCCCTCTCTCTCACCCCCTCTCTCACACCATCTCTCTCCCCCACTCTCACTTACCCCCTTTCTCTTTCTCACCCCGATCTTTCTCATCCTCCCTCTCTCTCTCACCCTCTCACCCTCCTCTCTCTTTCCCCTCTCTCCTCGCTCTCTCTCCCCCACTCTCACTTACCCCCTTTCTCTTTCTCACCCCGATCTTTCTCATCCTCTCTCTCTCTCACCCTCTCACCCTTCTCTCTCTTTCCCCTCTCTCTTATCTCTCTCTCAATCCTCTCTATCACCTTCTCTCTCACCCACTCTTTCTCTGCCTGTCTCTCTCTCATCCCCTCTCTCTTTCTCACCCGCTCTCTCTTCAACCCCGATATTTCTCACACTCCCTCTCTCTCTCACCCCTCTCTCTCTCCCTCTCACCTTTTCTCTCTCAACCCTCTCTCATTACCCTCTCTCTCTCACACGCACACACCTCTCTCTAACACCCTTATCTCTCTCTCACTCTCTCTCTCTCTCTCTCCTACACCTCTCTCTTACCCCTATCTCTGTCTCGCACCTCTCTCTCTCTCACCCCTTTTCCCTCACCCTCTCTCTCTGGCCCTCTCTTTCAACCACTCTCTCTCTCACACACCCCTCCCTCTCACACACCTCTCTCTCAACCCACTGTCTCTCTCACACCCCTCTCTCTCTCATCCCTCTCTCTCACCCCTCTCTCCCTTACCCTCTCTCTCGTACACCTCTCTCTCTCTCACCCTGTCTCTCACCTCCCTCTGTCGCACACCCTTCTCTCTCTCTCACCCTTTCTTTCTCAACCCTCTCTCTCATTACCCCTCACTCTCTCACAGACCTTTCTCTCTCTCACCCTTCTCTCTTTCTCACCCCCCCCCCCACTCTCACGCCTCTCTCTCTCCTTCTCTCACTCTCCCTCTCTTTCTCAGCCTGTCTCTCTCTCACCCCCTCTCTATTTCTCACCCGCTCTCTCTTCCACTCCGATCTCTCTCTCACACCCCTTCGCTCTCTAACCCCTCTCTCTCACCCCTCTCCCTCTCTCACCCCTCTCTCTCAGCCCCCTCTCTCTCTCAGCCCGCCTCTTGCCCTCTCCTCAGTCTCTCCCACCCTGATCTCTCTCGCACACCTTCTCTCTCACGCCTCTCTCTCACACCTCTCTCTCTTGCCCCTCTCTCTCACCCCCTCTCTCTCATCCCCCCTCTCTCAGCCTGTCTCTCGTTCACCCCCTGTCTCTTTCTCACCCACTCTCTCTCCCTCACCCTTCTCTCTCTTGCCCGTCTCTCTCTCTCTCACACCTATTTCTCTCAACTTCTCTCTCTCGCCCCTTCTCTCTCACCCTCTCTTTCGCAACCCCCTCTCTCTCTCATCCCCTCTCTCTCCCCAGTGTCCACCACCCTGATCTCTCACAGCCCCTCTCTCTCTCACCCCTCGCTCACTCTCTCATCCCTCTCTCTTTTACCCTCTCTCTCACACCTCTCTCTCTCACACCTCTCTCTCTCTTGCCCCGTCTCTCTCATCCCCTCTCTCTCACCCTCTCTCTCAGGCCCTCTCTCTCTCTCACCACTCTCTCCCTCACCCCTCTCTCTCTTACACCGCTTCTCTCTCTCTCACCCCTCTCTCTCTCACCCTCTCTCACCCTCTCTATTCTGACACCCCTCTCTCTCACTTCGCCCTCTCCCTCTCGCCCTCTCTCTCTCCTACACCTCTCTCTATCTCTCACCTCTCTCTGTCACCCTCTCTCTCACCCCCTCTCTCTCAGGCCCTCTCTTCAGCCCCTCGCTCTCTCACACCCGTCTCTCTCTCACCCTCTCTCTCAACCCTCTCTCTCAACCCTATCTATCTTACCCTTCTCTCTCTTACCCCTCTCTCTCTCACACACCTGTCTCTCACTCTGTCTCTCTAACCCCCTCTCTCACACCCTCTCTCACCCTCTCTGTCCTAACCCTCGATTTCTTACCCCTCTCTCTCACCTCTCTTTCTCTCACCCTCTCTCTCTCACCCTCTCTCTCTCACCCTCTCTCTCTCCCTCTCTCTCACCCCTTCTCTCTCACCCCGTCTCTCACCCCCTCTCTCTCAGCCTGTCTCTCTCTCAGCCCCCCTCTCTCCCTCCCCAGTCTCTCCCACCCTGATATCTCTCACACACCTTCTCTATCACGCCTCTCTCCCTCATTCTCTCTCTTACTTTGCCCTCTCTCACACACCTCTCCATCTCACCGTCTCCCTCACCCCTCTCTCTCTCCCTCACCCCTCTCTCTCCCTCTTCCCCTCTATCTCACCCCTCTCTGTCTCTCACCCCTCTCTCTCTCTCTCTTGCCCATCTCTCTATCACCCCCTCTCTCTCAGCCTGTCTCTCTGTCACCCCGTCTCTTTCTCACCAGCTCTCTCTTCCACCCTGATCTCTCTCACACCCTCTCTCTCCCTCACCCGTCTCTCTCCCTCACCCCTCGCTCTCTCTTACCCATCTCTCTCTCTCATCCTCTCTCTCTCACCCCCTATCTCTCACCCCAGTCTCTCTCTCAGCCTGTCTCTCTCTCACCCCAGTCTCTTTCACACCCACTCTCTCTTCCACCCCGATCTCTCTCACACCCGCTCTTTAACTCACCCCTCTCTCTCTCTCTCAACCCTCTCTCTCCCCCTCTCTCTGTCTCACCCCTCTCTCTCTCAACCCTCTCTCTCACCCCTCTCTCTGTCTCACCCCTCTCTCTCTTACCCATCTCTCTCTCACACAAACCCTTCTCTCTCAACTTCTCTCTCACCCCTTCTCTCTCACCTTCTCTTTCGCCACCTCTCTCTCTCTCACCCCTCCCTCACTCTCACACCCCCTCTCTCTCATCCCTCTCTCTCTCACTCCTTTCTCTCTTACCCCTCTCTTTCTCTTACACCGCTTCTCTCACTATCACGCCTCTCTCACTCTCACCCCCTCTCTGTCTCCCTCCCTCTCTCTCTCACCTCTCTTTCTCTTACCCTCTCTCTCTCACCCCTTCTCTGTCACCCCCTCTCACACCCCGTCTCTCTGGGTCCCTCTCTTTCAGCCCCTCTATGTCACACACCCCCCTCTCTCTCACACACCTCTCTCTCTCTCAACCCCGTCTCTTTCACACCCTTCTCTTTCTCACCTTTTCACCTTTTCATCACCTTTTCTCTCTCAACCCTCTCTCATTACCCTCATTACCCTCTCTCTCTCACACGAATACAACTCTCTCTAACACCTTTCGTGGGGGTTTAAACTAATTTGGCAGGGGGATGGGATCTGGACTTGTAGTCCAGCAAGTAAGCTAGCTGTGTGTCAGGATGCCCAAGACTGTAGGGAGGCTGTGGAGAAGGTAGCACTGACAGGGACTACTTGCGGACCACAGAGATGGGCTCAAGTGCGAAAACTTCAACGCGAGGAGTATCAGAAATAAGGTGGGTGAACTTAAGGCGTGGATCGGTACCTGGGACTACGATGTTGTGGCCATCACGGAAACGTGGATAGATGAGGGACAGGAATGGCTGTTGGAGGTTCCTGGTTACAGATGTTTCAGTAAGATTAGGGAGGGTGGTAAAAAAGGAAGGGGGGTGGCATTAGAAACGGTATAACGGCTGCAGAAAGGAAGTTTGAGGGGGATCTGCCTCTGGAGGTAGTATGGGCTGAAGTCAGAAATAGGAAAGGTGCAGTCACCTTGTTGGGTGTTTATTATAGGCCCCCCAATAGCAGCAGAGATGTGGAGAAACAGATTGGGAAACAGATTTTGGAAAGGTGCAGAAGCCACAAGGTCGTAGTCATGGGCGACTTCAACTTCCCAAATATTGATTGGAAGCTCTTTAGATCAAGTAGATTGAATGGGGCGGTGTTTGTGCAGTCTGTCCAGGAAGCTTTTCTAACGCAGTATGTAGAGTGTCCAACCAGAGGGGAGGCCATATTGGATTTGGTACTCGGTAATGAACCGGGACAAGTGGTGGGCTTGTTAGTGGGTGAACATTTTGGTGATGGTGACCACAATTCTGTGACTTTCACCTTGGTTATGGAGACAGATAGGTGCGCACAACAAGGTAGATTTTACAATTGGGGGAAGGGAAATTACGATGCTGGAAGACAGGATTTGAGAAGCATACGTTGGGAGCATAGGCTGTCAGGGAAGGATGTGGTGGAAATGTGGAACTTTTTCAAGGAGCAGATACGACGTGTCCTTGATATGTATGTACCTATCAGGCAGGAAAGAAATGGTCGTGTGAGGGAGGCTTGGTTGACGAGGGAGGTTGAATGTCTAGTAAAGAGGAAGAAGGAGGCTTACATAAGGTTGAGGAAACAGGGTTCAGACAGAGCAGTGGAGGGATACCGGATAGCCAGAAGGGACCTGAAGAAAGGGATTAGGGGAGCTAAGAGAGGGCATGAAAAATCCTTGGCGGATGGGGTCAAAGATAACCCCAAGGCATTTTATGCGTATGTGAGAAACCTGAGAATGACGAGAACGAGGGTAGGTCCGATCAAGGACAGTAGTGGGAGACTGTGTATTGAGTCGGAAGAGATAGGAGAGGTCTTGAACAAGTACTTCTCTTCAGTATTTACGAACGAGAGGGACCGTATTGTTGAAGAGGAGAGTGTGAAACGGACTGATAAGCTAGAAGAGATACCTGTTAGGAAGAAAGATGTGTTGGACATTTTGAACAACTTGAGGATAGACAAGTACCCCGGGCCTGACGGGATATATCCTAGGATTATGTGGGAAGCAAGAGAGGAAATTGCAGTACTGTTGGCAATGATCTTCTCATCTTCACTGGCAACGGGGGTGGTACCAGGGGACTGGAGAGTAGCGAATGCTGTGCCCCTGTTTAAAAAAGTGAATAGGGATAACCCCGGGAAATACAGGTCAGTTAGTCTTCCTTCTGTGGTAGGCAAAGTAATGGAAAGGGTACTGAGGGATAGGATTTACGAGTATCTGGAAAGACACTGCTTGATTAGGGACAGCCAGCACGGATTTGTGAAGGGTAGGTCTTGCCTTACAAGTCTTATTGAATTCTTCGAGGAGGTGACCAAGCATGTGGATGAAGGTAGAGCAGTGGATGTAGTGTACATGGATTTTAGTAAGGCATTTGATAAGGTTCCCCATGGTAGGCTTATGCGGAAAGTCAGGAGGCATGGGATAGAGGGAAATTTGGCAAATTGGATAGAAAACTGGCTAACCGGTCGAAGGCAGAGAGTGGTGGTAGATGGTAAATATTCAGCCTGGAGCCCAGTTACAAGTGGAGTTCCGCAGGGTTCAGTTCTGTGTCCTCTGCTGTTTGTAATTTTTATTAATGACTTAGATGAGGGAGTCGAAGGGTGGGTCAGTCAATTTGCAGATGATACGAAGATAGGTGGAGTTGTGGACAGTGAGGAGGGCTGTTGTCGGCTGCAGAGGGACTTTGATATGATGCAGAGCTGGGCTGAGGAGTGGCAGATGGAGTTCAACCCTGCCAAGTGTGAGGTTGACCATTTTGGAAGAATAAATAAGAATGTTGAATACAGGGTTAATGGTAGGGTTCTTAGTCAGGTGGAAGAACAGAGGGATCTTGGGGTCTATGTTCATAGATCTTTGAAGGTTGCCACTCAGGTGGATAGAGTTTGTCAGAAGGCCTATGGAGTATTATCGTTCATTAGCAGAGAGATTGAATTCAAGAGTCGTGAAGTGATGTTGCAGCTGTACAGGACTTTGGTTAGGCCACAGTTGGAGTACTGTGTGCAGTTCTGGTCGCCTCACTTTAGGAAAGATGTGGAAGCTTTGGAGAGGGTGCAGAGAAGATTTACCAGGATGTTGCCTGGAATGGAGAGTAGGTCGTACGAGGATAGGTTGAGAGTTCTCGGCCTTTTCTCATTGGAACGGCGAAGGATGAGGGGTGACTTGATCGAGGTTTAAAGGATGATCAGAGGAATAGATAGAGTAGACAGTCAGAAACTTTTTCCCCGGGTACAACAGAGTGTTACAAGGGGACATAAATTTAAGGTGAAGGGTGGAAGGTTTAGGGGAGATGTCAGGGGTGGGTTCTTTACCCAGAGAGTGGTGGGGGTATGGAATGCGCTGCCCGTGGGAGTGGTAGAGTCAGAATTATTGGCAACCTTTAAGCGGCATTTGGATAGGTACATGGATGGGTGCTGAATCTAGGTTAGAAGTTCGGCACAACATCGTGGGCCGAAGGGCCTGTTCTGTGCTGTATTGTTCTCTGTTCTATGTTCTATGTTCTCTCCCTCATCCTCTCTTTCACTTTCCCCTCTCGCACACACCTCTCCCTCTCACCCTTTCTCTCACCCCCTCTCTCTCTCACCCCTCTCTCTCTTACCCCTCTCTCTCACACCGCTTCTCCCTCTCACCCTGTCTCTCTCGCCCATCTCTCTTAACCATCCCTCTCTCACACACCTCTTTCTCAACCACCTCTATATCACCCTCTCTCTCTCTCCCACTCTCTCTCACCCCTTCTCTCTCACCCCCTCTCTCACCTCCTCTTTCTCAGCCCTCTCTCTCTCTCAGCCCCCCTCACTCTCTCCCCAGTCTCTCCCATCCTGATCTCTCTCACACACCTTCTCTCTCACACACCTCTCTCCCTCATCCTCTCTCTCACTTTCCCCTCTCTCACACGCCTCTCCCTCTCACCCTCTGCAACACCCCTCTCTCTCCCTCACCCCTCTCTCTCCCTCACCCCTCTCTCTCTCACCCCTCTCTGTCTCTCGCCCCTCTCTCTCTTGCCCATCTCTCTCACCCTCTCTCTCTCAGCCTGTCTCTCTGTCAACCCATGTCTCTTTCTCACCAGCTCTCTCTTCCACCCTGATCTCTATCACACCCACTCTCTCCCTCACCCCTCTCTCTCCCTCACCCCTCGCTCTCTCTTACCCGTCTCTCTCTCTCTCTCATCCTTTCTCTCTCACCCCCTCTCTCTCACCGCCTCTCTCTCACCCCTTCTCTCTTACCCCCTCTCTTTCACCCTCTCTCTCTCAGAATGTCTCTCTCTTTCACCCCGGTCTCTTTCACACCCGCTCTCTCTTCCACCTCGATCTCTCTCACACCCGCTCTCTAAGTCATCCCACTCTCTCTCTCACCCCTCTCGCTCTTACCCTTCTCTCTTTCACCCCCTTTCTCTCTTACCCCTCTCTCTTACCCTCTCTCACCCCCTCTCTCACACTCTCTCTCCTCCACTCTCTCCCCCCTCTCTCTCCCCCATTCTCACTTACCTCCTTTCTCTTTCTCACCCCGATCTTTCTCATCCTCCCTCTCTCTCTCACCCTCTCACCCTACTCTCTCTTTCCCCCGTCTCTCTTACCCTCTCTCTCACACCTCTCTCTCACCTTCTCTCTCACCCACTCTTTCTCTGCCTTTCTCTCTCTCTCATCCCCTCTCTCTTTCTCACCCTCTCTCTCTTCCACCCCATCTTTCTCACACACCCCCTCTCACTAACCCCTCTCTCTCTCACCCTTTCTCTCTCAACCCTCTCTCATTACCGTCTCTCTCACACACACACATCTCACTCTCACACCCTTATCTCTTTCTCACCCTCTCTCTCTCTCTCCTACCCCTCCCTCTTACCCCTCTCTCTGTCTCGCACCGCTCTCTCTCTCATCCCTTTTCTCTCACCCTCTCTCTGGCCCTCTCTTTCAGCCACTGTCTCTCTCACACCCCCCTCTCTCACACACACCTCTCTCTCAACCCACTGTCTCTCTCACACCCCTTTCTCTCTCTCTCATCCCTCTCTCTCTCTCACCCCTCTCTCCCTTACACTCTCTCTCACACACCTCTCTCTCTCGCCCTGTCTCTCACCCCCCTCTCTCTCTCACACCCTTCTCTCTCTCTCACCTTTTCTCTCTCAACCCTCTCTCTCATTACGCCTCTCTCTCTAACACACACACACCTCTCTCTCACACCCTTATCTCTCTCTCACACTCTCTCTCGTACCCCTCTCTCTTACCCCTCTCTATGTCTCTCACCTCTCTCTCTCACCCCTTCTCTCTTACCCTCTCTCTCTGGCCCTCTCTTTCAGCCCCTCTCTCTCTCACATCCCCCTCTCTCTCTCACACCTCTTTCTCAACCCACTGTCTCTCTCACACCTCCTCTCTCTCTCTCTCTCTCACCCCCTCTCTCACCCCTCTCTCTCAGACACCTCTCTCTCTCTCTCACCCTGTCTCTCACCTCCCTCTCTCTCACACCCTTCTCTCTCTCTCACCCTCTCTCACCCCCTCTCTCATTACCCCTCTCTCTCTCTCACAGACCTCTCTCTCTCACACCCTTCTCTCTCTCTCACCCCCTCTCTCACGCCTCTCTCTCACCTTCTCTCACTCTCCCTCTCTTTCTCAGCCTGTCTCTCTCTCACCTCCGCTCTATTTCTCACCCGCTGTCTCTTTCACTCTGATCTCTCTCTCAGCCCCCCTCTCGCTCTCTCCTCAGTCTCTCCCACCCTGATCTCTCTCTCGCACACCTTCTCTCTCACGCCTTTCTCTCATCCTCTCTCTCTTACCCCCTCTCTCAGCCGCTCTCTCTCACCTCCCCTCTCTCAGCCTGTCTCTCTTTCACCCCCTGTCTCTTTCTCACCCACTCTCTCTCCCTCACCCTTCTCTCTCTTAACCGTCTCTCTCTCTCACACCTATTTTTCTCAACTTCTCTCTCTCGCCCCTTCTCTCTCACACTCTCTTTCGCAGCCCCCTTTCTCTCTCATCCCCTCTCTCTACCCAGTGTCTCCCACCCTGATCTCTCACAGCCCCTCTCTCTCTCACCCCTCGCTCACTCTCTCATCCCTCTCTCTTTTACCCTCTCTCTCACACCTCTCTCTCAGGCACTCTCTCTCTCTCACACCCCTCTCCCTCACTCTCTCTCTCTTACACCGCTTCTCTCTCTCTCACCCCTCTCTCTCAACCTCTCTCACCCTCTCTATTCTGACACCCCTCTCTCTCACTTCGCCCTCTCTCTCTCGCCTTCTCTCTCTCCCACCCCTCTCTCTATCTCTCACCTCTCTCTGTCACCCTTTCTCTCACCCCCTCTCTCTCAGCGTCTCTCTTTCAGCCCCTCGCTCTCTCACACCCGTCTCTCTCTCACCCTCTCTCTCAACCCTCTCTCTCTCAACCCTCTCTACCTTATCCCTCTCTCTCTTACCCCTCTCTCTCACACACCACTCTCTCACTCTCTCTCTCACACCCTCTCTCACCCTCTCTCTCTCCTATCCCTCAATTTCTTACCCCCCCCTCTCTCACCTCTCTTTCTCTCATCGGCTCTCTCACCTTCTCTCTCACCCCCTCTCTCACCTCCTCACTCTCAGGCACTCTCTTTCAGCCCCTCTCTCTCACACACCTCTCTCTCAACCCCGTCTCTCTCACACCCTCTCTCTCAGCGTCTCTCTTTCAGCCCCTCGCTCTCTCACACCCGTCTCTCTCTCACCCTCTCTATCTTATCCCTCTCTCTCTTACCCCTCTCTCACACACACCTCTCTCTCACTCTCTCTCTCACACCCTCTCTCACCCTCTCTCTCTCATATCCCTCAATTTCTTACCCCCCCCCTCTCACCTCTCTTTCTCTCACCGGCTCTCTCACCTTCTCTCTCACCCCCTCTCTCACCCCCTCACTCTCAGGCCCTCTCTTTCAGCCCCTCTCTCTCACACACCTCTCTCTCAACCCCGTCTCTCTCACACCCCTGTCTCCCTCATCCTCTCTCTCACTTAGCCCACTCTCACACACATCTCCCTCTCACCCTCTCTATCACGCCCCCCTCTCTCTCTCTCACCCCTCTCTCTCTCTCACCGCTTCTCTCTCTCACCCCCTCTCTCTCTCACCCATCTCTCTTACCCCTCTCACTCTCACACACCTCTTTCTCACCCACCACTCTCTCACCCTCTCTCTCTCCCTCTCTCTCACCCCTTCTCTCTCACCCCCTCTCTCACCCCCTCTCTCTCAGCCCTCTCTCTCTCTCACTCCTCTCTCTCTTACCCCTCTCTTTCTCTGACACCGCTTCTCTGACTATCACACCTCTCTCACTCTCACCCCTCTCTCTCACCCTCTCTCTGTCACCTCTCTTTCTCTCACCCTGATCTCTCTCACCCCTTCTCTGTCACCCCCTCTCTCACTCCTTCTCTCTGGGTCCCTTCCTTTCAGCCCCTCTCTCTGTCACACACCCCTCTCTCTCACACATCTCTCTCTCAACCCCGTCTCTCTCACACCCCTCTCTCCCTCATCCTCTCTCTCACTTTCCCCTCTCTCACACACCTTCCCTCTCACCCTTTCTCTCACACCCCTCTCTGTCTCACCCCTCCCTCTCTCTCTTATCCCTCTCTCTCACACCACTTCTCTCTCTCACCCTCTCTCTCTCACACCCTTCTCTCTCTCTCACCCCCTCTCTCACGCCTCTCTCTCACCTTCTCTCACTCTCCCTCTGTCTCTCACACACACCTCTTTCTCACCCACCTCTCTCTCACCCCTTCCCTCTTAGCCCCTCTCTTTCACCCTCTCTCTCTCAGCCTGTCTCTCTCTCTCTCACCCCTGTCTCTTTCACACCCGCTCTCTCTTCCACCCCGATCTCTCTCACACCCGCTCTCTAACTCACCCCTCTCTCTCTCTCTCTGTCAACCCTCTCTCTCACCCCTCTCTCTGTCTCACCCCTCTCTCTCTTTCCCATCTCTCTCTCTCTCACACACCCTTCTCTCTCAACCTCTCTCTCACCCCTTCTTTCTCACCTTCTCTTTCACAGCCCCTCTCACTCTTTCTCACATCCCCTCCCTCACCCCAGTCTCTCCCACCCTGATCTCTCTCAGAGCCACTCTCTCACCCCTCCCTCACTCTCTCATCCCTCTCTCTCTCATCCGTCTCTCTCTCACTCCTCTCTTACCCCTCTCTTTCACTTACACCGCTTCTCTCACTATCACGCCTCTCTCACTGTCACCCCTCTCTCTCTCTCACCCCCTCTCTCTCTCACCTCTCTTTCTCTCATCCTCTCTCTCTCACCCCTTCTCTGTCACCCCCTCTGTCACCCCCTCTCTCTGAGGCCCTCTCTTTCAGCCCCTCTCTCTCTTACACACCCCTCTCTCTCACACACCTCTCTCTCAACCCCGTCTCTCTCAAAAGCCCCTCTCTCTCTCATACCCACTCTCTCACCCCTCTCTCTCTCATCCCCATTCTCTCACCCCTCTCTCTCTCTTTCGCCTCTCTCTCTCATACACCTCTCTATCTCACCCTTTCTCTCACCCCCCTCTCTCTCTCACCCCTCTCTCTCTTACCCCTCTCTCTCTCATACCGCTTCTCTCTTTCACCTTCTCTCTCACCCCTCTCTCTTAACGCTCTCTCTCTCACACACACACACACCTCTCTCTCACCCACCTCTCTCTCACCCTCTCTCTCTCACCCCCCTCTCTCTCACATCCTCTCTCTCTCACAGCTCTCTCTCTCACCCCTTCTCTCTCACTGCCTCTCTCACACCCCCCTCTCAGGCCCTATCTTTCCACACCTCGCACTCTCTGCCCCTCTCTCTCTCACCCCTCTCTCACCCCCTCTCTCTCTCACCCCCTCTCGCTCACTTGCCCGTCTCTCTCTCTCTCTCACCCTCTCTCTTACCCCTCTCTTACCCCCCTCCCTCTCTCAGCCTGTCTCTCTGTTACCCGCTGTCTCTTTCTCACCCTCTCTCTCTTCCACCTCCATCTCGCTCACACCCCCTCTCTCCCTCACCCCTCTCTCTCCCTCACCCCTCGCGCTCTCTTACCCGCCTCTATTTCTCATCCTCTCTCTCTTACCCCTCTCTCTCCTCCCCTCTCTTTCAACTTCTCTTTCTCAGCCTGTCTCTCTCTCACCCAGAGGGATCACATTCTGATGTATTGAGAGAACAGTTTCTGAGGTACTGAGAGAGCTCTTTCTGAGGTATTGAGGGAGCACTTTCTGATGTATAGAGGGAGCACTTTCTGAGGAATTGAGGGAGCATTATCTGATTTACTGAGGAAGCACTATCTGAGGTACTGAGGGAGTACTTTCTGAGGTATTGGGCAAGCACTATCTGAGGTATTGAGGGAGCAATATCTGCGGTAATGAGGACGGACTATCTGAGGTACTGAGGAGCACTTTCTGAGGTATTGGGTGTGAACCATCTGAGAGACTAAGGAAGGACTCTGTGAGGGTATTGAGGGAGCACTTTCTGAAGTATTGAGGAAGCACTATCTGAGGTACTGAGGGAGGACTTTCTGAGGTATTGAGGCAAGCACTCTCTGAGGTACTGAGGGAGCACTATCTGGGTTATTGAGGGTGCACTATCTGAGGTATTGAAGGTGCACTATCGGAGGTATTGAGGGTGCACTATCTGAGGTATTGAGCAAGCATTATCTGAGGTACTGAGGGAGCACTATCTGAGGTATTGAGTGTGCACTATCTGAGGTATTGAAGGAGGACATTCTGAGGTAGTGAGGGAGAACTTTATGAGGTACTGAGGGTGCACTATCTGAGGTATTGAGGGAGCATTTCCTGAGGTACAGAAGGTGCACAACCTGAGATATTGAGTGAGTACTTTCGGAGGTATTGAGGGAGCACTTTCTGAGGTATTGAGGAACACTGTCTGAGGTACTGACGAAGCACTTCCTGAGGTTTTGGGGAAGCACTTTCTAAGGTAGTGAGGCAGCACCTCCTGAGGTATTGGGGAAGCACTATGTGATGCATTGAGGGAGCAGTTTCTGAGGTACTGATTGAGAACTTCCTGATTTATTGAGGGAACACTTTCTGAGGTATAGAGGGAGCTCCTTATCAGGTATTGAGAGAGTACTTTCTGAGGTACTGAGGGTGCACTATCTGTGGTACTGAGGAAGCACTATCTGAGGTATTGAGGAAGCATTTTCTAAGGTAGTGAGAGACCGCTATCTGTGGCATTGAGTGACCAGTTTCTGAGGTATTGAGGGAGTACTATCTGAGGAATTGAGGGACCACTTCATGTGGTATTGAGCGAGGTCTTTGTGTGGCATTGAGGAAGCACTTTCTGAGGTACTGAGGGAGCACTATCTGAGGTATTGAGGAAGCACTTCGTGAAGTATTGGGGAAGCACTATGTGAGGTATTGAGGGAGCACAGACTGACGTAGTGAGGCAGCACTTCCTGAGGTATCGGGGAAGCCCAATGTGAGGTATTGAGGGAGCAGTGTCTGAGGTACTGAGAGAGAACTTTCTGAGTTATTGAGGGAATACTTTCTGAGGTATTGAGGGAGCTCCTTATCAGGTATTGAGAGAGTACTTTCTGAGGTATTGAGGGTGCAATATCTGTGGTACTCAGGAAGCACTATCTGAGGTACTGAGGAAGCACATTCAGAGGTTTTGAGCAAGCACTATCTGAGGTATTGAGGGAGTACTATCTCAGGCACAGAGGGAGCACTTTCTGACGTATTCAGGGCGCACTTTCTGAGGTATTGAGGATACACTATCTGAGGTATTGAGGGAGCAGTTTCTGAGGTAGTGAGAGAGCACTTTCTGAGATACTGAGGGAGCCACTTTCTGAGGCATTGAGGTAGCAAATCTCAGGTACTGTGAAGCACTATCTGAGGTATTGAGGAAACATTATCTGATGTACTGACGAAGCACTATCTGAGGTACTGAGGGAGCACTATCTGAGGTATTGAGGAAGCAATTTTCGAGTGTTGAGGAAGCATTATCAGAGGTATTGAAAGAGCACTTTCTGAGGAATTGAGGGTGCACTATCTGAGATTTTGAGGGAGCACTTTCTGAGGTACTGAGGGTGCACTATCTGAGGTATTGAGGGAGCTCTTTCGGAGGTATTGGGCAAGTAGTTTCTGAGGTACTGAGGGAGAACTTTCTGAGGTATTGAAGGAGCACTTCCTGAGGTATTGAGGAAGCACTATCTGAGGTACTGAGGGAGCACTTTTTGAGGTATTGAGAAGCACTGTCTGAGGTACTGAGGAAGCACTATCTGGGGTATTGAGGGATTACGTCTGAGGTATTGAGGAAGCACTATCTGAGGTACCGAGGAAACACTATCTGATGTACTTCGGGAGCACTATGTGAGGTATGGGGGGAGATCTATCTGCGGTATTGAAGAAGCACTACCTGAGGTCCTGAGGAAGCACTACCTGATGTATTGAGGGAGCACTTTCTGAGTTACTGAGGGACACTTTCTGAGGTATTGTGGTAGCCTATCTGAGGTATTGAGGAAGCACTATTTGTGTTATTGTGGGAGCATTTTATGAGGTACTGAGAGCAATTTCTGAGGAATGCAGAGAGCACTTTCTGAGGTATTGAGGGAGCACATTCTCAGGTATTGAGGAAGCACTATCTGATGTTCTGAGGAAGCACTTTCTGAGTTACTGAGGCAGCACATCCTGAAGCATTGAGGGAACACTTTTTGAGGTATTGAGGGAAGGATTATCTGAGGTATTGAGGGAATAATTTCTGACTTATAGAGTGTGCACTTTCTAAGGTATTGAGGGAGCACTATCTGAGATATTGTGCGAGCATTATCTAAAGTATTGAGGGAGCCCTTTCTGAGGTATTGAGGGAGGACTTTTTGAGGTATTGAGGGAAGGACTATCTGAGGTATTGAGGGAGCATTTTCTGAGGTCTCTCTTGTCGTCCCCGGTGTCTCTCGCCCCTGGTCTCTCCTCAAACCTGGTCTCTCTCGCTTCCCAGTTTCTCTTGCTCCCGGTCTCTCTCATCACCTCCAATCTCTCCTCACCCCCAGTCGTTCTCGCCCCTTGTCTCTCAGGTGCCCCCAGTCTCTCTCGCCCCCTGGTCTCTCTCGCCCCACCCCCCCCAGGTCCCTCGTCACCCTCCAGTCTCTCTCGCCCCCAGTCTCTCACGTCACTCCCTCTCTCTCACCCCACAGTCTCTCTCGCGCCTGGTCTCTCTCGTCGTCCCCAGTCGCTATTCCCCCAGGTCTCTTAACCCCCCCCACCCCGCCGTCTCTCTCACCCCCCGGTCTCTCTTGTCATCCCCTCTCTCTTGACCCCGGTCTCTCTCGTCACCCCCGGTCGCTCTTGCCCCCGATTTCTCTCGCACCCGGTCTCTCTCTCTCCCGTGCTCTCTAGTCCGCGGTCTCTCGCCCCCCTGTCTCTCTCACCCACAGTTTCTCTCTCGCACCCGGTCTCTCTCTCTCCCGTGCTCTATAGTCCCCGGTCACTCGCCCCCCGGTCACTCTCACGCCCGGTCTCTCTTGTCATCCCCTCTCTCTTGCCCCCGATCTCTCTCGCACCCGGTCTCTCTCTCTCCCGTGCTCTATAGTCCCCGGTCTCTCACCCCCCGGTCTCTCTCACCCACAGTCTCTCTCTCGCACCCAGTCTCTCTCTCTCCCGTGCTCTCTGGTCCCCGGTCTCTCACCCCCCGGTCTCTATCACCCGCAGTCTCTCTCTCGCACCCGGTCTCTCTCGCACCCAATCTCTCTCGTCACGCCCCTCTCTCTCACCCCCGGTCTCTATCACCCCCCCGGTCTCTCTCTCTCTCTCTCTCTTGCCCTGGTCTCTCTCTCTCGTCCCCTGGCCTGTCTCTCGACCCCAGACTCAATCACCCCGGTCTCTCTGTCTCACCACAGTCTCTCTCTTGCCCTCAGTCTGTCTCGACTCCCCAGTCTCTCTTGTCAACCCCTCTCTCTCACCCCCCCGGTCTCTCTCGACCCCAGTCTCTCTCACCCACCACCCCCCCCCACCCCGTCCCTCTCGCCCCCAGTCTCTCGCACACCCCACCGTCTCTCTCGCACCCTGTCTCTCTCGTCATCCCCTCTCTCTCGACCCTCGGTCTCTCTCTCGCCCGCTTTCCGTCTCGCCCGCGGGCTCTCTTGACCCCGGTCTCTCTCGTCACCCCCAGGTCTCTCTTGCACACAGTCTCTCTCATCGCCTCGAGTCTCTCTCGCCCCCGGTCTCTTTCGCACCTGGTCTATCTCGCCCCCAGTCTCTCATCACCCCCGGTCTCCATCGCTCCCATTCTCTCAGTCGCCCACGGTCTCCCTTGCCCCCAGTTTCTCTCTCGCCCCCAGTTTCTATCTCGCCCCCAGTTTCTCTCTCGCCCTCAGTTTCTCTCTCGCTCCCGTTTTCTCTCTCGCCCCCCAGTCTCTCTCTCGCTCCAGTTCTCTCTCTCGCACCCGGTTTCACTCTCGCCCCCAGTTTCTCTCTCGCCCCCATTCTCTCTCTCTCGCCCCCAGTCTCTCTCTCGTCACTGGTTTCTCTCTCACCCCCCCGTTCTCTCTCTCGCCCCCAGTCTCTCTCTCGTACCTGGTTTCTCGCTCACCCCCCCGTTGTCTCTCTCGCCCCCAGTCTCTCTCTCGCCCCTGGTTTCTCTCTCATCCCCGGTTTTCTCTCTCGCCCCCCGTTTTCTCTCTCGCCCCCAGTCTCTCTCTCTCGCCCCCCAGTTTCTCTCTCGCCCCCCAGTTTCTCTCTCGCCCCCAGTCTCTCTCTCGTCCCCGGTCTCCCTTGCTCCCGTTCTCTCTCTCGCCCCTGGTTTCTCTCTCGCCCCCAGTCTCTCTCTCACCCCCGTTCTCTCTCTAGCCCCCGGTTTCTCTCTTGCCCCCAGTCTCTCTCTCGCCCCTGGTTTCTCTCTCGCCCCTGTTCACTCTCTCGCCCCCAGTCTCTCTCTCGCCCCTGGTTTCTCTCTCGCCCCCAGTCTCTCTCTCGCCCCCTGTCTCTCTCTCTCTCTTGCCCCTGGATTTTCTCTTGCCCCCAGTCTCTCTCTCTCTCGCCCCCGGTCTGTCTCATCACCCCGGTCTCTCTCTCTCTCGCCCCCGGACTGTCTGATCTCCCCGGCCTCTCTCTCTCTTGCCCCTGGTTTCTCTTTCGCCCCCAGTCTCTCTCTCTCTCTCCCCCCCCCCCCCCCCCCCCCCCCCCCCCCCCCCCCCCCCCCCCCCCCCCCCCCCCCCCCCCCCCCCCCCTCTCTCGCCCCCGGTCTGTCACGTCACTCCTGGTCTATCGTCACCCCCAGTATCTCATCAACCCCGGTCTCCCTCGCTCTCGGTCTCACTCACCCCCCAGTCTCTCTTGTCGCCCCCGGTCTCTCTCGCCCCTGGTCACTCGTCAAACCCGGTCTCTCTCGCTCCCAGTTTCTCTCGCCCCCTGGTCTCTTTCGCACCTGGTCTATCTCACCCCCGATCTCTTTCTCGCTCCCGTTCTCTCTCTTGCCCCCGGTTTCTCTCTCCCCCCCCCAGTCTCACTCTCGCCCCTGGTTTCTCTCTCGCTCCCAGTTTCTCTCTCGCCCCCAGTCGCTCTCTCGACCCCGGTCTCTCTCTCACTCCCGTTCTCTCTCTTGCCACCGGTTTCTCTCTCTCCCCCAGTCTCTCTTTCGCCCCTGGTTTCTCTCTTGCCCCCAGTGTCTCTCTCGCTCCCATTCTCTCTCTCGCCCCTAGTCTCTCTCTCACCCCCCGGTTTCTCTCTCGCCCCCAATCTCTCTCTCATCCCCTGTCTCTCTCTCGCCCCGTTCTCTCTCTCGCCCCCAGTCTCTCTCTCTCCCGTGCTCTATAGTCCCCGGTCTCTCACCCCCCCGGTCTCTCTCACCCACAGTCTCTCTCCTCGCACCCAGTCTCTCTCTCTCCCGTGCTCTCTGGTCCCCGGTCTCTCACCCCCCGGTCTCTATCACCCGCAGTCTCTCTCTCGCACCCGGTCTCTCTCGCACCCAATCTCTCTCGCCACCCCCCTCTCTCTCACCCCCGGTCTCTATCACCCCCTGGTCTCTCTCTCTCTCTCTCTCTTGCCCTGGTCTCTCTCTCTCGTCCCCTGGCCTGTCTCTCGACCCCGACCCCAGACTCAATCACCCCGGTCTCTCTGTCTCACCACAGTCTCTCTCTTGCCCTCAGTCTGTCTCGACTCCCCAGTCTCTCTTGTCAACCCCTCTCTCTCACCCCCCCGGTCTCTCTCGACCCCAGTCTATCTCACCCACCACCCCCCACCACCCCGTCCCTCTCGCCCCCAGTCTCTCGCACACCCACCGTCTCTCTCGCACCCTGTCTCTCTCGTCATCCCCTCTCTCTCGACCTCGGTCTCTCTCTCGCCCCCTTTCCGTCTCGCCCGCGGGCTCTCTTGACCCCGGTCTCTCTCGTCACCCCAGGTCTATCTCGCCCCCAGTCTCTCATCACCCCCGGTCTCCATCGCTCCCATTCTCTCAGTCGCCCACGGTCTCCCTTGCTCCCAGTTTCTCTCTCGCCCCCAGTTTCTATCTCGCCCCCAGTTTCTCTCTCGCCCTCAGTTTCTCTCTCGCTCCCGTTCTCTCTCTCGCCCCCCAGTCTCTCTCTCGCTCCAGTTCTCTCTCTCGCACCCGGTTTCACACTCGCCCCCAGTTTCTCTCTCGCCCCCATTCTCTCTCTCTCGCCCCCAGTCTCTCTCTCGTCACTGGTTTCTCTCTCACCCCCCCGTTCTCTCTCTCGCCCCCAGTCTCTCTCTCGTACCTGGTTTCTCGCTCACCCCCCGTTGTCTCTCTCGCCCCCAGTCTCTCTCTCGCCCCTGGTTTCTCTCTCATCCCCCGTTTTCTCTCTCGCCCCCGTTTTCTCTCTCGCCCCCAGTCTCTCACTCTCGCCCCCGGTTTCTCTCACGCCCCCAGTTTCTCTCTCGCCCCCAGTCTCTCTCTCGTCCCCGGTCTCCCTTGCTCCCGTTCTCTCTCTCGCCCCTGGTTTCTCTCTCGCCCCCAGTCTCTCTCTCACCCCCGTTCTCTCTCTAGCCCCCGGTTTCTATCTCGCCCCCAGTCTCTCTCTCGCCCCTGGTTTCTCTCTCGCCCCTGTTCTCTCTCTCGCCCCCAGTCTCTCTCTCGCCCCTGGTTTCTCACTCGCCCCCAGTCTCTCTCTCGCCCCCTGTCTCTCTCTCTCTCTTGCCCCTGGATTTTCTCTTGCCCCCAGTCTCTCTCTCTCTCGCCCCCGGTCTGTCTCATCACCCCGGTCTCTCTCTGTCTCGCCCCCGGACTGTCTGATCTCCCCGGCCTCTCTCTCTCTTGCCCCTGGTTTCTCTTTCGCCCCCAGTCTCTCTCTCTCTCTCTCTCGCCCCCGGTCTGTCACGTCACTCCTGGTCTATCGTCACCCCCAGTATCTCATCAACCCCGGTCTCCCTCGCTCTCGGTCTCACTCACCCCCAGTCTCTCTTGTCGCCCCCGGTCTCTCTCGCCCCTGGTCACTCGTCAAACCCGGTCTCTCTCGCTCCCAGTTTCTCTCGCCCCCTGGTCTCTTTCGCACCTGGTCTATCTCACCCCCGATCTCTTTCTCGCTCCCGTTCTCTCTCTTGCCCCCGGTTTCTCTCTCCCCCCCACAGTCTCACTCTCGCCCCTGGTTTCTCTCTCGCTCCCAGTTTCTCTCTCGCCCCCAGTCGCTCTCTCGACCCCGGTCTCTCTCTCACTCCCGTTCTCTCTCTTGCCACCGGTTTCTCTCTCTCCCCCAGTCTCTCTTTCGCCCCTGGTTTCTCTCTTCTCTCTCATCCCCTGTCTCTCTCTCGCCCCGTTCTCTCTCTCGCCCCCAGTCTCTCTCTCGCCCCCAGTCTCTCTCTCGTCCCCGGTCTCCCTCGCTCCCATTCTCTCTCTCGCCCCTGGTCTCTCTCTCGCTCCCATTCTCTCTCTTGCCCCCGGGTTCGCTCTCGCCCCCAGTCTCTCTCTCGCCCCCATTCTCTCTCTCTCGCTCCTGTTCTCTCTCTTGCCCCCAGTTTCTCTCTTGCCCCTGTTCTCTCTCTCACCCCCAGTCTCTATCTCGCCCCCAGTCTCTCTCTCACCCCCGTTCTCTCTCTCGCCCCCGGTTTCTCTCTCGTCCGCAGTCTCTCTCTCGCTCCCAGTTTCTCTCTCGCCCCCAGTCTCTCTCTCGCCCCCAGTTTCTCTCTCGCCCCCAGTCTTTCTCTCGTCCCCGATCTCCCTCGCTCCCGTTCTCTCTCTCGTCCCCGGTCTCCCTCGCTCCCATTGTCGCTCTCGCCCCCGTTTCCTCTTTCGCCCCCAGTCTCTCTCTCACCCCCGTTCTCTCTCTCTCTCGCCCCCGGTTTTTCTCTCGCTCCCGTTCTCTCTCTTACCCCGGTTTCTCTCTTGCCCCCGTTCTCACTCTCGCCCCCGGTCTCTCTCTAGCTCCCGTTCTCTCTCGCCCCCAGTTTCTCTCTCGCCCCCAGTCTCTGTCTCGCCCTCAGTCTCTCTCTCTCGCCCCCAGTTTCTCTCTCGCCCCCGTTCTCTCTCTGTCGTCCCCGGTTTCTCTCTCACCCCCCGGTCTCTCTCACCCACAGTCTCTCTCTCTCGCACCCAGTCTCTCTCTCTCCCGTGCTCTCTGGTCCCCGGTCTCTCACCCCCCGGTCTCTATCACCCGCAGTCTCTCTCTCGCACCCGGTCTCTCTCGCACCCAATCTCTCTCGTCACCCCCGGTCTCTATCACCCCCCGGTCTCTCTCTTTCTCTCTCTCTTACCCTGGTCTCTCTCTCTCGTCCCCTGGCCTGTCTCTCGACCCCAGACTCTATCACCCCGGTCTCTCTCTCTCACGACAGTCTCTCTCTTGCCCTCAGTCTGTCTCGACTCCCCAGTCTCTCTTGTCAACCCCTCTCTCTCACCCCCCCGGTCTCTCTCGAACCCAGTCTCTCTCACCCACCACCCCCCCAACCCGTCTCTCTCGCCCCCAGTCTCTCGCACACCCACCGTCTCTCTCGCACCCTGTCTCTCTCGTCATCACCTCTCTCTCGACCCCGGTCTCTCTGTCGCCCCCTTTCCGTCTCGCCCGCGGGCTCTCTTGACCCCGGTCTCTCTCGTCACCCCAGGTCTCTTTTGCACACAGTCTCTCTCATCGCCTCGCGTCTCTCTCGCCCCCGGTCTCTTTCGCACCTGGTCTATCTCGCCCCCAGTCTCTCATCACCCCCGGTCTCCATCGCTGCCATTCTCTCAGTCGCCCACGATCTCCCTTGCCCCCAGTCTCTCTCTCGCTCCAGTTCTCTCTCTCGCACCCGGTTTCTCTCTCGCCCCCAGTTTCTCTCTCGCCCCCATTCTCTCTCTCTCGGCCCCAGTCTCTCTCTCGTCACTGGCTTCTCTCTCACCCCCCCGTTCTCTATCTCGCCCCCAGTCTCTCTCTCGGCCCTGGATTCTCTCTCACCCCCCGTTGTCTCTCTCGCCCCCAGTCTCTCTCTCGCCCCTGGTTTCTCTCTCATCCCCCGTTTTCGCTCTCGCCCCCGGTTTCTCTCTAGCCCCCAGTTTCTCTCTCGCCCCCAGTCTCTCTCTCGTCCCTTGTTTCTCTCTAGCCCCCAGTCTCTCTCTCGCCCCCAGTTTCTCTCTCGCCCCCAGTCTCTCTCTCGTCCCTGGTTTCTCTCTAGGCCCCAGTCTCTCTCTCGCCCCCAGTCTCTCTCTCGCCCCCAGTCTCTCTCTCGTCCCCGGTCTCCCTTGCTCCCGTTCTTTCTCTCGCCCCTGGTTTCTCTCTCGCCCCCAATCTCTCTCTCACCCCCGTTCACTCTCTAGCCCCCGGTTTCTCTCTCGCCCCCGGTCTCTCTCTCGCCCCTGCTTTCTCTCTCGCCCCAGTCTCTCGCTCGCCCCCGTTCTCTCTCTCACCCCCGGTTTCTCTCTTGCCCCCAGTCTCTCTCTCGCACCTGGTTTCTCTCTCGCCCCCAGTCTCTCTCTCGCCCGCTGTCTCTCTCTCTCTTGCCCCTGGTATTTCTCTTGCCCCCAGTCTCTCTCTCTCTCGCCCCCGGTCTGTCTCATCACCCTGGTCTCTCTCTGTCTCGCCCCCAGTCTGTCTGATCTCCCGGTCTCTCTCTCTCTTGCCCCTGGTTTCTCTTTCGCCCCCAGTCTCTCTCTCTCTCTCTCGCCCCCGGTCTGACACGTCACTACTGGTCTATCGTCACCCCCAGTATCTCATCAACCCCGGTCTCCCTCGCTCTCGGTCTCACTCACACCCAGTCTCTCTTGTCGCCCCCGGTGTCTCTCGCCCCTGGTCACTTGTCAAACCCGGTCTCTCTCGCTCCCAGTTTCTCTCGCCCCTGGTCTCTTTCGCACCTGGTCTATCTCGACCCCGGTCTCTCTCTCGCTCCCATTCTCCTTCTTGACCCCGTTTTTTCTCTCGACCCCCCCGTCTCTCTCTCGTTCCCGGTCTCCCTCACTCCCGTTCTCTCTCTCACCCCCGGTCTCTCTCTTGCCCCCGGTTTCTCTCCCCCCCCCATTCTCTCTCTCGCCCCTGGTTTCTCTCTCGCCCCCAGTTTCTCTCTCGCCCCCAGTCTCTCTCTCGCCCCCGGTCTCTCTCTCACTCCCGTTCTCTCTCTTGCCCCCGGTTTCTCTCTCGCCCCCAGTCTCTCTTTCGCCCCTGGTTTCTCTCTTGCCCCCAGTGTCTCTCTCGCGCCCAGTCTCTCTCTCGCCCCTAGTCTCTCCCTCACCCCCCGGTTTCTCTCTCGCCCCCAGTCTCTCTCTCATCCCCTGTCTCTCTCTCGCTCCCGTTCTCTCTCTCGCCCCCAGTCTCTCTTTCGCCCCCAGTCTCTCTCTCCCCCCCGTTCTCTCTCTCTCCCCCAGTCTCTCTCTCGCCCCCAGTCTCTCTCTCGTCCCTGGTCTCCCTCGCTCCCATTCTCTCTCTCGCCCCCGGTCTGTCACGTCACTCCTGGTCTATCATCACCCCCGGTATCTCATCAACCCCGGTCTCCCACGCTCTCGGTCTCACTCATCCCCAGTCTCTCTTGTCGCCCCCTGTCTCTCTCGCCCCTGGCCACTCGTCAAACCCGGTCTCTCTCGCTCCCAGTTTCTCTCGCCCCTGGTCTCTTTCGCACCTGGTCTATCTCGACCCCGGTCTCTCTCTCGCTCCCGTTCTCCTTCTTGCCCCCGGTTTTTCTCTCGCCCCCCCGTCTCTCTCTCCCCTTCCTGTTCTCTCTCTTGCCCCCGGTTTCTCTCTCCCCCCCCAGTCTCTCTCTCGCCCTTGGTTTCTCTCTCGCCCCCAGTTTCTCTCTCGCCCCAGTCTCTCTCTTGCCCCCGGTTTCTCTCTCGCCCCCAGTCTCTCTTTCGCCCCTGGTTTCTCTCTTGCCCCCAGTGTCTCTCTCGCGCCGAGTCTCTCTCTCGCCTCTAGTCTCTCTCTCACCCCCCGGTTTATCTCTCGCCCCCAATCTCTCTTTCATCCCCTGTCTCTCTCTCGCTCCCGTTCTCTCTCTCACCCCCAGTCTCTCTCTCGTCCCCGGTCTCCCTCGCTCCCATTCTCTCTCTCGCCCCTCGTCTCTCGCTCGCTCCCATTCTCTCTCTTGCCCCCGGTTTCGCTCTCGCCCCCAGTCTCTCTCTCTCGGTCCCGTTCTCTCTCTTGCCCCCGGTTTCTCTCTTGCCCCTGTTCTCTCTCTCGCCCCCAGTCTCTCTCTCGCCCCCAGTCTCTCTCTCGCCCCCCGTTTCTCTCTCGTCCCCAGTCTCTCTCTCGCTCCCAGTTTCTCTCTCGCCCCCAGTCTCTCTCTCGCCCCCAATTTCTCTCTCGCCCCCAGTCTTTCTCTCATCCCCGATCTCCCTCGCTCCCATTCTCGCTCTCGCCCCCGTATTCTCTCTCGCCCCCAGTCTCTCTCTCACCCCCGTTCTCACTCTCTCTCGCCCCCACTTTCTCTCTCGCTCCCGTTCTCTCTCGTGCCCCCGGTTTCTCTCTTGCCCCGGTTCTCTCTCTCGCCCCCGGTCTCTCTCTAGCTCCCGTGCTCTCTCGCCCCCAGTTTCTCTCTCGCCCCCAGTCTCTCTCTCGCCCGCAGTCTCTCTCTCGCCCCCGTTCTCTCTCTCGCCCCCAGTCTCTCTCTCGTCCCCAGTCTCTCTCTCGTCCCCGGTTTCTCTCTCGCCCCCAGTCTCTCTCTCGCCTCCAGACTCTCTCTCGCCCCCGTTCTCTCTCTCGTCCCCGGTTTCTCTCTCACTCCCGTTCTCTCACTCGCCCCCAGTTTCTCTCTCGCCCCCAGTCTCTCTCTCGCCCCCGGTTTCTCTCTCACCCCGTTCTCTCTCTTGCCCCCAGTCTCTCTCTCACCCCCAGTCTCTCTCTCACCCCTGTTCTCTCTCTCTCTCCCCCAGTTTCTCTCTCGCCCCCGTTCTCTCTCTCGCCCCCAGTTTCTCTCTCGCCCCCAGACTCTCTCTCGCCACCAGTCACTCTCTAGCCCCCATTCTCTCTCTCGCCACCAGTTTCTCTCTCGCCCCCAGTTTCTCTCTCGACCCCAGTCTCTCTCTCGTCCCTGGTTTCTCTCTAGCCCCCAGTCTCTCTCTCGCCCCCGGTTTCTCTCTCGCCCCCAGTCTCTCTCTCGCCCCCAGTCTCTCTCTCGTCCCCGGTCTCTCTCTCACTCCCGTTCTCTCTCTTGCCCCCGGTTTCTCTCTCGCCCCCAGTCTCTCTTTCGCCCCTGGTTTCTCTCTTGCCCCCAGTGTCTCTCTCGCGCCCAGTCTCTCTTTCGCCCCTAGTCTCTCTTTCACCCCCCCCTTTCTCTCTCGCCCCCAGTCTCTCTCTCTTCCCATGTCTCTCTCTCGCTCACGTTCTCTCTCTCTCCTCCAGTCTCTCTCTCGCCCCCAGTCTGTCTCTCGTCCCCGGTCTCCCTCTCTCCCATTCTCTCTCTCGCCCCCAGTCTCTCTCTCGCCCCCAGTCTCTCTCTCGTCCCCGGTCTCTCTCTCACTCCCGTTCTCTCTCTTGCCCCCGGTTTCTCTCTTGCCCCTGTTCTCTCTCTCGCCCCCAGTCTCTCTCTCGCCCACAGTCTCTCTCTCACACCCGTTCTCTCTCTCGCCCCCGGTTTCTCTCTCGTCCCCAGTCTCTCTCTCACACCCGTTCTCTTTCTCACCCCCGGTTTCTCTCTCGTCCCCAGTCTCTCTCTCACTCCCAGTTTCTCTCTCGCCCCCAGACTTTCTTCTCGCCCCCAATCTCTCTTTCGCCCCCAGTTTCTCTCTCGCCCCCAGTCTTTCTCTCGTCCCCGGTCTCCCTCGCTCCCGTTCTCTCTCTCGTCCCCGGTCTCCCTCGCTCCCATTCTCGCTCTCGCCCCCGTTTTCTCTCTCACCCCCAGTCTCTCTCTCACCCCCGTTCTCTCTCTCTCTCGCCCCCGGTTTCTCTCTCGCTCCCGTTCTCTCTCTTGCCCCCGGTTTCTCTCTTGCCCCCGTTCTCTCTCTCGCCCCCGGTCTTTCTCTAGCTCCCGTTCTCTCTCGCCCACAGATTCTCTCTCGCCCCCAGTCTCTCTCTTGCCCCCAGTCTCTCTCTCGCCCCCAGTTTCTCTCTCGCCCCCAGTTTCTCTCTCGCCCCCGTTCTCTCTCTCGTCCCCGGTTTCTCTCTCGCCCCCAGTCTCTCTCTCGCCCCCAGTCTCTCTCTCGCCCCCAGTTTCTCTCTCGTCCCTGTTCTCTCTCTCGTCCCTGGTTTCTCTCTCACTCCCGTTCTCTCTCTCGCCCCCAGTTTCTCTCTCGCCCCCAGTCTCTCTCTCGCCCCCAGTCTCCCTCTCACCCCCAGTTTCTCTCTCGCCCCCAGTCTCTCTCTTGCCGCCATTCTCTCTCTCGCCCCCGCTCTCTCTCGCCCCCGTTCTCTCTCTTGCCCCTGGTTTCTCTCTCTCCCCAGGTCTCTCCCACCCCCCCGGTTTCTCTCTCACTCCCATTCTCTCTCTTGCCCCCGGCTTTTCTCTTGCCCCCGTTCTCTCTCTCGCCCCCGGTCTCTCTCTCGCTCCCGTTCTCTCTCGCCCCAGTTTTTCTCACGCCCCCAGTCTCTCTCTCGCCCCCAGTCTCTCTCTCTCGCCCCCAGTTTCTCTCTCGCCCCCAATTTCTCTCTCGCCCCCGTTCTCTCTCTCGTCCCCAGTTTCTCTCTCGCCCCCAGTCTCTCTCTCGCCCCAGTCTCTCTCTCGCCCCCAGTTTCACTCTCGCCCCCGTTCTCTCTCTGGTCCCCGGTTTCTCTCTCACTCCCGTTCTCTCTCTCGCCCCCAGTCTCTCTCTCGCCCCCAGTCTCTCTCTCATCCCCGACTCCCTCCCTCCCGTTCTCTCTCTCATCTCCGGTCTCCTTCGCTCCCATTCTCTCTCTCGCCCCCGCTCTCTCTCGCCGCCAGTCTCTCGCCCTCACCCCCGTTCTCTCTCTCTCGCCCCCGGTTTCTCTCTCACCCCTGTTCTCTCTCTCGCACCCGTTCTCTCTCTTGCCCCCGGTTTCTCTCATGCCCCCGTTCTCTCTGTCGCCCCCGGTCTCTCTCTCGCTCCCGTTCTCTCTCGCCCCCAGTTT